>NW_011491015.1:5471327-5497461 GCF_000754665.1 Bison bison bison | reverse complement strand
TGTCTTCCTTGGCTTACTTTAAAAAACACTCTCCTTCCTGGCTTTTGCGATCTTGCTAAGAATGGTTGTGAATTCTCTTGTAGTCCACCTGATTTCATGCTTTTGAACTTCCCTATCCCTTTCTCTCCAAGCCCTAAGTTGCAGTGAGAATTTCAAGATTGTCAGATACATGCTAAAGCCATAGTTCTACAGACTAGGTGCACATCGACCACATTGTGCTTTAACCTCCTTGGCCAAGGAGTCTAACCTAATGTTTGCAAATCCTCTGAGACTTGTTAGCCTCGCTCAGTGATTTTGTGACTTCCTTCTGGACTCCTTCTTAAGGTTAGATCTGACTGTAGTACCAGATTCTGAAACCCTCTCTCCCACTTCAAATCGTCTTGTAATCTTTCTTGACCTTCCATGCCAAGGAGCCTACCTTCCCTTAGGTGTGATCTCTAATTGCTACCCTAGCTGCCTCTAGCATCCTAGGGCTTGGAGGTCAGCATCTCCACTGGCCTTTTGACACAAAAGTTGCATCCCATTTGGCTATCTTAGAATAAGATGCATCAAGAGGGCATCTTCAGATGAAGAGTGCAGACTGATGCAACTGATTCTGGTCATTGGGTCACTCTGTGTGTGCTTCTGTCTCGGCCCCTTTTAGGTGGGAGGACATACCATGCTCCCGATTCGCTGGATGCCCCCCGAAAGCATCATGTACCGGAAGTTCACTACGGAGAGTGACGTGTGGAGCTTTGGGGTGATTCTCTGGGAGATCTTCACCTACGGAAAGCAGCCATGGTTCCAGCTCTCAAACACAGAAGTACGGAAGGGGGCAGATGCCGGGAGGAGTGATGGGGTTGGGGGAAGGGATAGTTAAGGAGTTTGGAATGGACATGTTCACACTGCTATATTATAAATGGATAACCAACAAGGACCTACTGTACAGCACAAGGAATTCTGCTCAGTGTTATGGGGCAGCCTGGATGGGAGGGACTGGGGGAGAGTGGATACATGTATATGTATGATTGAGTTGCCTGAGTTTACCTGAAACTGTCACAACACTGTTAATCGTCTATACCCCAATATAAAACAAAAAGTTTAAAAAAAGGAAAGAAAGGGGCAGGTGGGAACCTTGATTTGTGGGAGGCTGATAAAAGATACCTGAAGCCAGCAGCTAGACAAGAGTGTGCAAAACACTGGGTAGGGTTTGAAGCTAGCAGAGCAAATGTTGGCAGAAGCAGGAGAGAGACCTTCTTGATAGGAAAAATAAAAAAAAGCATAACTGTAGGAAGTGTGCTGTGGTTGTCAGGAGAGCATGAAATCAGATGTCGACATTGAGATGCAAGGCACAGTTCTGTTTGCTCTGCTACACTTAAAAAATCACAAATGTTTCACTAAGACAGAAAGTGAAAACAAAAAAACAACTATGAGGTTTTTCAACTGTGCCGTCTTGTGGAAACACCTACCACTAAGTACACCAGATCGTCTGGGTCCCCAGAGGCTTTAGGCAGGCCAGGCCCAGAGATGCGCTGGAAGGTGGATGGGGAAGGCACATTTCACGCACTGACAGAGCTGTGTGTGGACTTCCGGGAGTAAGATGAATCATAATAGTAAATGTAATATACACATTATGCATTTTTACGCTTTTGATGTACAGTATTAATAAAAAGTGCTAGCCATCAAATTGAATAACAGCTCACGTTTAAAGCCAGGCATTTTCCGAAGCACATTAGCCTGTATTAACTCAGTATTTTTCACACAAACACTTGTTGAAATTCAAGACAAAGGAAGGGGGGCTGCCTGGGGTTCTGGAGTGGATTGGCCTGGTCTCAGAGGTGAAAGCTTCCGCCTGGAGAAGGCCTGGGCTGTGGTCCAGAGCAAGATGCTTCTCAGTGACTTGTGTTGCCCCAGGGAACTCAGTCCAGTTTGTAGGCAGTAAAGGGCTGGGTCTCCCAACCCAGCAGAACTATAAAAGATTGCAGTCTATGGTCTGTTTTCTGGGAAAACATGAACATGAGGAGGACCTTTTAATATTAGAATCCTATCTGAATATTCCAGAAAGTGTCTTTCTTTTTGGAAGCTATGTTCATGTTGGCTTTCCTGTACCCTGACCATTTAATTAAGTAAATATCAAAGGCTGAAAAGAAGGCATTTCTTTAAATTTATAATATGTTATCATTTGGAAATGGAATGGGTCCTGACGACATTTCCCAAAGAAGGAAAATACATTTTAACAACTTTTCTAGAAAAAAATGAAAGTGTGTATATCAAAACTCATTTGTTATGGTGCCTCATGGGCTTCCCTGGTGGCTCAAATGGTAAAAAATCTGCCTACAATTTAGGAGACCTGGGTTCAATCCCTGGGTCAGGAAAATAACCTGGAGAAGGGCACGGCAACCCACTCTAGTATTCTTGCCTGGAGAATTCCATGGACAGAGGAGCCTGGTGGGCTACAGTCTATGGGACTGCAAAGAGTTGGACATGACTGAGAGGCTAACACGTACACATACATAACTATTGTTTTCCTGGGTAGGGGGTGGTGGTAAACACACACACACACACACACACACGAATGCATATACACATATCCATGTGTATATACATCCTGGCACATTTGCATTACTCAGGCACACAAAGCATCCTGATCACAGCCCCCATGTAGTTTGGTGGCTCCAGTGGAAAGGGGACTCTGGGCTGAGGGTTCTATTGGTCTCAACAGACAATCTGTCCTGGATATCTAATCTGCCTCAGCATCACAAACGAGGTCATTTCTGACATTCCTCAGTTAGACATTGGCCTTGAAGATGGGCTTCCTACCTCCCCGGCCCCTCCCCCCGCCTCCAGTTACCTTGTCTACTCCACCCACCCCAGCAATCAAGTCCTAGAAGTCACCGATCATGAATTTCTCTATCAAATTGGCAATCTGGAGAGGAGGAGACATCCCAGTGCTTTTAATATTAGCACTAGCAGCCACTCCTTCAGTTTCCACTAGACCTCTTTTCACGGAGGTGAAGGTAATAGAGGATGGAGACAAGGCTCAAATAAAAACAGGGAACATGAGCAGCAGGAGATCTATCAGACTGGCCAAGAACAGAGCCTAGTGGGCCTTTGCAGACTGGGAAGACCAGGACCAAGAAAGTGCTGACACAGGGATTGTTTGACAAGCTGCCCCAGAGTGACATGAGGCTACGCTGCAGACAAGGTGCTGTTGGGGGCAGCCTAGGGAGATAAAAGCTACACATACAGGGACTTCCCTGTTGGCCCGGTGGTTAAGAGTCCATCTACCAGTGCAGGGGGCGTGGGTTCGATCCCTGGTCAGGGAACTAGGTCCCACATGCCATGTGACACATTCAAAAAGTAAAAATAAATAAATAAGTAAAAAAGACTACAGATAGACTAATGGGGACAAAAGGGGGAAATGTGAGGCTGGCCAAGAAGTCTATTCGTATTTTTCCACTGCATTCTAAGGAAAAACCCAAACAAACTTTCTGGCCAACCCAATAATACTTTTTACGTTCTCTACTAGAAATGCATGCATGCTGTCACTTCAGTCGTGTCCAACTCTTTGCAATGCCAGGCTCCTCTGTCCATGGGATTCTCCAGGCAAGAATACTCGAGTGGGTTGCTATGCCCTCCTCCAGGGGATCTTCCCAACCCAGGGATCAAACCCAAGTCTCTAGCATCTCCTGGGTTGGCACGCAGGTTCTTTACCACTGAACCACCAGGAAAGCACTTGCCTAGAGATGATTCTGTGTGTTTTTATCATCACAATTTTTCTTCAAATGAGGACACTGTAGTTTGGAGTCAGTAAGCTGACCAGGGTTACATAGTGAGAGTTAGGAAGAAGTTCAAATAACCTGAGAACTGGAAGATGGAATCTTAAAAATTCACAGTGGCAGCAAAGAAATCACTCTGAAGAATTGGACTCCAACCACAAATTACAGGCATGGTCCTGAGTTTCCAGTTGGGGATGGTCCAACTATACGTTATCTGCTTTCTTCCTGTTCCTCCTTGTGGCCTTCCCTTTGGTACACTGAGTCAGACAATCCCTTTTCCTCCTCAATGGGTCCTTAAACGAGCTGGTCAAGGGATGGTACCCATCTTACAGGTAAGGATGCTGAGATCCTATGAGGCCAGTTGACTTTCTCTGGCCACCCAGCTCGACAGTGGTGAATCAGACAGTTGGTCCCAGTGTTAAGGACTTTTAAAGAAACAGAGAAAGTAGAATTGACATATATGTTGTCACATCATGTGTAAAATAGATAGTGGGACGTTGCTATATAACACAGGGCACCCAGCCTGGTGCTCTGTGATGACCTCCTAGAGGGGCAGGATGGGGGTGTTAGGAAAGAGACTCAAGAGGGAGAGGATATATATATATACACCCTGGCTTCAGTGCCTAAGTTGGGAAGATCCCCTGGAGAAGGGAATGGCAACCCACTCCAGTATTCTTGCCTGGAGAATTCCATGGACGGGGGAACTTGGTGGGCTGCAGTCCTTGAGTGTGTGTGTGTATGTGTGTGTGTGTGTGTATGACTGATTCACGTTGTTGTATGGCAGAAAAAAGCACAACATTGTAAAGCAATTATCCTCCAATTTAAAAAAGCAGAGATGGAGTGCAAAGGGCAGCAGGGGCCTGGACCAGCCAATGCTGGGTCCTGGCACTTGGAACTCATGCCCAGGACAGACGAGCAACTCTGATCTCCAGCCCAGTCTCCACTGAAGAGCATCACTGAAATTGTGGCCTTCTGCTGAGCTTAAGCCGCTGGGCTACAGCTGAGCATTGGCCATGACTTCCTTGTTCTTTCCCCTTTTCCAGGTCATCGAGTGCATCACCCAAGGCCGTGTTTTGGAGCGGCCCCGAGTCTGCCCCAAAGAGGTGTATGATGTCATGCTGGGGTGTTGGCAGAGGGAACCACAGCAGCGGCTGAACATCAAGGAGATCTACAAGATCCTCCATGCTTTGGGGAAAGCCACCCCCATCTACCTGGACATCCTTGGCTAGCAGTGGCCGGTGGTCACAAATCCATATTCTGTTGCCTCTTCTCTCCTGGCCTCACCCCATCCCTCTTTTCCACCTCACAGACTATTTTCTTCCATCCTTGACTGAAGCAAACATCTTCATATAAACTCAAGTGCCTGCTACACATACAACACTGAAAAAGAAAGAGAAAAACCCTGTAAGGCAGTTTGGCATATATATATATATATTTATATATCTAACTATCTATCTATCTATATCTACAGAGAGATTCCCTCTTCTCTAATGCACAGAGAAGCTGCTGATACAGAAACCGCAAGACTGTAATGACAACCCAGAAAATCTTATATATTATGAACGCAATTGGAAATTTGCGTAGGTGTAGGCTGTGGCCTGTATTTCTTCAGCTCTGTCTTTTGAGAGCGGAAGATCTTAAAGATGCAGAGAGACAATCTTTGTATTGGGATGGGAGGAGCTGGGGAGGAGTGCCAACCACTTCTGCGTGGGTGTGATCACCTGCACAGGTGTGTTAGCCTCAAGCTCTACACAGGCGCATGGGCAGACCGTGTCAACAGGGTCAGAAAGGAAAGAACACCAGACCAGGGGCCGCTGGAACACCTCACGCCTCCCCTGACCATCGTCTCCACCGCCTTCCTCCTCTCCACCACTTCCGGACGATTTTCTAACTTGTCCTTTCTGGAAAGTACAGTCCTCATGCTTTGGGGAGTCAACAATGGCGCCTACAGGTAAACGCTGAACAAACAACAGCAAAACACGAAACCATGGCGACAGTGGACTACATCCATCTGGGTGTCAACCGCGCCTTCCTTTCTAAATCTGAGAGAGGTGTCATCTATCCTCTGAACTTCAAAAACTGGACTTTCTGGATTTAACGAGCCACAGAATTAAAAGCCGAAATCTGAACCCTGTCATGGCACTGCCTTCTGTCTTTCCATCAGGCAAAGACTCCTTGGCCTTGCCTCCCACATTCAGGCTGCTGGGGAGATAAGGGGGGCTTTGGACATCCCCCGTGTTGTCTGTAAATGTGGATGTAGCAGGGTTCCAACAGCAGGAGAGTTCATGCCTCGCAGGTGTTTGAAGGTGTGCCCCTCTGGGTCCTCCGTGTCTCATCCTGTCTCCTCTAGATTCTAGCTCCCACTTCTCGGGAGCTCTGTTAAGCCCCAGGTAAACCCCGCTGCTGGGAAAGGGGGCCAGGTCCAGCCAGAGGCACAGGCAGTGCTTGTTTCAGAGAGTCAGGTGATGGTGTGGGCAGGAGCCAGCAGGGGGAATCTATTTGGCACCTGCACCTGGCCCCTTGGCATTCCCCTCACGTTTCCAGCCCCTGGAAGGATTGATGCATCTGCCTTTGAGCCGCTGTGAAAATGCAGGGGCTGAGGAATCGCTTTTGTGGGCTGGGGGCGGGGGAGGGGCCGAGGCTGCTTTGGGAGGCGTCCAATGGCCACCGCTGCAGGCTGGGCATCTTAATGAGGACGGAGCCCTGACCAGGGAGAGAGAATGAAGAAGCATCTGGGCTGGGGCCAGCTGCCTCTGCCCCGGCACCAGGGGGATCACTGCCTTCTCAGTGGCCGCTGTCAAGGACCATGATGGGGTGGGTCTCTGGGCCCCCTGACCCATGACCACAAGAGGCCCGTGAAACCGACAGCCTGGCCCCAGGGAGCCCTCCCGCGGGGGAGGAGAGGCTGTGCTTCTCCCAGGCCACCGGCCCCTCCACCTCGCCCCAGGCACAGAGCTACCGAATGGACTGGCTTTTTGCCCAACTGGCATCTCCAGGTCCCCTGACCTGCCTCCCTCTCTGCCAGCTTAAGGGACAATCGGCAGCCTGGACGTTCTGGTCAGCTGCTGGACAGTCATCCTGTGTAGGGTTCGGGAGACTGAATTCTGTGTTTGTGGCTTTGCTTCTTTTTTTAAGACCCACAAATATTTTTATTCTGATAGAAAAGAGCAGCGCTCAGATGGTGGGGCACGGGTGCATCTCGGGGATGGGCAAGGCTGCTGAGTGGGCTGCGAGGGGTGGGGAGGGAGTCGGAGTTGGGTGTGGGCTTTCTCACTGTGCTGTGCTCCCCACCCCTGGGACTTTTGAGAAGAGCTCCTGGGATGGACCACCTCAAAGGAATCCTGTGCTGTCCTATGGCAGTTGACCTCTCGGGCCGCTCCAGGGCTGCTGATGCTGGGTTGAACTCTATGGTCTGGTTTGGTCCTAGCTAAATGAAAGACAGATGTTCCAGGAGGGAATGGTCAGGAGGTCCTGGGAGGAGATTTCTCTTAGCGAGAGATGAGTCCCCAAGTTTCCTATTGCTGCCTCTTCCCCAACCCCCCAGCACACACTGCGTGGCTTCCATCTTCCTGTCTGTGTGTTCCTGGAACCTACGTTCCTAGAACCTCAGAGTCTCTGGTGGTCTTGAAGATGGGGAGGTGAGAAGGGATCAGTGGGCCACTGGGAATTCAGAATGCAGCAAGGTTTCAATACAGGGTGCTGAGTCCTCCTGGCCTGATGAAAGAAGGCATTTCCTTTGCCAACACAGAGGCTGGTGTTGTCAGATTTCCCTCGTCCTAGTCCTGCGGGCCTCTGTGTTGGCCTGGGGGTCATGCTCTCGTCACATCCAGTGTCGGCAGCTGCCTCCTGTGAGAGTCCGAGATGAAGGATACAGAGGGGGAGGGCTTGCTTTCTTGCTGCCCTTACTGTGAGCTCTCTGTAGAGTCTGCACATTGACTTATTAACCTCGGCGGGTAGCAAACATCAAGAGTCTTTTTGGAAAGTGAAGGAGGCAGAGGATGGGGCTGCAGCAATGGAAAGGGTCCTCGGGGCTCTGGGGTCAGCCGAGTAGGTGTTTCCTTCTGTAGAGGGGTGGGACTGAGAAGGCCCCCCCGGGTCTCCATGTCTCTATCTGTGACAGGCAGGATGTGCTTGCTCAACTTTGGCCCCTTCTTTGTTCTGAGATTCTTTGAATCAGCCCTAAATCTCTGTGTCCTTTTTCTCAGGGCCACTCTGGACTGCCAGGGGGTGCCCTCTGTAGACCCTGAGTGGGTGGGGGCAGTTGCCTCAGAGGGTTCATCCTTCTGAACGTGGGTGGCTTCCAAAAAGACTCTCCTCTCCTCCTTGGCAGTCACAACGCTGCAGGGCTGAAGCGCTCGAGGTCACTTTAGTTCTCCTTCACCCTCCTAGCCTCCCTGCACACTCAAAAAGCCCTGGTAAAGGGTTATTTATTTGCTTATTTATTTTTAAAGAGCTGGAGGTGGTTAGATGGGCTTTGAAATGACACTCCATTAGCCAATATGGCCACCCCCATCTAGTTCAATCTCATGGCCCGCTACCAAACTTCACAGTTTAGAAGTCCATGCCAGAGTGACTGGGAAGGGGCATAGCATCATGCAAGCTCCTTTGTAGCTGTGGTGGATGCGTGAGGTCCCCCAGGCTGGTCTCCCTGCCACGCCTTCCTCACCTGGTCCTCCCCAGACTGAGTGTGAGTGAGTTGCTGTTAGATGCCCACCTGGGAATAGGGTGCCATGGCCAGGGGCCTTTCCAGTTCTTGACTTTGGTGGTGAACCCAATGCTGTCCTCTGATCTCTGAGTGGATCTTGAGGGTCACAAAGCCTTGTTTAGTTAACAGACAAAAATCTTGATATTTCCTCCACTCAGAAGATGGTGTGCAAATCATCCCTGGAAAGAGACCTCCTACGGGAGGCAAAGGTTCCTTGGTCCTTCTGGGTTCAGGTTGACCATGACTCTCTTTCTCCTCTGATGCTTACTTTGCGGACTACACTAGTGCAACTATTTTTGGTGCTAAATACTACAAAACCAACACCAATGGTAGAACAGCCAGCCAGCCCATTTTTTGAGTGTATGAGACTCAACTCAGAAGCAAAAGCAGGTCAGTCTTGCCTAGAGAGCACAGGATACATGGGAAGTTAGATGATGACATGGAGTGGTGGAAAGACCTCTGAGATTTCTGGCTTTGCTCTAGTTTCTCAGGGGATGTTGGCCAAGTCAACTAGTCTCGCAGATTGTCCTGTTTCCCGTCTGAGGCATTTAGAAAGTTGGAATGGTTATCCTTAAGGTCTCTTTCAGTTAAAAAATGTTGTGTTATGTTCACACTTTTTTTTTAGACTTGCTTGTTAGAAATAAGAAGGAAAATAAAAGATAGGTAAGGAGGAGAAGGAGGGAGCCTTATCAGTGGTTAAGATATTGATTACAGAAGCCAAATCAGACAGGCTCAGTGATGATTAGGTCTGGGGGTTGTTGGTGGAGGGAAGTCAAGCAGACAAGCCCAGGACCCAATTTTCATACTTTTAAGGAAGGCTGCCAACTGGCCCCTTGGTTGATCTTACCAACCTGTCCCCCTCAACTGGTCATGCTACTCCATTCAACACCAACATACCCAAAGTTGGCAGAAACTGTTCCAAGACTTGGAGACAGTGTGCCTGCTTACTTGTCATACAGGTTGCTGGCAGTCTGAGTCAAACAAAATTCAAGAGATCTTTACTTTCACCTGCTATTGTGAGGAGCTAGGGCGTTGAAAAGACATCAGTGTTTAAGTGGCAGACTATTCAACAAAATTCTGCTTCATTCAGGCATGATGAGCGACTTCCTTGCCATGTTTCCAAACCAAACAGCAGCAGTATTGTTTTCACTCAAGGCATGGTTGTTACTATGGATGGTCTTGAGGTCTGGGGTCTTCCTTATGCTTTGCTCAGCGTCTGGAGCAGAGAAATATCTATAGATGTTTGTTACATGAGCCCATGTGCTGCCAGTCTACAGAGCTGCCCTCAAAGGCCCCTGGACTAGCTATTGTCAGCTTTGGCTGCGAGCCAGCCTGCTACTGAGTCCATAGCAGTTGCCTCACAGCAAAAAATGATTCTGTAACCAATAAGGTTTTGGTTCCTGGAGCACCAGTATCTTCTTTGATATCAATCTTTTTTTTTTTTTTTTTTGCTACACTTAATAGGTTTCAAAGGAAGATTCCAAGTTTTTGTATTATCAGTAAGATATCAGTATAGGCTTTAGAACATGTTTTGGGATTGCCTAACATCACTGGGAATCATCTTAAGTGATCTTAAGGAGAGTGAGTGAATGACAGTGTCATGTTTGGCTCTGTGTGACCCCATGGACTGTAGCCTGCCAGGCTACTCTGTCCATGGAATTCTCCGGGCAAGAATACTGAAATGGGTTACCATTTCCTTTTCTACTTATGGAGAGAATAGGCCTATATACCTTATATGCTTATATCCACATATTTCACTGGAAAGACTTCAGTGGAGGTCCCCTTGGAGTAAGGAAGTCAATTCCATCAAGCTTCATCGATTTGAGCCTTACATGTCTCAGGGATGAGAAATCCAGAGATGGACTGGCCTAAGAGATGTTCAGAAAGGTCCTGATGGGAAATCTGTTCTCTTGTAAAGTTCGATCATTGGGGGCTCCCTGAATTAAATTTTGCTGGTGACGACATCCTGAGCATCTGAAAATCACTCTTCCCAGTTCACGGATCACATGAGAACTCACCGTTTCTACACATCCTGTCCTGTTTCTGGGCTGGTATTGAATTCACCAGCACTGCAGGTGAAACCAATCTGTGGGAGGGTTGGGACAGAGAAAATGTGAGATGTTGATCGCTGATTGCTCTTTCTGAAAGGCACTGCTGACTGTGGTGGATGTGGTGAATATCTGTGAATCCCTGCATGGGGTATGAGAACTTTTGCTGTGAGAATAATCAGTTTCACCCAAAGAATCTGGTATCCTGGCTTCTGACATAGTCTCTGCCTTCCTGGTATGTTCCTCTGAATCAGAGTTCCCTGGACTGTCTAAACAAATTCTTTGCAAACAAGAGATCCTCCCGCCCAAGTCTTGGTATGCCAACATAGACACTATTCTATTTCACAAGGATATCTAAGGAAATTGGGGGCGCTCTCTCAAAATACTTGAAATTCTTGGTCCAAGTAAGAAGAATTCTGATTTCCACTTCCTCTTTAAATTCCAAATTTAAAACAAGACCTGATCTGATATTTGCAGTAGAGAGCTGTATCTTAAGCCAGTGTGCCAGGCTGTCTCCCATCCTATAGAGGCAAGACAGTGAGCTCTGTTCATTTTTCCCAATCACCAAGGTAAATGGTATTTTATGTATAGTGCCTGGCCTAAGCTTGGAGCTTGCAAGAGATACTTATGCCCAACAAAACTAGAAGTTTATAATAGAAGGTGTATCAACATAGTATAGATGAAGAAAGCTAGTTGGAGTCTCCTTCTGAGAAATGCCTGTCACTCAGATCTTGCTTTTCAGTTTTACATCTCGTGAGAGAAGTTGGTTTCTTCTCAGTTTAGGTGATGACAAATTTAGATTTCGTTCCTGAATGTCTGAAGGTAGATTGAGCACCTGGATATCCACAGTCTACTCTGACACTTCTCTGGATGCAGCATCTCGAAAGCCCATGAGAAATATGAGTAGCTAAGTCTGGCAGCTATTCCTTCATTTAAGAAGAGTTCGTGGGCATCATAAAAACAAATTTTGTAATATGTTAACAGGTAGCACATACTCAAGTGAATAGCTTCCTGACATCTTTTGTTTTCTCTTGGAGAAGTGTTTGTGCTCCATCTTCATTCCACAGCTTCCTGACATTAGCTGATTCCTCTAAGCTCACCTCTGGAGTGAATAAATAAACCTGGTCCAAGTGATTTGATGTCTGCTTTCCACAGTAGAGAAGTAAATCTTAGTAAGGAAGAACGTCTTTCATTGTTGTCTTTTTTTGTTGTTGTTCTGGCTCTTATCCTCCTGCTTCCATAGGACTGACAATCCAGTTTCTCAGACTCCATGAAGGTCTTAATATAAGGTGAATCCCAGGACCACAAACAGTTTGGACTTCAAACAGTGAGAAAATTGGCGCTGAATGATTCGGCACACAAAGCAGAAAACTCTCATTTCCTGCAGGCAGGATGGAATTGACTGTTATATTAAGACTTCTGAAGGAGCCCTGCCCTGGAGTAATTTCAGCACTGTCAGACAATGTTGACATCTAGATTAACCTCTGTGCAGTGAAGTTTACTGCAGAGCTCGTTGAGATGCATGTGGTGGATCTCTGCAAATCCCAACCAGAACCATTGGTGGGCCACCCTCCACACCACGCCCCTCCACTCCCCACCCACTCCTCTCCCCACCTGTGGACTTTTTAACCTCCAGGAACCATGGCTGGGATCTCATCCCAGGAGATGGAATTTGGCCCCCTTCTCTCTCTCTCTTCTGTCCATGGTGCTGAACCAGGCTTTGTGCTCAGCTGGAGTGACAGTGGTTGTCATTGTATTGGTTTTCCCCTCAGGGGACTACAAATCAAGGCATGAAAGCCACTCTGTTGATGACAAACAATTTTGTGGCTTATCTTTATGCTGCACAAAGTGAAATGGTTTATAAGGAATTAGTGTGCCCCATATCTATAAGACTTGCTCTAAGCTCTCCAGTTCTCTAGCATTTCCAGGGTCAGACGTAACAGGTCCTGACTACAACTTGGTGGTCAGGTGGTGGTGATGGGTTCTGATGGACAAAGATATTGCCCTATGTCTGGGTAGGTGTTTCCTATGGTTCTAACAAAAGAGGTAGCATAGCTCCTTTTTCTCCTGGTTGGGACAAAGGATATAGCTGTCCACTACGATCTGGTTTGCCCACTCTCTCCTGATGGGGTGGTGGGCTCCAGAGTGGCCCATACCCTTTCTAATTGACTATGTGAAGCCACACAAGGGTGCAGCAGCCAGAAGAAACCTCAAAGTGAAAATCACAACTTCTCTACAACCGGGGGCCACTCATCACACCAAAAGTCTTGAGAAATGTCCTTTAGCGTAAATTCATTGACCACAAATTTCCCTGGTGTCTTACTGATTTCTGTTTCTCCCTGAAATTGTTTTTCCCACTTTGCCTTCTATCTTTAATATGAGTAGCATGAGTCTTTTTGTATTCCCTTAGACATTCTTTAGGAGAAATGAAAGTTACCAGTCAAGGACATTGTGTTTATTGACTGGGAAAATAGATTTCTGGGCCAAGTAATGTCACAGCCATAAAGAGGCAGGCCTGATGACTTTATTTAAAAGCAATTATCAGTGTTTTATTTTGTCTGGGTGCTCAAGCTCATATAGGGCAAACTGCATTCATCTTTCTATTTTATTACTTAAACTTGTTCACATGCACACATGCACACACACACAAATACCTTTACACTCCTATTGGTCCTAAAAGGTCCAACAAGCAGTGTGCCCCATTTGTATTTCTCCCAACAATATCCATGCACATGTATGTGCAAATAAGTGTGCACCAAGCCTGAAGTTTCTTAAACTTCTTATATCTCACCTTTTATTTTATTATCTACACAATCTTTGGCTTTCTGACTTTTTGCACTATGGATCATCTATGAAATTAAGGCCTTTTCAAGGAAGACTATGTCTTGAGTTCAGAACCTTCATATTTAATGGTTGGATTAATTTTCTCAGATAAACATAAAACCAAACTGAACCATGATGCAGATTTTATTTAATTTTTCAGGATGGAAGAGAAGCACTGGGTTGGAGCCTGAGTAGTACATATTGTATTAAGTATAAGTATAAATGTAAGTTAGTTCAAGCAGATTACTGAATCTATTTGGGGACTGAAACCATGAGATATCAAACATTCAAATGGAATGGGAGCATGAAGGGGAAGCGGTAGACTTTCCTGGAAGATTTCAATATTCCAGGGGACAAGGACAGAGCACTGGGCTAAAAGTCAGCTGGGTATAGTTTGTCTGGGTGACTGTTTCCAAGTTACTTCAATTCTCTGGGCTGATGTGTAAGTGTCTTGAGTCTACAGTGGGCAGCTGGTAGACCTCTTCTTGAATGGCAGTGATAATATAAGTCAATCTCCAACTCGTCTGTTGCTCAGATCACTTTTTTTTTATGTTTCTTTTTTTTAATTTAAATTTTATTTTATTTAACTTTACAATATTGTATTGGTTTTGCCATATATCAAAATGAATCTGCCACAGGTATACATGTGTTCCCCATCCTGAACCCTCCTCCCTTCTCCCTTCCCATACCATCCCTCTGGGTCGTCCCAGTGCGCCAGCCCCAAGCATCCAATATCGTGCATCGAACCTGGACTGGCAACTCGTTTCATATATGATATTATACATATTTCAATGTCATTCTCCCAAATCATCCCACCCTCTCCCTCTCCCACAGAGTCCAAAAGACTGTTCTGTACATCAGTGTCTCTTTTGCTGTCTCGTATACAGGGTTATTGTTACCATCTTTCTAAATTCCATATATATGCATTAGTATACTGTATTGGTGTTTTTCTTTCTGGCTTATTTCACTCTGTATAATAGGCTCCAGTTTCATCCACCTCATTAGAACTGATTCAAATGTATTCTTTTTAATGGCTGAGTAATACTCCATTGTGTATATGTACTACAGCTTTCTTATCCATTCATCTGCTGATGGACATCTAGGTTGCTTCCATGTCCTGGCTATTATAAACAGTGCTGCGATGAACATTGGGGTACACGTGTCTCTTTCAATTCTGGTTCCCTCAGTGTGTATGCCCAGATCACTTTTGACTGAAGGATATCTTCTCCAGGTCTCCCCTAGAACAAGATTGCAAATGACCCTGTCCTGAAGATTCAGCCTCACTTTAGTCTTGTGTTCAGTTCATCTCTTGCAGCTCTTCTTTGTATTTTTTTGAAAGTTCACACTTGTACCATCCACCACTACCCCCTATCGCATCCCTCTATCTCTGCCAAGTCAGAAAAAGCCCCACCGGCCCATCTCCCTCTTTCTGAGTTTGGGCATCAACCACACTTGTGATTTAGCCAAGGTTTCTGGAGAGGAAACCAGTGTGTTCTCAGCCATCAGTCTCTTTCCAGCTCATTTGACCAAATGATTACCTCCTCATTATGACCTCATCAGTCCCTTTTGCGCAAGAGATGTTGGGACAACAAACCCGTGATAATGCCCTGTTCTGTCTTTTTGAGGATTATTTGTTCCTTCTCTCTTGGTTTAGAGAGGTTTTCCTTGCCACAAACAGCTTTTCCTTCAAATTTCTTTGGTCATTTTTCTGGCTGTTAAATAGACTGATAAATGGTAAACCATGGTTTCCTTCTCTTTTTTTTCTGCTTAGGCTCCTATCAGCATGGAAGTACTATATCCCTACAGAATAAGAGTGTAACATGTCAGCAAGATGTTTATTTAGTGGAAAGGCTATAATATGGAAACACAGATTTGCAGCAGCATCCAAATATTGAAGGGGATAAAAGAGTCTTTTTCAATCAAATGAGATCTTTACTGTAATGGCACCAGAAAGGTTTATACCTTAAGAACTGAATTGAACCTGATAACATGTTCTCTTTTTAGGGAACAATGAGGTGGAAGAAATTACCCCAGGACCTGGGAGGATATTTCAACTCTCTCTCTCAAATGGCTCTGAGAACCAACAGTGACCTAAGATCAACTATCCACGTTAACTATTAAAAGCAAATTCATCACATTTAAACACATTCCTATCTGCTTAATATAGTTTTTCCCCTGGTACTTCTGGGGATAGTTTAATATTGTTTCTTTTCTTGATCCCTGTTAATATTTTCAAAAAGATTTCTAAATTCTTTTATGTTCATTTCTTTAGGAAAAACATGGAGTCAATTTAAGATTTTGTGTATGATAAAATGATTAAACAGACTGAAAGTAGTGTAGGGTAGGGGGGGCAAGCATAGGACTCCGGAGGAGGCAGATGATGTCAGAGCTCCTATTTTTGCTGAGTGATCTTGGAAAAATCATTAGCCCTTCTGTGCCTCTGGTTCTTCATCTACAAAAGAAAGCTGCTAACAGCCCCCTGTCTGCACCAAATGAGATCATAGTTGTCCAAGCACCCTGTGGGCTTCACGGACACCTCAAGCAGTAGAGCCCACTCTCTGGGCAGTGAGTTTTACCAAGAGCCTTCTTGGGTGTTGAGGCTGTGAGTTCCTTTGGAGATGTGCTGTTTTGAAGAGCATCTTTCTTAAATCCCTCCTGTGACTTGGTTTCTAGAGTTTTGTCATAGGTATTTTTCCTCTTGGAATCATCATCAAGCTTGGAAGGCCAGAGAATACCTTTTCAAAAACACAAGAAGGAAAAGGATGCTTTACTCATTTGGTTTTGTCACTGAAAAAGCTCTGATGGTAGACCTTGTTTTCAGGTCTGGAGTCCTGAACGTTTTATAGCAAAATGGCATCTCCTGCTGTGTTTAACTCTGTATTATCTGTTATTGCTTTTGTGAGGTTCTGTAGATTTCAATGTAATTTTTTTTTAAAGTATGACTCTAGTACGTTTCCTTGGTAAATTGGGTAGTGAAGCCAGTCTTGAAGAACAGCACCCAAAGTGATAATGATCCTGATACAGTATTGTGTTCATTCTGGGGCCAGCATTTTGTGTATAGGAAAATAACCTTAAGATGGAAAAAAAAAATTGCTGGAGTGAAAACCAAATGCCAGACCACCTTTCTAACAGCCTTGAGCACTCCCAAATAGGTGTGATTGGGATTCCCACTGAGAAACACATCTGATTGGAAATGAAACCCCTGACAATACATCCTGAAGCCAGATTACCAAGGTTACAACAGTGATGTCATTTACAGCCCCTTAAGAAAAAGGTCCCAGGTGTTTGTAACACCAACCACTGTTTGTAAGGGTGATTACTTGGTATGTTAAATTTTTCAAATGTAATTTCCTTTAGATCTCCAAGCTATGATCAGGTGCAATGCAACTGACTAAATGCTGTGCATGCCTCTTCTTCTTTTTAAAGAATTTCTCACTCCAGAGAGAAATCACAATAAGACTGAGGACCTGAAATCCTAAGAAATTCACAAATCTTTTGCTCAAGTTCAGACCATTTCAGCTTCCCACTTCTCTTTCTACCTGAGGGTCAATTTTTGCCTGTCTTAGATAGGAAAGCAACATCTTTGTTCTGAACCTCTGTCCCTGTGACTTTTTCCCTGCAGCTGTACAGCAGACAGAAAGCATTTCAGCTTACTTTGAAATGAGAGTCCAAATTGGGTTATGACTAGGATTTTAAATTATGATGTGAAATTGGAGAAGGCAAGCTGATTCAGGGTGATGTTCCATAATTCATTCTGCTAATCCCATGGAGTTGACCTTCTTCACAGCCTGCCTTGAACAAGCCATTTCCCTGTGTAACTTCCTAGTGACAAGGTTTGATTACTTAAAGATTTCAGAGATATCATTTGAGAAATAACTCACTGGGTATGGAAAATTTGATTTAATATGTTAACAGGAACAACAAGAACCTATTTTAATGGTTTTTTTCTTTCCTCTCTCTGAGCATTTAGTCTTTCTTGAGGCCACTGGGCTGTTTCCTTTTCAAGACTGGAAAAAATTGATTATAATTCATGTCTATAGCAAAGGCTTCCCCAAGCCCATTGCAGCTGGAGGCAACCCCAAATGACCCATGTTAATCTTTTGTTACCCAACAGAATCAAGGACCCTTCTTGGTTATATGTGTGGGCCATGGTGGGTGAGCTCAAGGGTATTGTCAAAATAAAATGAAAAGAAGGCAAGTTGGGACAAGAAAATTCTCAGTTTGAATTTGAGAGAAACCAGCAGTCTTGCTCTCTCTGGCAAAGATTTGTGTACTGTGAAGGGAATAGTCATGTTCTTTCTCAACTAGGTTTTACTTTCTGAGTGTGTGTGTGTGTGTGTTGGGTGGCAGAGGAGCTGGGAACATTAGGAAATAGCTGTTTATGAGTTTAGACTTCCTCTTGAGCATAGTAAAAGCTCTGCTCAGTTTCTCAGAATGTGACAATAAAATTAGGGGTGGAGAGGAATTCAGAGGCCTGTGTTTCAGTATATGACAAATTTTTACCCAAATGCTTCTTTCAGAAACATTTAGTCCTTTGCAAGCCACATATATCCTATGTCTAAAGTGAAAGAAAGTGGAAAGTGAAAGTCGCTCCATCGTGTCCAACTCTTTGTGACCACATGGACTATATAGCCCATGGGATTCTCCAGGCCAGAATACTGGAGTGGGTAGCCTTTCCCTTCTCCAGGGGATCTTCCCAACCCAGGGATTGAACCCAGGTCTTCCACATTGCAGGCTGGTTTTACCAGCTGAGCCGCCTAAAGGTATCAGGAAAAGGAATCAGTCAGTAGGCAGTTTCTGCAGACCCCAATGCTTCATCCAATTGATAGGTTCCTTTTCTAAGAGTTAAGGTACTTTGACTCACCTGAGAAAATATACCAATAGAGCCTGAATGGGGAGTGGTTTGGGGTGAGCTACTCTATTGGCACCCCACTCCAGTACTCTTGCCTGGAAAATCCCATGGATGGAGGAGCCTGGTAGGGTGCAGTCCATGGGGTCGCTAAGAGTCGGACATGACTGAGCGACTTCTCTTTCACTTTTCACTTTCATGCATTGGAGAAGGAAATGGCAACCCACTCCAGTGTTCTTGCCTGGAGAATCCCAGGGACGGGGGAGCCTGGTGGGCTGCCGTCTATGGGGTCCCACAGAGTCGGACATGACTGAAGCGACTTAGCAGCACTCTATGGGTATTAGGAGGTATTATGACAGTGTGTTAAGTCTCCCACAGGAAAACTAGGGCTGCTTTAGGGCTGTTTTCATTTGGAATAGTGTAAGAAAAGAGGCTATTAAAACATGTTTTGAGGACTGTCCCCCCAGATCAGCCTCTGTTGTGAGAGTTTTCAGTTTCTTAGGCAGGATTTCTCTCTTCTCCCATCTGTCAATAATTGTGGGGCGGGGGAGGCGGGGGGGGGGGTGGTGGTGGTGGTATTTGTTTTCAGCACCAAGGACAGCAAACACCTCCCTCAATTGAACCAATGCCTGCTATTGTGATTTACCTGCTAGTCAAAGAAGGGTGGGATTTTTCTTTTAATTCTATCCTTTGGGACCTCAAGCTGGAAGACTTTATTCTTAAGATCAGGTGCTCACATCTTTTATTTATTTCCAAGTCTTTTCCTGTCACATTCTTAATCTGCTAACAAATAATAGGTGTTGGACTAACACACCCAAATCTCTTGGCTCAAAGGAGTGGAAAGAAAGACACTTAGGCATCAGTGGAGGACACTTTTTGGCATGGTGACCCACTGCAAAAAATCTTCACAAGGCACCAATGACTTTCAGACTTCCAGATGGAGGATTGCTCACTGGTAATCACTTAGAAAAAAATTTTTGCCCGTTTCTCCACAAAGTGCAAGTCTATGTTTTACTCCATATATACGTGGAGGCAATATGTCACAAGAGTTGAGCAGAAGCTATGAGCTTTGGAGACAGAAAAGGGCCCAGTGATGCTGTTGTTAAGCATTTTGAACACCCAGTGGGGCATGGCTTTGAATGCCAGCAGCCACCTTTAAATCCTGAATGCTGTTCAGCAGCTAACTTTGCCTTAAACAATCATAGTAAAAATGCAAATGGCTCCTTAAGCCTTCTGTCAGGTTAGACTGGAAGGCTTACCCTGAGAAAATGCATAGCAGAAGCACATTTTTTCATCTTGCTTTATGGTGGGACAGTTGTCATATAACACAGTCATACATAGCTGCCCTCTTAGAGGCAACATTGCATTCTGTTAACTAATTGTCAGCATTCTCCACACATGTCAGGGTGGACACTCCATTGGGAAGACAAGAGAGTCACTGAGAATTTCACTTTAATACTGTCTTCTATTTCACAGAGGTTAGATATATTCCACTTCAATTGCTTCTGAACCATCCCGTCCAAGTCTTTCAATTCTCCATTATACCCTCTCCTTCACTTTCTCCTCCTCTCTTCAGTGTTGCTTAGCATAATCCATAATATTTATTGCTGCAAGACCACAAGGGGTCCTTTTTAAGGATAAATGAGGTAGTAGAACTAGACCAGAACCAGATCTCAAAGGAGCCAAGTCAATGGAGTTGATTTTGAACCTTTGAATGGGTCTGAGGAAAACCCATCCTTCCCCTACATTCCTTGTTTTCTTGAGGGCATCCCATTCCAGTACTTCCATGCAAAATAGGTCATGGAAAGAGTTTCTGTAGATTATTTATGTGAAGAGGGTGGGAGAGCTGGGTCAAAAATCCTTTGTTGGAGTCCTTTAGAATAGAGGAGGTTTATTTTACAATTGAAATAAAGGGACAATCCTGTTTAGAAAGAATATGCACATGAATGACCAACAGCCTCCACAGAGTTTAATAAGACCAATTCCTTGTTCTCAGAACAGAGAGGAAGGAGTTGTAGATTGACTGGTAGGAAATGATCTAAGACAGAGGTACCGAAGCAATGGAGATGATGGCCAGGGAAGACTCAGGAGAGAATGGGCCAGAGAATAAAATACTACAAAGATTCTCATTACCTTTTCTGCAAAATTCCTAAAGTTTCCAAGGGCATATCTAGCCCTCTGCCTCCCTAGAGGCAAGCTCAGTGTTTCTACTGAGTTACTAAGGCATATGCCCTACAAACACCAAAGTCTTGTATTTTCCACTCCCAGCAACACTGGCTGTCCAGAGTGGGATTTGTCCCCCTTCCCTATATCAAAGGGACTTGTTTTCAGGAGAAGTGTCCTTTAAATATCCAGCGAAAACTGGAGGTAATTTTTTGCATGAATGGCTTTTTACAGCTAGGTCTAAAGCAGAACAAAACTTGTATTAAACTAAGTGCTACTTTACATATCTTATTTCAAGAGAAATGAAGGATTTATTGCTGTGTAAATGATGTACACTGATTTGTTTCCTAATGGACATTACATGTCCCTTTATCTTTAGGCTGATGTTGGGCAGCAAACTTTCAATATCTGGAAAATCAGCTGGTACCTACTTCAGTGCACTCGTTGGAAATCACGTTCTCAGAGAGGAATTTTGCAAATGAAGTTTAGGTGCTCATGTAACTGATTTCCACCCCCTCCCTAAGCTTTCTGTACTAAATATATGTAAAGTGATTATATCTCGTCTCATCCCATGTGTTTGTGTGTGTTTCCCAATGTATGTGTAAATATATTAGCCATCTGAAGGGTTCCTCAGAACGTGGCACCAGCTAAGCAACGGTGTCTATGGCATGTGGATATATGATCCATGTATACACTTGTTCTGAGGCCAAGCTAATCTTACAGAGTATAGGAAAAGAAACAATGTGGTGTGGCTTGGGAAAAGTTTAATGAGGGATACAGGATTGCCAAGCCACCGCTCATTGGTGGAGACCTTGGCAACAGCCGAGTTGAGGTGTGCTCAACTGGATTTGACATCATTTATTTTCATCTCAATTGATTGTTCCTCAGGTCTGTTGTATGACTTAGAAATATTCCTCCATAATTCTTGTTTCTTTTTTTCTCCCCAGACCACTGGAAATTGCCCGTCATTCTTGCTTCCCATTATTCAGATACCGAAGTTGTTGACTTAAAAATGGGTGCCTACGGTTTTAGTAAAACTGGGTTTTCCTAATAAGTAGTGCCATTTCCTTGAGGTACTATTTCTCCCATTCTTTTCCTTTCTAACAAATACATCCCTTAGCTAAACTAAGTTTATTTGCATCCTGGCAAGTCTTAGCGAGTCAGTTTGGTTAAAGCAATGATTGTTACTTGTGTTTGGAGAAGAGGCTCATGATCTGAGTAAAATTCTTAGGTAAAGGTGTGTTTTATGTAAAAAAAAAAAAAAAGAAAAAACAACCCCCCACCCCCCCAAAAACCCATATTCTAATTTGGTAAGATGGCTCCAGGGTAAGGGAGATGTGTTCTCAGTTAATATTAAAAGATGCATTGAAAAAGCAAGTGCCCTCCATTTCTCTCTTCCCCAGCCCACCCTTCCTTCCTCCCCAACCTCAAAAGAAAACAGAAAGTTATTTTTTTAAATTGTATTAATAATTTATGTTTAATACAAAAGGATGATTCAATGGTATCACCAAGGGTCATTTCTCCCATTGTGCATGTCCATCACTCTCGGCCCCGAATCCATCACCCCATTCTTCACCCTCATGCTTCCATCCCAAGGCAAACGCGTCTTCACTGGAATCTATCTGTGTTGGAGTTCAATGTGGGGGCAGAGATGTGACACCATGACTCTGATGAAACCAACCATTCTTCACCTTCAAATGGTTAATTACTACAAGAAGGCAAACTCTTTTCTTGGATTTTGCTTAAAAACATTTTATACATATATATGTATATATGTGTGTGTATGTATGGACATATATATGTATATGCACATGTACATGTATATATGTATATATCCATCTCCAGTATAAATATATCATATGTGAGAGTTGTAAATACTCCTTGGTCATACATCTGTCTTCCTCATGGTATCATATCTTCAGTGTTATGTTAACAACTCCATTTACTGATTGATGAAATCGTGTGTAGATCTGTATTCTCCTGACATAGTTTATGTAGGGTCTCTTCTCAAATAAAGTATAAAACATTATCAATGCCCTTGTTTTATTTGAATTTATTATTTAGTAGGGAAGTGTGTTGAACTTAAAGATAGGTTGAAGTTTGGGAAAGTCCGACTGTGTGCAAAGACTGTGGAATTCAGGACCATCTTGAGAACTGGGACCCTGATTTGCTGAAGGTGAGATGGCTTGCACGAGGCTTCAGGTGATCCTTAACCTGGATATTGGGTTGAGATGAATGTTTCCAGAAGAACATATACATATTTATAATTTGAGTCAGGGCCCAAGGAAAGGATTGACTATCTCCAGGTCTATGTCATGGTGTCGCGTCATTCCACAGACATCAGCTTCGTAGTTACAATAATTTCAGTTTCTAACATGAGAAAATATATTCCTTGGATTTTTTTACACCAAAGATTTTAGGATTCTTTGGCATATTTACATTAAAACTCCTTCCCCCTATTTCCACCTTTTCCCCTCTCCCCACCCTCTCTCTATTTGCTTTTCAATTTCCCTTCCTTTCTCTATACTTTTCTTTACAGCATATATTATGTGTTTCCTTTAATGAGGAAGACTTATTTCCATTTATTTATTTCAAAAGCATTGCTGGATTATGGGGGAGAGACAGGGAGGTTGTGATGTCATTCATGAGAGCGCACCAGAGGTGCAGAAGGCAGAATTCCCCCCACTTCCATCACTATTGACATTTTGGACCAGAGATTTCTTAGTTGTGGGGGTTGTCATCTGCATTGTCTACTGTTTATCAGCATTTTCATTAGAGCAGCAGTGTTGCTCTCTGACCACCCCCGCCAGGTGTGTCTACCAGAAACGTCTCCAAACATAGTCAGATATCCTGTAGGGAAGTAGGGGGAGCAAAATTGCCCTGGCTGAGAACCACTGGTATGAGGGTTTGGCTGTTACCCTGAAGTATCATACAGTATTAAAAGAGGAGTTTCATCCAGGAAAATCAAGAGCCCCAGGTCATACCCTTTCCAGACCAGTGCGTGTGTGTGTGTGTTTGTGTGTGCGTGTGTGTGTGAGCGCACGCTCAGTTGCTCAGTCACATCTAACTCTTTGTGACCCCATGGACTGTAATCTGCTAGGCTCCTCTGTCCATGGGATTCTCTAAGCAAGAATATTGAGGTGGGTCGCCATTTCCTACTCCAGGGGACCTTCCTGACCCAGGGATGGAACCAGTGTCTCCTGTGTTGGCATGCGAATTCTTTACCACTGAGTCAGGGAAGCCCACATGGTTAACTTGTCTCCTTTCTCCAAGCCTGATGCGTAGATCAAGTTACAACACTACCTTTTGGGTTCAGACAGCCACAAAAGTATCTTCCTCATCTGGTATATCAAACACATTGTTACCCCTAGAATATATATTCATACTACTTTTAAAAATGTATAATTTGTATACTTCTGAGTGGGAAGAAACCCAAATATTCTTTTTGAAAGTTTTACCCCTGTGAAGAAAGTTACCATTCCTAAAGGATGAAAGACTTTTCTTCTTCAATTGTTTCTTGCAATAAATTATATTTTTTACTTGGCTCTTGCCACATGCTGACATAAAATTACAAGTTCATGGAATTTTCCTAGTGGTCCAGTGGTTAAGACTCTGAGCTTGCACTGCAGGGGGCATGGGTTTGCTCCCTAGTTGGGGAACGAAGATCCTGTATGCCATGTGGTGTGGCCAAAAGCTTAAAGAATAAAGCAGAATACCATTATTAGAGTTGAGAAAATTGCAAATTCATAATTAGGCCTTTTGTAAGCAAGGGACAAAAGTCCTTAGTGTATCAGCTCCTTTTAATGAGTAAGTGGAGCTTATACTAAGTCCTTCCAGGCAAGGGCTATTGAACAGTGATAAATATATAGTGGAGAAGGCAATGGCATCCCACTCCAGTACTCTTGCCTGGAAAATCCCAGGGACCGGGGAGCCTGGTGGGCTGCAGTCCAGGGGGTCACTAAGAGTCAGACACGACTGAGCAACTTCACTTTCACTTTTCACTTTCATGCATTGGAGAAGGAAACGGCAACCCACTCCAGTGTTCTTGCCTGGAGAATCCCAGGGACGGGGGAGCCTGGTGGGCTGCCGTCTATGGGGTCGCACAGAGTCGGACACGACTGAAGTGACTTAGCAGAAGGCAACGGCAACCCACTCCAGTACTTCTGCCTGAAAAATCCCATGGACCGAGGAGCCTGGTAGGCTGCAGTCCATGGGGTCGCTAAGAGTCGGACATGACTGAGCGACTTCACTTTCACTTTTCGCTTTCATGCATTGGAGAAGAAAACGGCAACCCACTCCAGTGTTCTTGCCTGGAGAATCCCAGGGATGGCAGAGCCTGGTGGGCTGCTGTCCATGGGGTTGTACAGAGTCGGACACAACTGAAGTGTCTTAGCAGCAGCAGGAGTGTTATATATATACCAGGAGTTATATATATGAGTGTTATATATATATATATATACAGGAAAATGCAAATGGAAACTACAATGAGGTCATAATGGCCATCTTTCCTATATATATTTATAGTATATTTCCTATATATATAGTAATAGGAGGAGTAGTATATTCACTCAGTCATGTTTGACTCTTTGTGACCCCATAGACTAGAGCTTGCCAGCCTCCTCTGTCCATGGAATTCTCCAGGTAAGAATATTGGAGTGGGTAGCCATTCCCTTCTCCAGGGGATCTTCCTGACCCAGGGACTGAACCTGGGTCTCTTGCATTTCAGGCAGATTCTGTACCATCTGAGCCTCCAGGGAAGCCCGATATGTGTTCAGTTCAGTTCAGTTCAGTTCAGTCGCTCAGTCGTGTCTGACTCTTTGCGACCCCGTGGATCACAGCACGCCAGGCCTCCCTGTCCATCACCAACTCCCGGCGTTCACCCAGACTCACGTCCATCGAGTCAGCGATGCCGTCCAGCCATCTCATTCTCTGTCGTCCCCTTCTCCTCCTGCCCCCAATCCCTCCCAGCATCAGAGTCTTTTCCAATGAGTCAACTCTTCGCATGAGGTGGCCAAAGTACTGGAGTTTCAGCTTTAGCATCATTCCTTCCAAAGAAATCCCAGGGCTGATCTCCTTCAGAATGGACAGGTTGGATCTCCTTGCAGTCCAAGGGACTCTCAAGAGTCTTCTCCAACACCACAGTTCAAAAACATCAATCTTCAGCACTCAGCCTTCTTCACAGTCCAACTCTCACATCCATACATGACCACAGGAAAAACCATAGCCCTGACTAGATGGACTTTTGTTGACAAAGTAACGTCTCTGCTTTTGAATATGCTATCTAGGTTGGTCATAACTTTCCTTCCAAGGAGTAAGCATCTTTTAATTTCATGGCTGCAGTCACCATCTGCAGTGATTTTGGAGCCCCTAAAAATAAAGTCTTAGTATATACTTACCTGATGTTTGTTATGTTGAACTGGATTTCTCATTCTCTAAGTCCCAGACCATTGGTGATGAATTCAAAGAGCTACCACTGTGCCTCGTGAACCTCACATGTGAAAATGCTGAGGATCCAGAATTTGGAACCACCCAACCACAAGGAAACTCTGAGTAAACCTCTCTCCTCCCCAGCATGTGGCTGGCTGCCTTTGTATCCGTGTCTCCCTGGGCTGCCTGAAGGCAAAAGTAATGCTTCTCAAAGCAGGATTTTAAAATGCCCTCAGAAGCCCAGGCCTGGTTGCTTGGCCCCTTTGTTGTCTAGTCTAATGATAGCAAATGGTGGAAGTGAGGTGAGAGACAGTGGGTTCCATCCCGCGTACTTGAACCCAACATCATCCTTCTGCCGGGG
>NW_011491015.1:5469687-5471227 GCF_000754665.1 Bison bison bison | reverse complement strand
CTGCCGGGGACCCCTTCCTGTTGTGTAGGAAGGCTGTGTAGGCCCTGAAATCTTGCACCTGTGTTTTAGAACATCCTTACACCCTCATGACAAATTATTTTACTTTTATTTTGGAATTACAATTTAAGGACTGAATAAGGTTACGGACTTCTAGGTCTGGAAGGTCCTTGACTAATAATCTCATTCACCTACTTGCCTGCAGCCAGGGTTCTCAGGTAAGCAAAAACTGGGTCAATCTCCCTATTGATAGCATCTTCCAATGCCTGAGGGCATGGCTAATACTATTGTCTTATAAAGAGAACATGCTTCTGAAAAAATCATTACCTCAGTGGGGCAAAGAAGCAATTGTTTAACAGGGAAACTTCAGAAATAGCAGCTGGCCATCCTTGAAACTGAACCTGGAGGCCACCTATCATTGCATTGGTCGTAGACATGCCAGAAAGGTAGGCATGAAACACTAGGTAGAGACACAATTTAACAGGCCCGATGTCCTAGGGGAGGTGGTAATGTTTTGGCATGCATTGTGGACATATATAGGAGGGAACTCCCGGGAATTCTATTTGAGCTTCTCAGAATCCAGTCCTCTAGTGTTTCAGGGCATTGAGGGGCATCTTGCCCTTAACCATGCCCCATTCCTTGATCCTGTTGGGATGCTCAAGGTTACTTAGCTATTAACTAGGGAAATGTTCTATTTTAGCCTCTCTTTTCTCCCCATTACCAAGGTTTGCAGTGTTCTCAATTATTCAAATCGCCAGTGTAGGGCTCAGCAGAGGGTCTAATTACTGCTCTGCTTGCTACTTGCTGATGAGCTGCAAGGACCAGGGAACGACTTTAAATCAGTTAAGTAGGGAAGGGCAGCTTCTGTGGAACGTTCTCTGGGAGTCTGGGTCTTATTAGGGAAATCTGAATGGTAAGCATGGGAGAGTCCATGAATAAGGACATCTCCTGACTACAGATCATGGCCAGGGACCCAGGTCTTAGAGGGAAGCACAGTACTTGCAGGAAATCAGCCAGACTCTATTAGTGTCTTAGTCAGTCCTTTATCCTCAGACTTTTAAAATAATATTTATTTATGTATGCATTTATTTATTTTTTTAAAATTACTTTTGGCCATGCTGGGCCTTCGTTGCTGCACAAGGGCTTTCTCTAGTACAGGGACTTGGCTTCCCATTGCAGTGGTTTCTCTTAATGCCAAGCATGGGCTCTAGAACACAGTAATAGCAGTTGTGGCACACGGGCTTAGTTGCCCCGCTGCATCTAGGATCCCCCTAGACCAGGGATCAAACTCATGTCCCCTGCATTTGCAGAAGGATTCTTAACCACTGCACCACCAGGGACACCCTATCCTCAGAGTTTTGAAGACCTTCTCAAGTAGTAGTTCAAGTCACTTTAGCAGGCAAATGCTCAGCTCTAAAGGAGAAAGGTCATGGAAGAGAGAAGTTGTTAGGCATGGTCACAGGCATTCATATTTAAGCCACATGCCACTATTTGCCCAGAAAGCTGTCTGCAAACACTCTGCATGAGTTAATTCTTTCAATGG
>NW_011491015.1:5409712-5469587 GCF_000754665.1 Bison bison bison | reverse complement strand
TTCTTTCAATGGGGTCATATATTCATATTCTCATTAGAAAAGACCCTGATGCTGGGAAATATTGAAGGCAAGAGAAGAAGAGGAGGAGAGAGGATGAGATGGTTGGCATTGCCGACTCAATGAACATGAGTTTAAGCAAGCTCTGAGAGATGGTGAAGGACAGGGAAGCCTGGCGTGCTGCAGTCCATGCGGTCACAAAGAGTCAGACATGACTGAGTGACTGAAAAACAACAAATATTCATATTTCCATTGTATAGATGTACTGATCAAGCTTCAGCAGTTTAGGTAACTTTTCCAAGGCTGCTCAGTTACTTGAGGCAGAAGTAGGGTTTGAAAGTTTGAAACTAGTAGTTGGGTTTCATACGCACGGTCTTAATCACCTTCCTGTCTTTTCCATCTCAGGGATTGAATCATCTGTCTGAGACCACAATGGAGGGTGGTAAGCCAAAAAGCAAACAAACAAACAGGAACCATGGGGAAAATGAGAGGATATCTCTTTCAGGATGGTTCTTTTTTAATTCATTTATTGATGTAACAAATTTGAGAGCAATCTTATATTGTTGTTTAGTCATTAAGTCATGTCTGACTCTGCAACCCTGTGGACTGTAGCCCACCAGACTCCTCTGTCCTTGGGATTTCTCAGGCAAGAATACTGGAGTGGGTTGCTATTCCCTTCTCCAAGTCTTATATTAGAGGTACTGTAATACACCAAAGCCTGAAGATGTGAAGTAGATTAAAATCCTCTCTCCCCCTAGACCATGCTCCTCTTTGTCCCATACTCTGGATCTCTCACTGAACAGAAGATCATCTGGGTTGCCAAACTCAAGGCTATAAGAGGTTCAGAGAAAGTGCAACAGAGGACAGGATTTCAGTTATGACTTGGATGATGACTAAGAGAAGGGATTTTGATAAAGAGACTCCTCTGGCTTCTCTTGAAAGAGAGCCAACTTCTCACTCATTTTTGTCCTTGTGTTGTGTATGGAAAGGTTAAGGGCTTTGAGATCCACCTAGCCAGAATTCTGTGGATGCCTTGACCTGCTCCTAGATATTACTCCAGGTGGTAAGCCAGAATTGCCTCCCAAACCCTTACACAGACATTGACCTAGAGAGAGTAGGGTGATGTTTCAATCACAGTCTGACACCCTTGGGTCACTGCTCCAGGGATGAACTGCCTCTGTTCATTTCTGTTTCTATGAGACACAACAAGCCACTGGCTCCTGCTACGTAATGGAAAGCCCCACCGGCAGAGTTATGCACCATGGGGCTGATCATAAATATGATTTATGGAGTTAGTTCATTTACTGCCTCTGATGCCGGCCCCAGCTGCCAGGAGTTTGACTGACAATTTCTGTTTATTTATTTCTCAGTATATAATATCTGACTTCACATTATAAATTCTTCTGATTGGAATTTCATGGCATCTGCTCCAATATTTATTGATGATGTACTCATCAGGGACTCTGTCCTTTTAGGGGATGAGCTGTGCTCTGAGCCCTTGGTTCTGTCTATCAGGGTGAGGCTAGGAGCCTGACACCCCAGTGTGAGAGGATGTCATTATTACCTCTTGTGCCTGGTGAATGATACCTGTGTATGTGTCAGAGATATGGTCATGACGGATGTCCACCACAGATGTCTCTTGTGATTCAAAACCAGTGGAAATAAATGACAAAGAGCAACTCAGAGTCAAAGTGGTGTTTGACCACTTGAAAGAGATCTGATGGGGTAGGATAATACAGATCTTGCCTGGATTATGGCTATTGTGTCTTTTCCTTATCCCTCTTTTCTAGTTTACAAGTAGAACAAAATGACTGCTAATCTCCAGCCTTTGGATGGGGCTTCAGTTCATGCAAAGAGAAGAGAGTTGTACTCACTCATTTTGAGTTGATGTTCTTCCCATGGTTAAGTTCCCATCACTCAAGTGTAATCAAGAGTAGGGGTGAGAAAGCATTCTGAGAAATCCAAGAAGATTCCCGTACTGAATTAGGAGAGGTCAAAGGTTGGGTGAAAGACCCATAGAGAGTTATGATAGTGTTTATTCTCCTTCTATAAATGTAGAGTTTTCCATCCAGAAAGAATGGACCAGAAAATTTCCTTGAGACCAGTTGTATTAAAAGAAAAAGAGATTATTCTCTTGCATAAGGATTTTATATAATTTTTCCAGAGAAATGAGACCAGTTTCTATAATGTTTTTTTTAACATTTTGGCCCTATTTATTTATTTATTTTACTTTTGGGCTTCCCTAGCTGCTCAGATGGTAAAATATCTGCCTGCCATGCAGGAGATGTGTGTTCGATTCCTGGGTCAGGAAAGTCCCCTTTAGAAGAGAATGGCTACCCACTCCAGTATTCTTGCCTGGAGAATGCCATGGACAGAGGAGCCTAGTGGGCTATAGTCCTTGGGATCTCAAGGAGTCAGACACGAGGGACTGAGCAACTAACACCCTCACTTTTTGGCCTTGTGGCTTGTGAGATCTTAGTTCCCCCACCAGGGACTTCACTCATACCTTCTGCAGTGGAAGCTCAGAGTCTTAACTACTGGACCACCAGGGAAGTCCTTATTACATTTCCCTCCCTATCCCCCACCCCCCACCCCCAGTGTTATGCTCACAGATGAAACTTCCCTCAGTTTTACTCTCAATCAGCCCTGTCTGCCCAACTCCTATAGTCCAGCTGGAGCAGAGCTGATATGGGCTTCATGCTGAGATCTCCATGTTCTGGCCTCTTGGTCCCTAAGAAGGAAGTAACTTTCATTAAGCCCATAGAATGTATCACCAGATAGACATCTTGATAAAGCTTCACTGAGCCATCATAACTATCCCCTGTGTGTTATATACTTTTATTTTCATATTTATAGTTAAGGAAACTGAGGCTTGGAGAGGCTGAGTCTCAGAAAGATTAATTTCCTTGTCAAATGACATGATCCAATATTAGGCAAGGGTAAAATTCAAACTTCTATCTGACTAACTGCTCAGTAAATTTTGTTTCAGTTTGGTACTACCTGTGAGGTTTGTTCCCCAAACAACGAGGAAGGAAAAATACCTCTCATTATCCCAAGGCCTTTTTCATCCATTAATAAACTGGGGACCTTGGTCAAGTGATTTAACATTTTTGGATCTCAGTTTTCTCATATGTAAAAGACACATGGTCATACTAAGCTCTGCTCTTATAGTATGGAGTCATATGAGGGCATGAATGAAGTGTTTGGTGCTTGGTCTTGCACTTAATAAGCCTTAAATAAATGGTAGAATCATTATCATAATTATCACATCACCATTATCATTAGTATCACCATTGTCATCGCCACCATCACCGTCACCATCACTATAATTAATACCATCGTCTCACCACTATAACTGTCACCATCATCATCGTTATTATCACCATTGTCATCCACACCATCATTATCATCACCGTGAACACCACCCTCATCATCATCATCACCATTGTCATCACCACCATCACCATCATCACCACCATCATTTTTATTATCATCGCCATGCCCACCATCACTACCAAAACCATCACCATCATCACCATCAACTTCCTCATCTTCCTGAGAGTGGTCTCCATCTCCCCCTCCTCTAAGACCTAAATGCCTTCCTGACTTCTGTTAGATGCACTTTGGGGGGTTTTCTCTCTACTGAGGTGGACAGGAAAGCCCTGACAGTATTGAATTACATTATTGATTTGTGCCTCCCAAGGCCAAACCCTCTTGAGATTTGTTAAATCAAACAATAAAAGAAAACCCCAGGAGTTAAGACATTTTTCCAACCATTGCCCAAATTCAGTCCCTCTCCTCAGCTTCCCCAGCATGGTCATGGCTATTTGTGTCTGACTGTCACACAATGAGGAGGTCACTGGAGTCACTGATAGATCCAGGAATCACAATGACTCCCAGAGCTTCAAAACTAGAATATATTTCATAAAAGTAAAAATTGGTCTTACTGTCAAAAACTGAGTGATAGAAAAGGACAAGGGAAAGGAAGAAGCTATCATTTAAGGTTCATCTGTTGATTGCTTGAAAGTGAAAGTGAAAGTCGCTCAGTTGTGTCTGACTCTTTGTGACCCCATGGACTATAGTCAGTTGTGTCTGACTCTTTGTGACCCCATGGACTATAGTCTACCACACTCCTCCGTCCATGGGATTTTCCAGGCAAGGGTACTGGAATGGGTTGCCATTTCCTTCTCCAGAGGATCTTCCTGACCCAGGGATTGAACCTAGGTCTCCCGCATTGTAGGCAGACGCTTTACCATCTGAGCCACCAGGGAAGTCCTGTTGATTGCTTCAGTTCAGTTCAGTCACTCAGTCGTGTCCGACTCTTTGCGACCCCATGAATTGCAGCACGCCAGGCCTCCCTGTCCATCACCAACTCCCGGAGTTCACTCAAACACTTGTCCATTGAGTTGGTGATGCCATCCAGCCATCTCATCCTCTGTCGTCCCCTTCTCCTCCTGCCCCCAATCCCTTCCAGCATCAGAGTCTTTTCCAATGAGTCAACTCTTTGCATGAGGTGGCCAAAGTACTCGAGTTTCAGCTTTAGCATCATTCCTTCCAAAGAACACCCAGGGCTGATCTCCTTCAGAATGGACTGGTTGGATCTCCTTGCAGTCCAAGGGACTCTCAAGAGTCTTCTCCAACACCACAGCTCAAAAGCATCAATTCTTCGGTGCTCAGCTTTCTTCACAGTCAACTTTCACATCCATACATGACAATATATAAGCAATACATAAGTTGATTGCTTAGGTGGACCTTATTATTCTCCCACTTTCCAAATGAGAAAACTGAATCTCAGAGAGGTTAATTGCCTTGTCTAATGTCACCCAGCTGGTAAATGACAGAGGAGAGTTTGAACATAGGTTTATCTAACTCTGAAGGTCGTTAGTTCTACAATGTTCTGCTACCTTTATAAACTCACAAGGACTTGTAGACACAAATACACCTGCACATGATTGAGTATACACTGCAGTTTTCTCCAAAAGCTCCTCTGGGCTGGCAGTTCTGAGCTGATTAGATGGACTTGCAGAACCAAGGAGTCCAAGGCCACAACCATCACTCCCATTCCATGTGTAATCTTTGGGGGCCGGAGTAGAAAATCTTTCTAAGCCCTGAGCCAAGGCTATATTGCTTCAAGACCTTGAGAAGAAGGAATAAAAATCTGGAAAATGTGGCTGCCTCAAGGTTAGATCATCTTATTCCTGGGCAGGTATCTTACACCATCTATTAATACTTTACTGGTCTTAGGAGCATGGAAAAATGATATTCTGTATTATTAACCTAAATGGACAACAGAAAATCAACATTGAGCATATATAAACCATGGCTACTTTCTACCAATATGTGTGCATGCATGCTAAGTCGCTTCAGTCATGTCTGACTGACCCTACCAGGCTCCTCTGTCCATGGGATTCCTCAGGCAAGAATACTGGAGTGGGTTGCCATGCCCTCCTCCAGGGGTTGAACCCATGTCTTTTAGGTCTACTTGCATTGGCAGGTGAGTTCTTTACTACTGCTGCTGCTGCTAAGTTGCTTCAGTGGTGTCCAACTCTGTGTGACCCCATAGATGGCAGCTCACCAGGCTCCCCCGTCCCTGGGATTCTCCAGGCAAAAACACTGGAGTGGGTTGCCATTTCCTTCTCCAATGCATGAAAGTGAAAAGTGAAAGTGAAAAGTGAAAGTGAAGTCGTTCAGTCATGTCCGACTCCTAGCGACCCCATGGACTGCAGCCCACCAGGCTCCTCCGTCCATGGGATTTGCCAGGCAAGAGGACTGGAGTGGTCTTTACTATTAGTGCCACCAAAACATTCTGACTTTCATTTCACAGCATCAAAATCCGAATTACTACTAGGGCTCCTCTGATGCAGTGCCTAAGTCAATTCCCTGGCCATGAAGTTGAAAGCTGTCCTTGTCTGACACTTTTAACCAGACCCTGGAGTCTCTGTGAGCTGAGACTCAGTTCTCCTATCTGAAAAAAACAAGAATTAGGTGATCTCTAAAAATAATTCTATCTCTAACCTCCATTGGCCATCTACTGCTGTATCATTTCATTTCATTCACTCAGCCATGTCCAACTTTTGTGACTGCATGGACTGCAGCATGTCAGGCTTCCCTGTCCATCGCCAACTCCCAGAGCTTGCTCAAACTCATGTCCATTGAGTCAGTGATACCATCTAATCATCTTAGTCTCTGTCGTCCCTTTCTCCTCCTGCCTTCAGTCTTTCCCAACATCAGGGTCTTTTCCAATGAGTCAGCACTTTGTATCAGGTGGCCAAAGTATTGGAGCTTCAGCTTCAGCATCACCATCAGTCCTTCTAATGAAAATTCAGGACTAATTTCCGTTAGGATTGACTGGTTTGATCTCCTTGTAGTTCAAGGGACTCTCAAGAGTCTTCCAACACCACAGTTCAAAGGCTTTGGTGCTCAGCTTTCTTTATGGTCCAAATCTCACATCCATACATGACTACTGGAAAAACCATAGCTTTGACTACATAGACCTTTGTCAGTAAAGTAATGTCTCTGTTTTTTAATATGCTATCTAGGTTGCTCTATAGATATAGCTAAATGAATATGGAGGAGGTGTGTAATATGAGGCATTTATATAAAAAGAAGCAAGCAAAACACATACTTGCAAACTAAAAAAGAAAAAGCAAGAGGAAGCTGTTTTCCCATAAAGGACCAAGGAGTCTTTAAAAAGAAAGAAAAAAAAAAAAAAAACAAGATAAATAGTACAAGTTAAAACAAAAACCAAACAAAAAAAAGTTGAAATAGTAGGCGTTAGTAGAAGACAATGCCACCCCCAAAGTGAATTCAACTCTGTCTACAATAATTAAAGGTCAGAACAGGTGAAGCAATTGCTTGCATTTATACAGCTGTTCAAAAAATGGCAATTTTACTACTACTACTAATGCTGATGATAATAATGAAAAGTATTATTATATTATTATCATGATCATTAAAATATGCCACATAATGACAGTCTTGGACAGGTGTTATTATGTTCATTTTAAAAACAAGTTAATCAAGTTCAAGGAGGTTAAGAAAATTGTTCCAATGTACTCAGCTACTAAAGCAGGGTTTCTCAACCTTTGTACTGTTGACAGTTTGGGCCAGATAACTCTTTGTTGTGGGTGGCTTCCCCATGAGCATGTGAGCTGGAGCCAGATTATGCCACTGAAGCTTGTTCAGTAGCATTTTTGACCTAGATGTCCCCAGTCATGATAATCAAAATTCACAGACATTGTCAAATGTCCCCTGTGGGGGCAAATTTGACTCTGGTTGAGAACTACTGTCTTAAAGGATGGAGCTCTGTTTCATGCCAATGTCTGCTGACCTTAAACTCAGCGCCATCATGCAGCTTAAAGGAATCATAAACTAAGAGGAGAGACAGTGGAAAGACGGAGGAGTTAAGCACAGGAACAGAACCTCTCCCTCCCAATCATTAAAAAGGGTCAGAGAAAGAACCTGAAAACAATTTACTAGATAGGAAGCAAGTAGGGATTGGGGTATAACCTTATGCCATAAATTCCAAAAAGTGGTGGCTCTAGCAATAAACACTCTGGTGGGCTCTGTGTGGTTCCTCTTCCTCCCTTAACCCCAGGCAGTGATGCTAGAGAAAGAATGTGAGTTGAAAAAAGATGCTGATATTTGTAGATAAGTGGCTGAGTGACTATAGGGAAGTCAAGGGCAAACCCTTTGGTGTAGAAGCCCCGCTTGCTTGTAAACATTATCATCAGAGGCAGGAAAGTTGATCAGAGCTCCCCAAGGCTTAGAGCTCCACTCTGTCTGGGGAGAGATCCAGCATCACCAGGGTGTCCAGCCATGTCTGAGATATCGGTCAGATATTCTGTCAAAGTACATTTGCTGAGTCCTTCACAACTTCGGTCCCTGCTGGGCAGTCGTTCTTTCCTCCCGGATTTTCTCCAACTACAGAAAAACGGATGACACACAACTATCTGATGGTAGATAAAGGTTTCAGTTCAAGTGGGAGGAGCGCCCAAGAGAATTCACCCACTCTAGATCAGAAGAAACAGAGGGTCTGAGCGTAGTTGCCCAGATTGAGAGAGACCTAGCAAAAATGCAATACATTTATATATTACAAATATTGCAGTATGTTTCAAATGTGTGTGTATATATATATATAATTATAGAATCTAATTAACAATATACAACATAGTGTAACTAACAATATAAAATATAATTTAAATTAACAAAACATAAGGTAATATAAAAAATAATATAAATTATAAAACATAATGTAAATTAACAAAAACTGGTGGAAACCAATGTAAGTATTCCTCCATTTCTCCTAGTGGGTATTAATCAATATGATAAAAAGCAAAACAAGTAATTTAAAAATGACTCCAATATTTTAATATTTTTTATGTTTGTGTATCAACCATAGATTCAGTTTTTAGTAATTACTGTTTCTCATGATGAGTAACCACTAATGAGGAAAGTTGATTACTCAGTTCTATAATTTTACCTGAGAGAGAAATTATCTGGGCTTTCCTGGTAGCTCAGCTGGTAAAAAAACTGCCTGCAATGCAGGAGACCCCAGTTCAATTCCTGGGTCGGCAAGTTCCCCTGGAGAAGGGATAGGCTACGCACTCCAGTATTCTGGGGCTTCTCTGGTGACTCAGACAGTAAAGAATCCACCTGCAATTCGGGAGACCTGGGTTCAGTCCCTGGGTTGGAAAGATCCCCTGGAGGAGGGCATGGCAACCCACTCCAGTATTTTTGCCTGGAGAATCCCCATGGACAGAGGAGCCTGGCGGGCCCCAGTCCATGGAGTTGCAGAGTCAGACACGACTAAGTGACTAAGCTCCACACAGCACAGAAAGTATACTAGAGTATGTTGAAAGTCTTCTTTCCTTATTGAACATGTATAGATAAAGGCTTGCAATAATGCTCATCTATTTGGAGTATTCTTTCTAGGTGGTGAGATATTTGCTGAATTTTTTCATCCTTTAATTTTTTCTATATTGTTTAAAATTTTACACTTACATGTTATATTGACAAAAATAAAATTGTTCAAGAAAGTATAGAATCAAGGCAGAGAAAGATGGAGGGAAGAACGGAGGAAGAAAAGAAAAAGAAAGGAAGGAGCAAAGGAAGGAAGGAAAAAAAGTGAAAGAATGTGAGAGAAAGGGAGATAAAAGAAGAAACAGTGGGGCTTCTTTTGAGGCGGAGAGGTACGAAGCCTCTGACTCATTTATTCTGACTGGGGGAGCTAGTAGAATATAGTTGAAAGTGTAAAATATGTAAGGATTTTGGAGTTTTAGAGGTCTGGGTACATTTTGCATCTGTCACTTAATGAAAGGATCTCTAGACAAGTTTCTTAAACTTAAGTCTGAAGTTTCCTCATCTATAAAAGGAACACATCACACTTGCTTTTATAAAGGTGGCTTCAAATTTGTAGCAGATGTATGCCCACACAGTACATCTGTTAAACTGCATCCGAAGAAAGTGAAAGTGTTAGTCACTCAATCCTGTTTGACTCATTGTGACCCCGTGGACTGTAGCCCACCAGACTCCTCTGTCCATGGGATTCTCCAGGCAAGAATCTTGGAGTAGGTTGCTTCCTGACCCAGGGACTGAACCTGGGTCTCCAGCATTGCAGACAGACACTTTACCAACTGAGCCACCAGGGAAGACTTCATAGTGTTAGTCACTTGTCATGTCTGACTCTTTAAGACTCCATGGACTGTAACCCACCAGGATCCTCTCTCCATGGAATTTCCCAGGCAAGAGTACTGGAGTGGGTTGCCATTTCCTTTTCCAGGGCATCTTCCCAATCCAGCATTTGAACCTGCATCTCCAGCATTTCAGGCAGATTCTTTACCATCTGAGCCACCAGGGAAGTCCAGATCATCCATTAAATGATGCCAGTTTCATTTCAAATTGCCTCTGGTAATTCTTTTCCAATCCATCCCTCTACCCATTCAACCATTTATCATCCATCCATCCATCCATCCATCCATCCAATTATCTATCCAATTATCCATCCATCCAGCCAGCCAGCCAGCCTCTCACCCTCCCATCCACCCATCCATCATCCATGGATCCATCCATCTATTCATCTATCCATCCAACCATCCATCAAGAAACTTTTATGGGAAAAGTAAGTGTTTATTAACTGCTAGTAAACTTCAATATGAAAAGATTCAATCCTTGCCCTTGGCACATCTTCAGGGTCAGAAGATGCAGGGGCTTCTGCAGAGAAGCCCTGGTAACCATTTATTAACCATTCCCTTCAGAGGAGGTCTCCTGTACCTTTGCTTGGCACATCAGAGTGGCATTGTTCTGGGACTCAGGAGACAGTTGGTGACTGTGTCATTTTCATTTTGCTCCCACCACCTCTTCTGCCTCTGTTCTGACTCCCACCAATAAGTGCTCTGGCTCTTTATCATGGGTATGAAATCGAGAAAGACACTTTGGAATTCAATTAGCCACACTGTTGCCACAGCAACGAAAACATATAAGCTTAAATGATTTATACATACAGACAACACTTCAGAAAGGAATAAATTTAATCCCACAGCTGGGAATGAAATGGATTGTACAATGAGAAAATTGTATTCCTCTCTCCCCGACGAGAGGCTTCCAGGTCTTAATGTGATCTCAGTGAGTACGGAGGCTGAGGGAAGGAGACAGCCCGTGAGCAGCTCACACCCGTGGCCAAGGTCAGAGTTCACATGGATCCTTGCTCTGCAACTGCTGGGGCATTGGGGACCAGCAGAGCCAGGCATGTGTGTGTGTATTTTTCCATGGGTCAGAAGCGTGTCTCCTGTAAGTGAAACTGATTGGTGTCATTTCAAGGGGGCTCCAAAGAGCTCCGGTAACATAGTCCTTTATGTCTCATTGCAGAGAAGAATTCATCGAGAGCAAAGTGGTAGATAAGAAGTGATTTATTAGAATAGGAAGCTTGTGACAAGGAATGCCACGCCTGGAGAACTTACTGGGCTACAGTTTTGTAATCAAAGGAAACATGGGGAGGGGCAGAAGCCCTTCTTTGTCTTTCTTGTGTAGATGCCATGTTTACCTCATCAACTCCTCCCCCAGGTAGGGCAGGGAAGTTTATTTGTCCCTCCCTATTTGATCAGTCCAGGACCGTCATAGCACTTTGGAAAAAATATTTTCAGGTTTCGGTGCAATGAGAGTCCTCCATATTGAAGTTACTTTCCCATAATAATTTTTTGTGTGCACAGAGCCTGTTTTGCAGGTCATTACGTGGTGTCATCAAGTGCAGATGACACCATCGGGCAGGTGGTAGGCCTTATTTTCTACTATTCTTTTATTGTTTGGGGGGCAAAGAACATGTCGTAGGAGCCAAAGGACATGCTTTGGGGGTTACTAACGGGGGTTGCTAGCTCACTGAGCTCACCAGGCAGGATGTGGGTCTCGTGCCACCGCTGTCTTATCATTTAGGGGCTTGTCGAGTGCCTTTGTTGCATGCTTTTGTTGCTAAGCGAGCCTGCTCGATTTTGTGGTTAAGCAAACCTGCTTTCTCGAGTAATCATTAACTTACAGGGGTCTCCCATATTTCTCTACTTACAGTCCCCTAGTGGGATTAACAATTTAATCTTCCTCTCCTACGGATGCTGTACATAGGTTTGTACACACCCATAAATCCTGAGATTGGCTTCATGTTAAAGTGAGATCCTTCACAGAGCCACAGAATCTAAGAAGATGGGCTAGGAAAAAATGAAGAAAACCCTTGCCTATCAGGTATCTTGCAACAATTCCTGCTTTACTCCTGAACTGCTCTCTGCTTACAGGTTGCAGGACTCATGGGTATTACTGGGCACCGAGCACCTTTTAAGGTGGATTAAAATCTGCCCAGACTGTGTCAGGAATTATATATTTTATTTCCGCTATACGAGAATGTTTAGTCTTTATCAGCCATATGTGTGAAAACACATGAAAACAGACGGTATCTTGAAATATTTATCTTTTATTTTTCATTTCTTTTCCTCACTTTATATATATATATATATATATATAGACCCTTAGGAATCACCTAGAATAGTTTATGAATTTCTTTCATTGCACTCTCCTATTAGTTGAACAAATATATATGTCTTTATTTATAAAATATGCACATGTAGTATGACTGATCCATATATGTTCAGAGCTAATACAGTATATTTTAAAATTTATTTTGAAACAATATACTGAAGTTTTAATATTTTCTCTCATACCTAAATGAATCAACCTCAGCCCACTTTACAAACCACTGAGCGAGGGACATGTGCATTGCTTTAAGAATTAGGGTGCTTAAGATGGGAGTCACAGAGGAAAAATAACCCCACCTAAACTTCTAGTGTAAGATCTTGAGAATCAAGGGTGCTACTGGGCACCCTGCCTCATGAAGAATAGAAGCTGGGTGCAGTCAGTACTAAGCTTAGTGTTCTCTGCCCTCTCAGAGGACTGGAGGGGTGGGGGCCCGAGGAGCTTGTGGAAAGGGCCCTGAGGTATTAGACTTGGCACTGGGGAGGCACTTAGGCATAAAGCCAATCTCTCCTTTACTCCCCACCGATTGGATGGTCAACTTGGCACCTCAGCTGAGGAGCCGTCTTTCAAGTGGGTCCTTGTTCCTCGAGGGCTCTCCATCAGCAGACTTTACAGGGGACCACTGAGTGGACCAGCTGACAGAGACTGCTGTGGAACCCGGAATCGCAAAGCACACCTCAGAGGGTACCCCAAGACAGCAGAGTACAGTTTATCATGCCAGAGGGCCCAAGGGGACTCAGTTCCCAACACAGACCCTGGTGTTTCTGAGAGGCCCAGTTTTATACCCCCCGCTACGTGACTGATGACATGTGAGCAACCTCTTTGTTGTATGTGATTGAGTTTCACGACAACTAGGTGCTAGGAGAACAAACAATTGAGGTTAAATGGGGGAAGCAATGATTATACACCAAGGGGGCATGTCTCCATGGTTAATCTAACAGGGGCAGCCTGACCTCAACAACTGTCTCCATTTGCCATCCGTAGGGAGGGAAGTCTCCAGGAGACCTGGTTTTCACTAGCAACGGTTTCCACACTCTTGGGCAGAGTTCAGGCCCAATTCACATCCTGTCTTTAAAATGGATGACAGGCTTCAAGATGGAGTCTCTCCTGCTTTCCTCACACTGGCCCCAACAAAACCACTGCTGCTCCCAAGACTTTGCTGTTGCTATTGGTGTTTAGTTGCTCAGTTGTGCCCGACTCTTTTGCAACCCCATGGACAGTAGCCCGCCAAACTCTTCTGTCCGTGGGCTTTCTCAGGCAAGAATACTGGAGTGAGTAGCCATTCCCTTCTCCAGGGGAACTTCCCAATCCAGGGATTAAATCCCGGTCTCCTGCACTGTGGGCTTCCCCAGTGGCTCAGTGGTAAAGAATCTGCCTGCAATGCAGGAGCCATTGGAGACATGGGTTCCATCTCTGGGTCCCGAAGATCCCCTGGAGGAGGGCATGGAAAGCCACTCTGGTACTCTTGCCTGGAGAATCTCATAGAGGAGTCTGGCAGGCGTCAGTCCATAGGGTCACAAAGAGGGAGACACGACTAAAGTGACATAGCACGCACGCATGCAGGCTGCTGCATCGCAGGCAGATTCTTTACCATTAAGCCACCAGGGAAGTCCAGGCTTGGATGCGTCCATCCAAATCGGACCATCTGAAAAACTTCATCTTCAAATGCCCATGATTAGTGCCCTGTGGAAAATGGTACAGAGGGATCCCAAACACTCATAGGATGATGGTGCCTGTGTGCAGGGCTAAGCCAGGCCGAATGCCCAGGTGGTGCGGGGCAAACGGTCAGCCACGGATGGTGAGTGGGTCCAGTGCAAAGTCCCTCGGCCCCAGCAGAAGGGCTGACGGGGGTGTGGGGACCGAGAGTGAGAGAACAGATCACTAAGACCCGCCCTTCCGTGCTGGGCTCAAGACTCAAGTGGCTTTTTCTTTGTACATATTTTCCTTTCTAGTAGTGTACATGTATGCCACAAAGCAGAACTCAGATGCTCAAATTCCAAACAAAACCTTAGCATGCAATTTTCTGTGTAATGCTTAACATCTAGGAAAATCAGGAAATTTTCCATACGCCAGTTTTCATCAATGTATTTGGGGGAAAAAACCCCCACAGTAGTTTATTCATATCCTGTAATTCAGGATTTTCCCCATTTCAGACAGTTCTTCTTCTAAGTATGCATAGACTTTGAGTAAAGGGTTTGAATTCTTGCTGTAACTACATAGCAACTGTGTAGTCCCAGGCAAACCACTTACCCTCTGAGAAATCAGTTTCCCAGTCTGTAAAATGGGGATGGCAAAACCACCTTTGTGGAATTGCTATAAAATGTATTTGTCATCAAAAGCATCAGGCTTCCTGCTGAGCACACAGAGGCCATTCAACTTGTAGCTGCTCCTATCATGGTAATCAGTGTAAATGAAGAAGGTTTTCCTCTATACCCCATTCATATGTATATGTTCCCATTCATTCATATGTATATATGCATCTTTTTCCTGTATTCATATGTATGTGTTTGGCTGTTTTCAAGTAGGTTAGGACTAACTGTGTGTGTGAATGGTGGTTAAGTTTTAAGGGATAGACACCCTTTACCACTGCCCATTCATTGGATTTGGGTGATTCTTCAGTAGAATTTTGAGCAGGGCTAGCTTCCTAGTGGCTCAGACAGTAAAAAAATCTGCCTGAAATGTGAGAGACCTGGGTTCGATCCTTGGGTCTGGAAGATACCCTGCAGGAGGGCACATCAACCCACTCCAGTGTTCTCACTTGGGGAATCCCGGGGACAGAGGCGCCCGGTGGGCTACAGTGCATGGGGTCACACAGAGTCAGGCACAACTGAAGCAACTTAGCATCAACATCACCATCAGCTGTATAGAGGGGCTTCCCTGGTGACTCAGACTGTAAAGAATCTGCCTACAATGCAGGAGATCCAGGTCCAATCCCTGGGTCAGGAAGATCCCCTGGAGAAGGGAATGGCAACCCACTCCAGTATTCTTGCCTGGAGAATTCCATGGACAGAGGATCCTGGCGGGCTACAGTCTGTGTGGTCGGAAAGAGTGGAACATGATTGAGTGGCTAACACTTTCATTTTTCAGCCATAGAAGGCCAGAGCACTGAGGAGCTTCTGTGAATGTCTGCAACTGCTTCTCTCCCTGAGAGTGGGGCAAGACCCATTGCCAGGCCATCTTGGTAAAAGTGGATTACATTTTTTCATTTTTGTATGTTTTTTGGTTGTGGTAAAATAAATACATATGACATTTGCTATTTAATCATTTTAAAGTATAAAATGTCAGATATTAAGTACATTCACAATGTTATGTAAACATCACTGCTATCTAGCTCCATAACGTCTTCATCATTACCCCAAGCAGAAGCCCCATAAACATTCAGCAGAAATTCTTTATTTCTTCACCCCACCCCCTCCTGATTACTACTAATCTTTCTATCTCCATAGATTTGCCTATTCTCTTTTTATTTCGAATAAATAAGATCATACGGTATGTGGCCCTTTGTAACTAGCTTCATCAATTTAGTGTGACATTGTCAAGGTTCATCCATTTTGTAGCATGTGTCAGTACTTCATTCTTTTCTATAGCTAATGGTATCCTGTATAGTCAAGCCTATGGTCTTTCCAGTAGTCATGTACGGATGACTATGGTGAAAATTGTACCATAAAGAAGGGTGAGCGCCAAAGAATTAATGTTTTCAAACTGTGGTGCTGGAGAAGACTCTTGAGAGTCCCTTGGACTTCAAGGAGATCCAACCAGTCCATCCTAAAGGAAATCAGTCCTGAATATTCATTGGAAGGACTGATGCTGAAGCTGAAGCTCCAATACTTTGGCTACCTGATTCGAAGAGCTGACTCATTGGAAAAGACCCTGATGCTGAAAAGACTGAAGGCAAAAGGAGAAGGGATTAACAGAGGATGAGATGGTTGGATGGCATTGTTGATTCAATGAACATGAGTCTGAGAAAATTCCAGAAGATAGTGAAGGACAGGAAAGCCTGGCGTGCTGCAGTCCTTGGGGTCACAAAGAGTCAGACACCACTGATAGACTGAACAACAACAGATGGTATCCCACTGTGTGGATGTACTGTCTTTTGTTTATCCTGAATTTGTTGTTTAATCCATTCAGCTCACACGGCTTCCTGATATGGTAGACTTGAGTCACGAAGACCTTGGTTCAATGACACTGTCTCAGGCACTCACCTGTTCTGGGTATGTTTTGGTAGGTGCCCCACCTGTGAAATTCAGGTAATGATGATCCTCAGGGTTATTGGGGCAATTGAATGAGATGAGCATGTGCGTATGAACATATCTGGCACACGGCATTGTTGCTTTTCTCCAATTTCTTCAGCTTTGTAAAATTAAACGTTTTTGATAAAACAAGCAGCATGGAAACGTAGGCTCCCAGTGAGGTGTACAGCAGGCTCAGCCGTGGCCCTGAACCTCACTCTGACCCCTGGGGCAGGGCTGGGTCCCCTGCCAAGTCCCTGGATGCTGGCCACTTCTCCGTTGTCTAAGTCATTCTTGTTCTTCCTCTCTATCCTGCCTCTGGAAGCTTCCTGAATCTCTCATCAAACATCAAGTAGCAACACCTGTAGGCTGAAACGGGGTGAGGCAAGCAGCCTTGGTCATGGGCCACCCCTGCTGCTCTGACACTCACCTCTCAGGACTAATCCCTGGAGGCCTGCCTGGAGGCAGCTCCCCCACATGCATGATGATTCATCACACAGGTGGCCTCCATCACTTCCCTCCCTACAGTCATTAAATTCTTCTCTGCCAGGGTCACATTGGAGATTTGGGGAGAAAGGATGCGTTCAGGGAAGAGCTGCACTGAACAGCCTTGGCTCAGGGTGGCCTGGCCCTGGCAGATGAAGGCATGGCCCTCTGTTCCACTCTGACTGTTTTATTCTAGCTGCTTACTCTGATGCTGCTTCTTGGACTTCCCTTCTCTGGACTGTTGAGCCATCTTTGGTCACCTGGGCTCTGAGCCACTCTGTAGGCTGTAGTCCTTTCCTGATGATGCTTTCCTCAAAGCTGTCTCAATCACTAGTAACCCTTCAGATGGTGGGCATCGGCCAGGCTAGATGCTGTATCTAGTGATGGTACCAGGCAAGACCAGATCCATAGCCATGGGATATGTGTCTTGGGATAGAGTGAGGTCTGGAGCCAGGCTTGGCCACCAAGGCGGGCAGGTACAGCTGCAGGTATTAGGAGAAAGGTCAGTCCACCAGGCTGAATGCCCAGAGATGGCACACAGGTGGTACAGGGTCAAACGGTCAGCCAGGGATGGATGAGCAGGTCCAATGCAAAGTCACTGGGGCCCCAGCAGAAGGGCTGAGAGTAGTGTGGGGACACCCACTCAACCAGTCCAAAGCCGTCGTGGAAGCCAGCACCTGGGACACACCAGAATCCAGCAGCCTGACTCCAGACCATAAAGGAGGTTGAGGGGAAAATGCTGGTCTCAGTGGTCAGCTGGTAAGAACAAGTTATGTCACGGTCTGGAGGATGTGTCTGCCAGACAGAAGTAAATCATCCATCCCTGGGCTCTAAGAAGTGGGTGGGGATTTGTGTCTTAGGAAAGGTGATGCTCAGGTATTGGAATAGGCTCTCTTGCAGCTCTCAAGGCCCTTCCTGTCTGAGGTTAAGTTGGTACTGTTAGGTAGGTAGAATAGGGAAAAGGAGTCCAAAATGGCGGTGGCTAAAAGACAAGGAAGGTCCGAGGACCAGAATGAAGATTTCAGGCAGAACAAACAGCACTCCTGGCTAAGCCCAATTTGCATAGGGCAGGCCCAGTTGGAGGAAAAACATATAAAAGGAGGAGCCAAAGCGCTTTCTCAGGGACTCTCTCTCCCACGTGCATGCACGCTCTCTCTCTCTCTCTCTCTCTCTCTCTCCTGCTATCTTCTAAATAAAATAGAGCTGTAACACTGATGCCTAAGAGCTATAACACAGTTTGTCCAAGACCCAAGAGCTGTGATGCACCGAGGGCTTTAATGTCCGTTGCTCCAGATCTTTGTTGTGACGAGACAAAGAACCAAGGAACATATACTCGCGTGACAGTACCAAGGCCAAGGCAGTGTTGAGTGTCATCAAATGGGGTGGACATGTGCTCAGGGCCTGGGTGTGGCCATGGTGTAAGAGGGTCCACCCATACTTTCATTCATTCATTCTCTCAAGACACTTTTTCTCTGTTATAGGTTCCCACTAAGCTCTTATAGATTAATATGGTCACAGGAACTTACAGTACATTGAGGTCACCCTCTTCTACAGAGGCAGAGGCACAAGGCCTCCCAGCTCCTCTGAATCAAGCTCCCTGAGGACACAGTCGGTGTCTTAATAATGATCGTATTTCTAACAGCCAGGCACACAAGGGCTCATTGTTTTAATCATTTAGTGGTGTCTGACTCTTTGTGACCCCATGGACCATAGCCCGCCAGGCTCTCTGTCCATGGGATTTTCCAGGCAAGAATGCTGGAGTGCGGTGCCTTGCTCTGCTCCAGGGGATCTTCTCCACCCAGGACCTGAACCCATGTCTCCTGCATTGCAGGCAGATTCTTCACCCACTGAGCCACCTGGGAAGCCACATAAAGAGGTCAGTGATTGTTTATTGAAATAAAAACAGCTTATTTAGTTAAAACTCTTTACACTTCCCTCCTGATCAATCCTAATCCAATTTCCAATCAAAGTCAATACATTCTCCCATCCTGTCCTTAGCCTCATCCAAACCAGGCACACAATATACCACACACAAACACATACACACACCCTGAAAACTGGGTCACTTGATTAATTCTGGTTCTGGGTCACATTCATCCAGACTGCTGAGTCTGTAAATGTCAGTGTGATCCTGTGTAAGTATTTATCCACCTCTTGCTTCAATTTCATAAAAATACAATTACTGTATTTTACCATATACCGATATGTATATATTATTTATAATATCACATGTAAAATGATCATTGCAGTCCTAACTACCTCATAAGCTTAGAAGGACATTTTATTATTTTCAAAAATATTTTTTGAAGTATAATTGATTTCAATTTTGTGTTATGTTAGTTTCAGGTATGCAGCAAAGTGATTCAATTATAGATACATAAATATGTATATATGGTCTTCCCAGGTGGCGCTAGTGGTAAAGTATCTGCTGGTCAATGCAGAAGATGCAGGAGATGAAGATTCGATCCCTATGTCAGGAAGATCCTGGAGAAGGAAATGGCAACTCACTCCAGTATTCTTGCCTGGAAAATCCCATGGACAGAGAGGTGGGCTACAGTCCATGATGGGGTCACAAAGAGTTGGACAGGACTGAGCACATGCATGAACACACACACACATATACATAAAGGTATAAACATTATTTTTCAGATTCTCTTCTCCTATAGATTATTATAGAATATTGAGTAAAATTCCCTGTGCTATACAGTAATATATAGTAGACTGTATATATTAATCCCAAACTCCCAATTTATTCCTTCCCACCCCACTTTCCCCTGTGGTAACCATACGTTTATTTTCTATGTCTGTGAATCTATTTCTGCTTTGTATATGATTTCATTTGGATCATTTTTTACGATTCCACATATAAGTGATATCATATGAAATTTGTCTTTGGCTTACCCCACTTGTCATAATAACCTCTAGGCCCATCCATGTTGTTGCAAATGATGTTATTTCATTTTTAATGGCTGAGTAATTTTCCATTGTTTATACATCATATTCTCTTTATCCATTTATCTGTCGATGGACACTTAGGTTGCTTCCATGTCTTGGGTATCATAACTAGTGCTGTGATGAGTATTGCGGTGCATACATCTTTTCAAATTATGATTTTCTATGGATATATGTCCAGGAGTAGGATTGCTGGATCATATGATAGTTCTATTTTTCATTTTTTAAAGAACCTCCATACTGTTCTCTATAACTAGCTGGCTTTATCAATTTACATGTATACCAACAGTGTAAGGGGGTTCCCTTTTCTCCAAAGCCTCTCTAGCATTTATTATTTGCAGACATTTTGATGACAATTCTGACCAGTGTGAGGTGATACGTCATTGCAATTTTCATTCGTATTTCTCTAATAATTAACAATCCTCATCCCAATTCCCAAGAAGAATGTGGTAACCATCAGACAATTGCACTTATCTCCCATGCTAGTAAGGTCACACTTAAAATCTTGCATGCTAGCCTTCAGCATTATGTGAACCAAGAACTTTCAGATATCCAAGCTGGGTTTAGAAAAGGAAGAGGAATCAGAGATCATATTGCCAGGATTCACTGGATCACAGAGAAAGCTAGGGAATTCCAGAGGGACATCTACCTCTGATGCATCAACTATGCCAAAGCCTTTGACTGTGTGGATCATGACAAAGTGTGGAAAGCTCTTGAAGAGATGGGAATACCAGACCATCTTACCTGTCTTCTGAGAAACCTGTGTGCAGGTCAAGAAGCAACAGTTAGAACCCTGTATGGAACAACTGATTGTCTCAAGATTGAGAAAGGAGTATGACAGAGCTGTCTGCTGTCACCCTGCTTGTTTAATCTATACACTGAGAACATCATGAGAAATCCCAGGCTGGATGAGTTAAAAGCTGGAATCAGGATAGAAGGGAGAAACATCAACAACCTCAGATATGTGGATAATACCACTCTACTGCCAGAAAGCGAAGAGAAACTAAAGAGTCTCTTGATGAGGGTGAAGGAGGAGAGTGAAAGAGCCAGCTTAAAACTAAATATTTAAAAAAAAAAAAAAAAACAAAGCAAAAATCAGGGCATCGGGCCCCATTACTTCATGGAAAATAGAGGGAGAAAAGGTAGAAGTAGTGACAGATTTGAACTCTTTTGGGGCTCCAAAATCACTGCGGATGATGATGCAGCCATGAAATCAGAAGACGTTTGCTTCTTGGCAGAGAAACTATGGTAAACCTAGACAGTGTGTTTAAAGCAGAGACGTTACTCTGCTGACAAAGGTCTATATAGTCAAGGCTATGGTCTTCCCGTGGTCATGTACAGTTCTGAGAGCTGGACCATAAAGAAGACAGAGCATCTAAGAATTGATGCCTTTGAACTATGGTGCTGGTGAAGACTCCTAAGAGTCCCTTGGACAGCAAGGAGATCAAACCAGTCAATCTTAAGGGAGATCAACCCTGAATACTCATTGGAATGACTGATGCTGAAGCTGAAACTCCAGTACTGTGGTCATTTTATGTGAACAGCTGACTCGTTAGAAAAGTCCCTGGTGCTGATGGAGGTCAGAAGGAGAAGGCATCAGATGAGATAGCTGAATGGCATCACCAATACAATGGACGTGAACTTGGGCAAATTTCGGGAGATGGTGAGGGACAGAGAGGCCTGGCATGCTGCAGTCCATGGGGTTGCAAAGAGTTGGGCAAGACTAGGTGACTGAACAACAACAACAGTAATTAGCAACATTAGGACTTTTTAAATGGGAGAAAATACCTAGAAAATCCTGCCCGTCCATGGAGGGTCACAATTTTGAGTTTGTTCTTCCATCTCCACGGGTCTTATCGCTGGGTAGGGAAGAACTCCCATTGCCCAAACCCCGACCTGGAATGTCAAATGAACCCAGGCAGCTCCTGGGAGAGTCATGAGTGTCAGTGTGTTGATGTGGGTGAAGTGCCTCACACTTAGAAAATCACTGGAAAACTTATTACCTCCTTATTTCCCTGGTGGCTCAGATGGTAAAGAATCTGCCTGCAATGAGGAAGACCCAGGATCAATCCCTGGGTTGGGAAGATCCCCTGAGGAGGGAATGGCAACCCACTCCAGTATTCTTGCCTGCAGGATTCCATGGACAGAGGAGCCTGTTGGGCTACAGTCCAAGCAGTCACAAAGAGTTGAGTGACTAACACTTTCACTTTTCACTTTCCCCTTTTCCTGAGGACAGCATGTGTGTGTGCTCAGTCTCAGTCATGTCTGACTTTTTGCGACCCTGCCAGACTCCTCTGTCTGTGGGATTTTCCAGGCAAGAATCTTGGAGTGGGTTGCCATTTCCTCCTCCACTGACGACAGCTACTGGTCTTATTCATCTGTGAGCTCCTGGAACAGTCTAGACCAGGGCTTCACACACAGAAGTGCTCATTTAAGGCTTGGGGAATTGAGGTGAATCTGCAGGTCCCACTGGATCAAGTACCAGTCCCCCAAACCAGATGGATCTCAGTCTTCTTCTGAGATGTGGGCTACAGAGCCAGCGGGGAAGAGTTCGACCTGTAAGGTCCTTCCCCTTTAGAAAATGCATGCATGTGTGTGTTCTTAGTTGCTCAGTTGTGTCCAGCTCTTTTCAACCGCATGGACTGTAGACCTCCAGGTTCCTCTGCTCATGGGATTCTCCAGGCAAGAATACTGGAGTGGGCTGCTATGCTCTCCTCCAGGAGATCTTCCTGACCCAGGGATTGAACCTGGGTCTCCTGCATTACAGGTGGATTCTTTTCAATCTGAGTCATCAGGGATGCCCTAGAAAATGCATGCAGGTGAGTAAACCTAATAAAACAATGGCCATGAGGAATAAGGGAGGGTGAGGAAGCTCCAGGAAGGCCCAGGTTCCCATGGCAGGCAGTGCTTAATGAGGTCTTTTGGCGCAAGGCATGTGACTCTTGGCCAGTTCCCTGGGGGCTGGATTTGCTGAATCTTGTGAAAAGAGGCATCGCTCTGCGGGGAGGTCAAGGGCTGACGAGTGCACATGGAGGGGCGGTGAGTCATCAGAGCCCTGAGCTCTCCGAGCCAGGCTGCTGCTGCCAGCCAGGGAGTTGGCTATGCTCCAAGGCCCCCCGGCTGCTTTCTGTGTGGCCATCACCTTGACGGCCCACACGGGCATCCTTGGGGCTTCCTTGTTTTGCTTACAGAAGGCCCCCGACAGTGAACTTGGTATTTCCCTGGCAAATACAGCAGGCTCACAATGCCTTATCTGCAATTCTGCAAGAGCTCAGAAAATGGAAATGTGTTTCGTAACTTAATTAGCAGCAAAACCTGACCTGATCTGAACTCATCTGACTGCAAAAATGTGACCTTATCTGATGGGAGGTTATCCGTGTGGTGTGAATATTCATATATTGCACCGCAGGGATATTTATGTGTTTGATTACAGGTGCGGCCTTGGGCCCTGCTGAGGCTGTGGGGGACCCATGGATATGTGTGGATTCTTTTCCTCAAATCGGGGAACTTCTGAATCCTGAAACGGAGGCATCCCTGAGGATTCCAGGAGAGGCCTCGTTGATACATTCTGTACTTTTCCATTTACATACCAATACCAGGGGAACAGTGCAGTCATCTTTTAGAGCCTGCTTTACATTTTTTAAAAATTTATTTTATTTTTTGGCTGCTCAGGGTCTTTATTGCTGTGCAGGCTTTTCTCTAGCTGTGGTGCTCAGGCTTCTCATTGCAGTGGCTTCTCCTCTTGCATTAGCACAGGCTCTAGAGCGCACGGGCTTCAGCAGCTGTGGTGCGAGGTCTCAGTAATTGCAGTTCCCAGGCTCTAGAGTGCAAGCTCAGCAGTTGTGGTCCACCAGCTTTCTCGCTCCTCGGCCTGTGGGATCTTCCCCGACCAGGTATTGAACCCATGTCTCCTGCATTGGCAGGTGGATTCTTTACCACTGAGCCCCCAGGGAAGCTCTGCTGCTGCTGCTAAGTCGCTTCAGTCGTATCTGACTCTGTGCGACCCCATAGACGGCAGCCCTTTTGGTTGATGCCTCCTGGACGCAAGGACCAGAAACCTCAGAAAAGGGAGGTTGCACAACCGTGTGTTTTATTCCATGGGAATTGGAGGGAAAAATGAAGGCTTATCATAGATGGAGACAGCTTTAGGTCTCTCTCTTCCTCCTTTCTCACTCATGGGGCTGCTGCAGAGTCCTTCTCTTCCTTCCTACCCCTCCCCTCCCCCATCCTCTTTTCTCTCCACCTCTTCCCCCCACCCTCCTCTTTTCTCCCCTGTCTTTGCTCAGATCTCGGCTCCTCACTGAGCATCTGTTCCTTTCTCTCTCCCTTGCTTCCTCTGCTTCCTTGTTCTTGTTGGAGCCTCACGAGCCTGGCTTGCACAAGGCGCATCCATAATCCCTCTATATTTCCACACTCGTTCCATCGTGCTTTCTGCATCTTGGTGTGCTTCATCTTTCTGTGCATCCCAAGCAGACAAAAAGAATTCTAATTGTCTCAGCTTATCTTTCCATTTGTGCTAGGCGTAAGGAAGGATCGCCCTTGTTAGGTGCTCACCTGGAGCTATGGACTGTTAGGGGAAGGTATCCTGGGATATGAAATACAGCTGCCTAATCTGATCCTTGAGTGAGGGTAGGAATTAATTTCACTTAGTAAGGACTATGGCTGGGAGGCTCCAAATTTCACTACTTAGTCCAAACTCCAGCATTGCTGGTGGATGCCAAATAGGACCAGAGATTAAATCATATTTTAGAAGTTTTTAGTACCTGCTTCCCTTTTTGTCATCCCTACCCTCAGTTCAGTTCAGTTCAGTAGCTCAGTCATGTCCGACTCTTTGCGACCCCATGAATCGTAGCACGCTAGGCCTCCCTGTCCATCACCAACTCCCAGAGTTCACTCAGACTCACGTCCATGGAGTCAGTGATGCCATCCAGCCATCTCATTCTCTTTCATCCCCTTCTCCTCCTGCCCCCAATCCCTCCCAGCATCAGAATCTTTTCCAATGAGTCAACTCTTCGCATCCCTACCCTTACCGAAGCGCAAATAGCCTATCAAGTTGCCCTAAGTTGACGGGTTTCCTCTTTTTCGCTGCTGCAGAGTCACATGCTGCCAAGACTCACCACTGCAGATAGTCCCCATCTCTGGGTCAGTGCTTGTCAATCCTAGCCAACCCTGATGTCCTACTTCCCATGGCGAAAAACACTGAGACTATGTGAGCAAACTCACATAGGGTCTTCAATATGGTAAGTGTCTGATAACTGTTGGTTAAAGTCATTTGGGTGAAGACACCAAGGAGAGCAGAAGAGCCAATGAATAATGATGCTTCTGTGAGCACATCTATCGAGCTTTAGCACAATAAAGTGCAGAGAATGAGTTTTGCTGATGGAGTGGACATCAATGAAATTCTGTAATTGCACATCCAGTGTGTGCGCTAAGTCGCCTCAGTCACATCTGACTCTTGGCTATGCTATGGAGGAGGACATAGCAACCCTCTCCAGTATTCTTGCCTAAAGAATCTCATGGAGAGAGCACATCCAGAGGTGGTTGCTTTTTAAAAATATATTTATTTGTTCTTTTGTTTTGAGGGCTTCCCTAGTGGCTCAAACAGAAAAAAATCTGTCTGCAATGCAGGAGACCAGGGTTTAGTCCCTGGGCTGGGAAGATCCCCTGGAGAAAGAAATGGCAGCCCACTCCAGTATTCTTGCCCAGAGAATTCCATGGACAGAGAAGCCAGCCTGGCGGACTACAGTCCATGGGGTTGCAAAGAGTCGGACTAACACTTTCACTTTTCCTTTGTTTTATTTTTTAGGTTCCACACGTAAGTGATAACACACAGTATTTGTCTATCTGACTTATTTCACTAAATATCATGCCCTCCCCGTTCACTCCTGCTGTTGCAGTTTTCATTCTTTTTAATGGCTCTGCAATATTCCATTGTGTGTGTGGGGGGGTGTGTATATGTGTGTATCACATCTTCTTTATTCACTCATCTGTTGATGGTCTCTTAGGTTGTTTCTGTATCTTGGCTCTTGTAAATAAGGTGGCTCCTTTTGCATTAAAGCCAAGGAGACTGGGATTGCTGGCAGCTGGGAGTTACTAGGAGTCCTGGGCAGCTTGGTCCTGAGTCCCAGGCGGCCCCCATCGCCAGCCTCCCTCAGTACTGGCAGACGTGGGAGACCGTGGGCCCACAGGGCTTGGGACCTGCTGAGGTCAGAGGCATCTTGGGAGCCAGCTGGGCAGGGCTGCAAGCTCAGCTGTGCCATTGTCACGAGAGAGAGGATCCTCAGTGCAGGGGAAGGCCCTACTGTGTTAGCAAGAGTTGTTGAAATAGATTTTCTTGCTAGCAGGGTGCTAATGAGGTGCTAACAGGGTGGAGGGAGGCAGCAGGGGCTCTCCAGGAGAAAGAGAAGATTGGAGCCGCCTTCAAAGGAACTGAGTTAGGAGCCAGAGAAGGTGGCCCTGCCCACCTGCCCTAAGTCAGGGGAGGCCTTTCTTCGAGAGTTGAAGAGGACAGCTTGGGTGTTCAGAGCACAGATCCTCTTTGTCTCAGGGCTTTCAAGTCCTCCTCCTCATTCTTTAGAGGCCAAAGTGCTAACTATTGTGTTCTGGGCCAATTCACATGTTAGACCGCCCACACCAGAGTTGGGGAGGGTCACCCCTCCCTCCTGGGTTTGTCTTTCATCTTATGGGGAGGGGCGGACATATTTCATCTCAGACAGATTCCATTCCCAGGGGACCCCTGCCCTCCTTGCCAGGGGAGGCTGCAAAGAGCATGCACTTTTATCATTCCTTCGATTATTAAAAAATTTTTAAACTTACCATTTATTATGTATTTATTTGGTTGTGCCAGGTTTTAGTTGTGGCCTGCGGGATCTTTTTAAATTGAGACATATGGGATCTAGTTCCCTGACCAAGGATTGTACTGGGGACCCCTGCATTAAGAGCCGAGAGTCTTAACCACTTGACCACCAGGGAAGTCCCAAAAACATTTTAAAAATTATTTTAAAATTTCTCTCCTGGAAGGCTAGCAAGGTACCTTTGTTTAAGTCTCTCTGTTTTAAGGATAAAAAGAGTTGGCATCTATTAAATCAAACCGTATGAAACCCATTTTTTGTAGGTCAGGAATAATTTTATTTAGGCAACAGCACATTATTCAAACTATTGTTTCTGCCTGGAGCTGGTTAAGTAAAGTGGAACTCAAAATGCTGGATGCTCTCAGGAATGGTGTATGTGGGCACTGGGGTGCAGGTTGGGGTGGCCTGGACTTGGAAGTTGAGAAAAAGAATAATGATAATGATGCTCCAGAGCTATTTATTTATTTATTTATTAGTCACTCAATCAGTTGTGTCTGACTCTTTGTGACCCCATAAACTAGCCCGCCAGGCTGCTCTGTCTATGGAATTCTCTAGGCAAGAGTACTGGCGTGGGTTGCCATTCCCTTTTCCAGGGATCTTCCCAACCCAGGGATTGAACTCGAGTCTCTTGTACTGCTGGTGTATTCTTTACTGTCTGATGGTCACATTTATTGAGCCCTTATTACATGCCACAATAGGAGCTTTTCCTGTAAGAACTCATTTAATACAACATCCTCATGAGCTAGTTATTGAGAAGGTGAAGAATCTAAATTCCAATGAAATTAAGTAATCTATCCAAGTCTGCCCATCAGGATACCAGAATATGGCCAGGCAGGAGCACCCCAGAGGTTGAGCTGTCTTCTCGGTTTTAAGGGAGACAGAGAAACTGCAAGTATAAGAGGTATTCTGGAAGCCCCCCGACCTTCTCCCTGGCTGTAGGAAGTCCAGGCAGGGTGTGCTGGGGAAAGAACAGCCCTTTAGATGTCAGAAAAACTTGGGTCTATTGGGTTTGGATACCAGCTCCACTGTTATCCAGTCAAAAAGCGTTGGGTTTCCAGGACATGGAAGCAACTTAAATGTCCATCAACAGAGAAATGGATAAAGACCTAGAGGGGTAAGTTGGGGGGCCGTGGGAGGGAGGCTCAGGAGGGAAGAGATATGTGTATGCATACGGCTGATTCACTTTGTTGGGCGGCAGAAGTTAGCACAACATTGTAAAGCAATCATACTCCAATTAGAAATAAGTTGAAAATAAATTTTAGTAAAGAACACATTGTACACAAACTGGAATATTGTACATATATACAGTAGAATATTACTCAGTCATAAAAAGGCACAGAATTGTGCCACTCGCAGAGATGTTGATGGACTTATAGACTGTCATACATACTGAAGTAAATCAGAAAGAGAAAAACAAATATCATATATTAATGCATACATGTGGAATCTAGAAAAATGTGATTTTTTTCTGGCATTTATTTTGCAAAAACTGCTATTTGCAAAGCAGTAATAGAGACACAGTTGTACAGAATAAACTTGGTATGGACACCAAGAAGGAAAAGGGTGGGGTGGGATGAATTGGGAGATTGGGATTAACATATATATACTACTATGTATAAAATAGATAATTAATCAGAACCTGTAGGGAACTCTACTTAGTGATCTGCCATGACATAAATGGGAAGAAACCCAAGAAGGAGGGGATATATGTACACATATGGCTGACTCACTTTGCTGTAGAACAGAAACTGACACAACATTGTAAAGCAACTGTATTCTAATCATTTTTTTTTAATAGGCATTGGGTTGGAGAGACCCTTTTATCTGCGGCTTCAACAATCCAGAGACATACACTGACTGTGCACATTAGTTGCCAGGGCTGTTTTCACAGTCTACCATGAGCTGGGGCTTCCCAGGTGGTACAGTGGTGAGGAATCTCACCGGCCAACGCAAGAGATGCAGGAGACGAGGGCCACATTCTTGGCTCGGAAAGATCCCTTGGAGGAGGAAATAGCAACCCACTCCAGTATTCTTGCCTGGAAAATTCCATGGACAGAGCAGCCTGGCAGGCTACAGTCCATGGGGTTGCAAAGAGTCAGACACGACTGAGTGACTGAGCACGCACACACGGGTGCCTTAAGACAACAGAAATTTACTCCTTCACAGTTCCGGAGGCTGAAAATCCAAAATTAGGATGTCTGCAGGACTGTGCTCACTCTGAAAGCTCTAGAAAAAGGTCCTTTCTTGCATCGTCTTTGGCATTCCTTAGCTGTGCCCAAGTCTTCACATGGCCTCCTTCCCTCTGTACACCTGTCTTTGTTTAGATTTCCTTCTTCTTATAAGGATACTGGTCACTAGGTGATGTTCTATCCCAATCCATCATGACCTGATTTTAACTTGATTCTATCGCCAAAGACCCTATTTCCAAATAATGTCGGATTCTCAGGTTCTAGGTGGATATGAATTTTGGGAGAACACTATTCAATCCAGCACACCCTGCTGGCCATCAGCTTCAGCTTAACACTAATTCATTAAGTCAGTCAGTCAATAAACATTTACTGAGCACCTAGTATCAGATACAATATTAGATACTGGAGATATATGTTGAATAAGTCAAGGTCATCCTGCATAAGGACCTCACCAACTAGTTGAAGAGACAGATGTGTTCAATAAGAAAGCTCAGTAGAGGAATTCCTCAGTGATCCAGTGGATTAGAATCCACCTGCCAATGCAGGGGACATGGGTTTGATCCCTAGTCCAGGAAGATCCCACATGCCTCAGAGCAAAAAAGGCCATGTGTCAAGACTACTGAGTCTGTGCTCTAGGGCCCTGGATCCGCAACTGCTGAAGCCTGCCTGCCTGGAGCCTGTGGTCTGCAACAAGAGAAACCACTGCAAGGAGAAGCCCACAAATGGCAACTAGAGAGTAGCCTGCGGACAGCAACGAAGACCCAGGGTAGCAATAAATAAATAAATCATGTATATAAAAAAAGAAAGCTCAGGAGAGGTTTATAGAGCCCCATGATTGGATCCCTGTTTATAAGGCTGGAGGAGTAAGTTCAAAGTTGGCCTTGAAAGACACTGGTCAGGAAAGGTTTTGTAGGTAGTGAGGTGATGCTTGTGCTGAGTCTTTGCTAAAGTCAGTCTTTCCTAAAGGGGTTATAGATTGGATGAAGTGGGAAGGTGCTCTGGGTTGTGGGTGTGATATGTGCAAAGGCTGGGGCACCTTGAGACTGCTGCTGTTGGTTTGAGGTTCTGCACACTTGGACACTGATACCAGAGAAGGGTGCAGAACCCACTAATGTGGAGAAAAGGGGAGACAGTGACTTTGAAGGCCGGCAATGGGTCATGTGCTGATGCCAACAAGTCTCAAGTGGAGACAGGACAGCCAGTGGTCTAGGAGCATCTTGTCCCTAAACGATGCTGTTACTTTTAGCATCTCTCACCTGGCCACTTTGCCTTGGGAAATAAAAGAAAGGACACAAGGAAAAGAAATGGGCAGGCTTTGTAGCCATTTGATCATCACAGTAATCCCGTTTTACAGGTGGGGACTTTGAGGCACAGAGCTGTTAAATGATTTACCCTAAATGACAAAGCAAATAAACTGCAGAGTGTCAAACCTTGACTACCAGGATTTTGACTCACTGAATTGTTCTGTGTTCCTTGCTGCCTCCTAAGGAAGGTACAAAAAAAAAAAAAAAAAAATCCACAGTTACCAACAGGCTGATTAAAAGGCAATTATTTTTATTACATAACAGGTTTTTGGCTTACCTAGGGATTTGCCACTGTCACAGAGTTATGTTTAAATAGCAACCGGTTAATAACAGCCTCCCCTCAGCAGCTTCTGTCCCCAGGGTATTTAAACATGCCCTGATAAGTCACAAACTGCTTATTTTAGGGAAATAAAGGAGAAAACCAAAAAGCCAAAGTGTTAAAAGCCACCACCAGTTAAAGATCAATCAGAAATGAAGAGGCGTTCATTAACATTTCCTGGGAATTATAATGAAAGTCCATGAAAATGTGATTGCATTAACAAATCCTGTATATGTTAACTACAGATGCTTCCTCCACCAAAAGCTGCTACCCTGTCTACCCCTGACTGAGAATTTTTTAAAAAGGAGATTTGGACCCAGAGCACTTAGGAATCAAAAGTTTTCACCAGGTGTACAATTTTTTTTTTCTTCAGAAGAACGCTTCTTATGTTAAATGAGATGGACTTCCCCAGCTACTGAAACAATAAACTCTCTGTAGGAATCTGGCAGCACATGGTCGTGCTGGCAGAAAGAGCTTTGGCTGGGATTATTGACACATTGGGGTTCCCCCAACCTTCAGCGTGGTTGGGGCCTGAAAGACCCCTAATATCACATGAGTCCCTTGGAATACCCAACCAAGCTGAGAGGGCCATGTATACCACGTGTCAGTCGCTCAGTGGTGTTGGGCTCTTTGCAACCCCATGGACTGTATGTAGCCCACCAGGCTCCTCTGCCCATGGGATTCTCCAGGTAAGAACACTGCAGTGGGTTGCCACTTCCTCCTCCAGGGGGTCTTCCTGACCAGAGATTGAACCCAGGTCTCCTGAATTGCAGGCAGATTCTTTACCATCTGAGCATGGCAGCCCCCAATTGGATTATTTTGGAATAAGGAGAAATCAGATTATTCCAGTGTAAGAAGGAATCTTTGCTTTCAAAATGGAATAAAGACTAGAGGAAATTGTTACAATGGGAATCAGGCATAAAAAGTCATAAGTTCCAATGCTCTGTGGTGACCTAAATGGGAAGGAAATACAGAAGAGAAGAGATATATGTGTACGTATAGCTGATTCACTCTGTTGTACAGCAGAAACTAACCTAACATTGTAAAGCAAGTGTCCTCCAATAAGAATTTAGAAACAAACTCATGAGCTCAGGTCCTAGCTCTGTACTATATGAGAGGCACGGGGCAAGTTCTTAGGTTCCTCTTGATCTTTATTTTCCTTACCTGTTACTTCAGCATAGAGAAGTAGATGCCTCGGTTATGCCCTCCTGGCTCTGTGACCAGGCAGGCGCGAAGTCAGATGCCTCCATGTGGGGAACCCTACCCAGGCCTGAAGCCTGAGCCATCTAGGGAGAACTGCTACTGAGGTCGTGGGCCAGGCTGGGGACAGCAGCTGCTGCAGCTTTTACAGCTTCAAGACTGGGAGGAATCGATCAATATGAGTCAGATAGAAAGGACATAAGCAGCAGGGGAAATGTTATTGGCAAAGGGAAACACTTAAACCTGTGAAAATGGAAATGATAAGGCAAGGACGAGGAGGCCTTGAGGCAAGGCCATGGCATCTGCAGTGTGCCCTTGCGTTTAGCTTCAACAACAGAGGAAAATGAGCTTTTGGAAGTGTGATGGGTATCAAACCCCTTCTTTGTTCAATTGCCAGAGCCTGCTCCCCATAAAGCCTGCTCACCCTCCCATCCAGGGCTTCCCAGGTGGCGCTAGTGGCAAAGAATCTACCTGCCAATGCAGGAGATGCGGGTCTGATCCCTGGGTCTGGAAGATCCCCTGGGGAGGGGCATGGCAACCCACTCTGGTATTCATCCCCGGAGAATCCCATGGACAGAGGAGCCTGGTGGGTTACAGTCCAAAGGTCGCAAAGAGTTGGACATGACTGGAGTGACTTAGAATGCACACACGCCCTCCACCTATGGCTCCCTGCCTTCCCCATCCTGTCACACATACACACACACACGCCCAGAGCCTCAATAGGAATATTACAGAATAAGTGACACTTTGGCTTAAATAGAAGACACTGTCTTTATAGAAAACTCTGCTTCCCTGGGATTCTCAGTGATACAGGGATGAAAGGAGAAAGCCTGCTTTTAAAGAGAGGCCACCATAGGCCAATTCCAGACTCAGAAAGAGCTGACTCAGACCATCTTTGAAGGGCACTCCCACAGGATAAATGAAAAGGCTGAAGCACACATATGACTGCTGTTGGGTACAAGGCCAACCGTCGAGATCTGCAGAGGGCTGCTCTGTGCCATGTACTGAGCTGGGTGGTTCCATTGGTAGAAGGGGGTGTTAACAGCAGCCTGGGTCTGCTCTTCACGACTGTGAAAGAATTCTGTTGAAGAGAAGAGCCTCCAATTTTTTTAGGATAACACTTTGATGGGATTACTGATCATGGATTATGAGCTTGTCTGGGTAAGAGTGGGCAGAGAGTAAGAAAGAGTAAAATTACTGAAGAAAGCAACAGGCCAGAGAGGAGAGAAATAGTGGGTGTGGTCTGCAAAGGAGGGGGACGGAGAAGAGGTCAGAAGACACATCCAGGATCTCAAAGGGAAGAGCCCTACTAAATAGTAGAGGATGTTACTGAGTATAGTAAGTCCACTACATACCGACCTCCAAGTTGCGACCTTTCAAAGATGCAAGCGTGTGTTGGCATGTCCAATCACTGAAGTTAGTTCAGGGGTCTGGTGTACATTGTCACGTGGGCGCATCTTCTACAAGTGATTGCTCCTGTGTGTATTTTACCATATGGAGCACAGTAGTGCAGTATCTTTATTTCAAGTCCAGGATGTCCAGCAGCAAAGCATAAAAGCCGCAGTGAGTTAGCTGCTACTGCTAAGAAGCTCCAAGCAATAATGACTCTGTTAGCTGGGTATAGCCAGACCAAGTTTTTGGACTTAGGAACAAATTGGACTTGCGAATGCACTCTTGGAATGAAACTCATTTGCATGTAGGGGCCTTAAGGTATCAACCTGCCTTTGTCTTCCTTTCTGCTGCAGTCTAACTCCTCCACTGTTGCCTTGAAAGAATCAGTTTTCGAGAGGAGGTGACCTTGTCCTCCATGCATTTGGCAGCGTCGTCAGGAGACATTTGGGGTTGCCATGCTTAGATTGGCGGGGGCGCTACTGGCATCTAGTGAGTCATGCCCCAAAGATGCAGCTAAGCCTCCTCCGTGGCACAAGTTAGCCTCATAACAAAGAGCCATTCAGTCCCAAATGTCACTAGTGCCGAGGGTGAGAAGCTCTGCTCCAAGCTCTTAGCTGACTTTGCTGCACAGCCTTGGGTCAGCTGAGCTGTGGGGATGACAGGAAAGGGGGCGCTGATTCAGGCTGAGGCAGAGCTGGGGGGCGATAGGATAGCCGTCACAGGTGGGAGCTGTCTGGGTAGGATAACTGGGAATTCACCAGAGGGAGGACCCAGAAGGAGCAGAAATAAGACTATGGTACAGGCTTGAGCTATATAACATTTTGTTGTTCAGCTTTGGTGTTTCTAGTCTTTAGGAATGAAGGCTAGTCGGGATCAGTAAGCCAGAGGCATAACACTTATTATTCGTTTTCATGTAGCTGAGGCCTATAAACTTCAAACATGAAATTTTGAAGGAAGGAAATGAGCAATTAAAACATTTCATTTTTTATTGAACTATAATTGATTTACAGTGTTAATTTCTGCTGTAGAGCAAAGTGACTCAGTTATACATATACATATATTTTTTACAATCATTTCCATTAAAGTTTATCTCAGGATATTGAAAATATTATAGTTCCCCGTGCTATACTGTAAGACCTTGTTGGTTATCCATTCTATACGTAATAGTTTGCATTAAAACATTTCATTTTTAAAAACAAAGACAAACAAACAAAAAAAGAATATGGTGCAAGAAGTGACAGTAAAATCCAAGTGTCCCTACCCCTAGCTCCTGGGATCCTCGGTATTCTGGAGGTAGCCCCAACTTCCCTCTTACTGTGGGGTAAGTGAGATTTGACATTTTTTTCGGTGTGAATGGGAAGGGAACTTCTGCCTGTATAAGACTTGAGGACTCTGGTTTAAACAAGTGCACATGGTCTCCCTATCTTTTTAAAAACCCTGTTTGTACATCCATTGGCCCCATTTTATACTGGAGAAAAATGGAGACTTAGGGCTTCCCTAGAGGCTCAGATGGTAAAGAATCTGCCTGCAAGGTGGGTAGACCCAGGTTCAGTCCCTGGGTTGGAAAGATGCACTGGAGAAGGGAATGGCAACCCACTCCAGGATTCTTGCCTGGAGAATCCCATGAACAGAGGAGTCTGGTGGGCTACAGTCCATGGGGTCGCACAGAGTCAGACATGACTGAGCAACTAATGCAGCAATGACAAAGTGTGGTTAGTAGGTTTGTGATCACTTGAGTCGTCTGAGTCAGAGCTGGGGTTTGATCCAGGTTTGGGCGACTGTGGACCCGAGCTGCCCCTCAAGGCACAGGGGTGCGGGGAGGGAAGGGAGGCATACCTAGGCCACACACGTGTTCCGGAAGTCACAGCACACCCGTTGGCTGTGAATTTTCAAACCACTCTCATGTAGGGCGGATGACTTGTCAAGAATTTTTAAAGAAATATTTCCTAAGTGGGATTATTTAAGTTTCAGGTGTTATGAAACCACCTGATTGATGTTAGTCTGATATTTATGTGAGGCTATTATTTTCAAATCTAGTTCCTTTCTTTCCTTCTATCTCTAAATTACATCCTCACCTTCCTGTAGTTGGAGGGGCAGGACATTTATTTCCAGGAAATGAAGGTTCCTGCCAGGGAATGACTAGGAAGGCCATTTCTCAGTGGGCGATAATGCTGAATATGCTGACTGGGGTCATGGCTACGGCCTTCAGCCAAGCCCGGCTGCAGCCTTGCTCTCTGCCCTGCAGATCAGACTGTGGGTCCTTATGACAATCTGGAAATCCAATCGTTTAGAATACTCAGACTTGGTTATCATCCCAGAGTCTAATTTGGTATCACAGTTCATCAGAAGAAAATGATCCGCTAACTGAAATCAGCGGTGCACTTTCTCCCCTAGGACTGACGCAGCTGTCAATCTCTCTAGGACTGGTGATGGTTTCCATTTTGGGTTTAGGAAAATCTGAGGTGCTACTCTGGTTGTATACGTCTACGGAATGCTTGTGCGTCAGTAGCAATCACCCGTGAGCTCCTATCATAATAATTTAATTCTTTAATTTGCTGATTAAAAAGATAAACAGTGCCAATGTCCTCAGTAGTGTTTTTATTTTTTTATTTTGTTATTATTATTTTTATTTATTTATTTTACTTTATAATATTGTATTGGTTTTTGCCACACATCAACATGCATCCGCCATGGGTGTACACGTGTTCCCCAGCCTGAACCCCCCTCCCAGCTCCCTCCCCAATACCATCCCTCTGGGTCATCCTCAGTAGTGTTTTTAAATGAACTTGTGTTTTGCTGATCACATCAACTCCAACCATTTGGAAAATCATAGCACATGTATATTTGCATTTGGGTTTTCAGCTTTCTGCCACGGCCTTCTCCCCTCACTGTTGACCCTCAGCCTTCATGGTTTCAGACTGGGAAGACCAAGTGAATTTTCAGCTTGGAAATCTGCATCTCTGCCCTTTGCCTGGCAGAGCTTGGGTTGTAGGAGCTAAAAGACAAAAAGCTGTTTGTGTTGTTTATGTTTTGTTGTTTCGTTGCACAGTCGTGCCTAGCTTTGCATCCCCGTGGACTGTAGCCCACCAGGATCCTCTGTCCACGGGATTTCCCAGGCAAGAATACTGGACTGCGTTGTCATTTCCTTCTCCATGGAATCTTCTCAATCCAGGGATCAAACCCGGGTCTCCTGCACTGGCAGACGTTTTTTTAATTTTTTTACTGCTGAGCCACCAGAGAAGCCCCTTTGTAACATCAGTGATATATGATTGTTTTCAAACTTTGATTCTTCTTAATTCTTCTGGGTCTGGCTTAGAAAAATAGCGTTGAAAGGAAAGAGCATTTTTCATCGTGCTATAGGTACTGTTTGTAAGTATTAATTCAGATGGATTCCTCCCCAACCCTTCCCTTTTTCATTTCTCACCTCTCTTAACCGCAGTGCAGGATTTCTCAGGCCAGGTACTCTTGGCATTCTGGGTCATGTGCTTCTTTATTGGGAGGGAGTGGGCTGTCCTGTGTGGTGTAGGATGTTTAGCAACATCCCTTACTTTTCCCGCTAGATGCCAGCAGCACCTTCTCAGGAATGATAACCAAAAATGTTTATAGACATTGGAAACTGTCCCCTGGGAAGCAGAATCTCCCCACAGTTAAGAACCACTACCACAGTGGTAGTGACTTGACTTCCCTGGTGGCTCAGACAGTAAGGCATCTGCCTAGAATGCGGGAGACCCAGGTTTGATCCCTGGGTTGGGAAGATCCTCTGGAGAAGGAAATGGCAACCCACCCCAGTACTCTTGCCTAGAGAATCCCATGGATGGAGAAGCATGGTGGGCTACAGTCCATGGGGTCGCAAAGAGTTGGACATGACTGAGCACCTTCACTTCACTTCACCACAGTGGTTCAGCCTTTTGTAAGCATTTGCCCTACATATAAGTCATGAAAACCAAGTCCTTTAACCAAGTGTTTGAAATTTCCAGGGCTTGGAGATCTAAAGGCAACGCTTTTATGGTATGCTAGTGTTGAACTTGCAATAAAACCTGGTCTTGAATCTGGATTCTGCTATGTATCAGTAAAATAAGTTAAATTCTCTGAGTTTGAATTACCTTATCATAAGATATAGATAGTATTCTGTCTTGCAGAGCTGAATGTAGAACTGAATTCATCCCACTGGATATGGTGCATGCCAACATCTTTGTCTCCAATACAGTGCTAGATGAAACTTGTTTAATTAGTGTGTGTGTGCTTAGTCACTCAGTTGCACCCAACTCTTCATGGCCCCATGGACTGTAGCCCACAAGGCACTTCTGTCCATGGGGATTCTCCAGGCAAAAATACTGGAGTGGGTTGTCATGCCCTCCTCAAGGGCATCTTCCCAATCCAGGGATCAAACACAGGTCTCCTGTATTGCAGGCGGATTCTTTACCATCTGAACTAGCAGGGAAGCAGCAAATTGCTAGAAACCTACACTAATAGGTGGCTCAGGTGGTAAAGAATCCACTGCAACGTAGGAGACCCAGGTTCAATCCCTGGGTTGGGAAGATTGCCTGGAGAAGGGATAGGCGACCCACTCCAATATTCTTGCCTGGAGAATCCCCATGGACAGAGGCGCCTGGATGGCTTACAGTCCATGGCCTCACAAAGAGTTGGACACAACTGAGTGGCTATACTTTCACTTTTCTAGCAATTTGCTAGCACGATTGACAGGTGATTTCTAAAGACTATATTTCAAAGGGAATCTGAAATCTCCTAATCTCATAGAATGTTAATGATGGGAGGACACTCACAGAAATTTTAGTTGGTTAAATCAGATTAAGTTAGATTACATGCCTTGGGAAATTCTTTGCATTAATGAATGACCTACTTGGGGAAATATCCACCTTTGCAAATGACCATGACCTTGACCTGCATCTCACTATATATTCACACCATGGAACTGTGAGCAGTATGAGAGGGGAATGCTTTGTTGAGTGATTCAGTTTATTGGTAGAGCCTCTTGGAATATGCCCATTTCACCCAGATAAATCCTATTCCAGCTCTTACCCCAGGCCTTCAAGGTACAAAATGCATCTTATATTTTCTGGTGTTTGGAGGCCTCAGTTCTGCCCTGTAACCAGAGGAGATCACGTCTCTTGGGTTGGTTTCCTGGACGCAAGGCTGGTCTATCTGGGGCCAAAGGCAGCCCTGAATACTACAACTGTGAATTACTTGGTGTGTCTTCCAACACTGGAGACAGCCTGAGTCTCCAGTCTGCCGTTGATGGACAGAGATATGGTGTGGATGTAAATAGTCACAGAATACACGAAGAGGATGAAATGGAAGGCATGTGGATTTTGGACTCCGGCAGAAGTAATTCTGAGATTGACCACAACTGCTTGTCAGGTGGGGACCCGGGGGCACTAACACACTGCGAGCTTTGGTATCCTTGTGTGTGAAGCTGACGTTCAGGGTAGGTTTTGACTCTGGAAGTCACTATAGGCATAGCATATGACCCAGCAGGTGCCTACAGACAGTAGGCACTCAAAAAGTAGAATTTCCTCATACTGCTATTGCATATCCAATGATTGTGTTTGAAAAAAGAAAGTGGCAGGAAGCCTGCTCAAGAACTCTTTTCATAATGTGTATATGTCTTAATATGAAAGGCTTTTTGCAGACACATCTAGAGGAACGTGTAGGTGTACATTGAATGGGCTGCCTTTAACCAGATGAGCAAATTACCCCACATGGAGCTGAACAGGAAAACCTGGGACATGGCAGACTCCAAAGCCATCCCAAAGCAAACTTGAGAGAAAGAGCCTTTGAAGTCAACGTTGTGGCAACCTAAATCATGTTCACTCTCAACTCCTATCTCAGTGCAGCGTTTCCCTTCTTCTTAGATTTCTTCCTGCAGCCCTCGTGTCAGCATCTTCAGATCTCCTACTGCAGAGAATTCTTTTGCAAAGACTTTTATCTCCCCGAAGTGGACTGTTCAGTCTGGAAGCATTAAAAGAGGGATTGCAGGCAAACTCCGGCTTTCCACGTAGGTCTGATATTTTTTTAACAACTGTGGGTTATTCCTTCTGAAAGTTCTAATTGTCTGGTTCTGTCAAAGCACACGATATCTCAGGCTCTAACTCCTCCCTTATGGTGACAGAAAGACATTTGTCAAATTCTGTATAGGTTTGTTTCTCAGCTTTTTCCTGTAATCCCTCTTATTAATTTGAAGGAATAAATGAATGCTTAAACATTTAAGGAAGCCATTGTATTCCAACTAACTTTTTTTTTTTTTTTTAACAAAGGAAAAGAGCCCTGGAAAGAAGGGACCCTTTTGTCTGACTTTACAGCAAATTTGGAAGCTGACTGAGCCCTACTCCTTTGGTGGGGAGAGTCTTGGGGGGCTGGTGCAGCCAGGACTACTACAGGGTTCAAATTTAAAAAGTTTGCAGAGTTGATAGCCTTCTTCTTCTTCCTTCTTCTTCTCTTTTTCTTTTCCTCTTCTTCTCTCTCTCCTTTGCCTCTCCTTCCCTTTCTCTCCTCCTCCTCCTCTTCATTAATCTCCTCCTTCTTCTTTTAGCATTTTATAAAACATTTTCCAACCTACAGCAAACCTTACTGAATACTTATATACTTACCATCCAGCCTCTACTGTTAACATTTTTGCCACATTTGCTTATTCAGATAGCCCTCAACTTACCTTTATTTTATCATATTGATCTACGCACCCTTCCACCCATCCATTAATTTCTCTAATTTTTCAGGATTTCAGGTTAAATTTGCAGTATCAGTGTACACGCCCCTAAATGTTTCAGTGTTCACGTTATCACCTATAGTTGCGTATTTGCTTATAGGATTTTTTTCTTTGAAATAAAACTAATATACAGTGAAGTGTACAGTTCTTAAGTGTACCTGAGTTTTGGTAAATGATTATCTTGTGTAGCCCAGATTCCTATAAAGATTCTGAACACACACATCACCTCAGAAAGTTCCCTTTCAAATCAGCCTTTGCTCTTCTCAAGGGAACTACTCTTCTAGTTGTTTTCTACTATGAGTTGATTTTGTCTCTTCTCGGACTTCATATACTTGGAATCTCACAATATGCACTCTTTTGTGTAAGACTTCTATCATTCAGAATAAGATCTTTGAGATTCACTCGTGGTGTTGCGGGTGTACATCATCCACTCCTTTTCTTGCCGAGTATGACTCTATTGTGTGAACATATCCTGTATATTATTCATTCTCCTATTGATGGACACTTGGATGGCTTCCAATTTAGAATTACTATGAATGAAGCTGCTCTGAATGTTATTGTACAAGTCCTTTTGTGTACAAATATTGCCATACCTTTTGTGAAGATACCTAGCAATGGAATTATTGGGTTGTAGAGTACGTATATGTTTATAGGAAGCTGATAGGCCTTTTCCTAAAGTAATTGTACCATTTTATTGGAGAAGGAAATGGCACCCCACTCCAGTGTTCTTGCCTGGAGAATCCCAGGGACGGGGGAGCCTGGTGGGCTGCCGTCTATGGGGTCGCACAGAGTCGGACACGACTGAAGCGACTTAGCAGCAGCAGCAGCATAGTCTTAGCAGTAGCAGCAGCTTAGTCTTACTAACGTTGTATGAGAATTCTAGTTGTTCCACAATCTTGCCAAAATAGGGTGTTACCAGTCATTTAAAATGTAACTCTTTGGGCAAGTATGTAGAAGGATCTAATTACAGTTTTCACTTGTATTTTTCTGATACCAGTGATGCTAAATGCCTTTTCATCTGCTTTTTGGTCACACAGAGGTCTTATTTTGTAAAGTAACCATTCACATCTTTTATCAATTTTTAAATGGGTTGTTTGCCTTTTTATTATTGGTTGTAGAGGTTCTTTATATTCAGGATACCAGCAGTCCTTTGTCAGATATATATTTTAAAAATATTTTCTTTCAATCTGTAGCTTGCTGAAGCATTTCTTTAGTGATACTTTATGATAAGCCACTTTTAGTTTTGATGGAATATAACTTATTATCTTTTCTTTTGAGTCATTTTCTGTAAAGTAACAAATTTCTGATTATTTTGAAATCTCTTCTCCTTTGTCTTCCTCTAAAAGCTTCACTGTTTCATTTTTCAAAATCGTGTATGTGATCAATTTTGAAATGGTTTCTATGTTTGATGTGAGGCAGTGGTTGAAGTCCATTTTTTTTTTTCCCAGGTGGATATCTAGTTAGCCTGGAATCATTTGTTAAAAAGATCTATGTATCTCTATTGAAATGCTTTGTCATCTTTGATAAATACTAATTACTTGTAAAATGTGGGTCTACTTCTGGAGTCCCTATTCTGGGCTCTCCACTGGTAAAGATGAATTGAGATTATTATTGTTATTTAGTTATTTATTTATTTTTGCATATACACATCCAAATGTTTCAGTTCCATTTGTTGTAAAGGCTATCCACTTTCCATTGAATTGCTTTTGTATATATGTTTAAAGTCAATTGACCATATATGTATGGGTCTATTTCTTGATGATGAAATGTGCCTTTCGCCAGTACCACACTCTATCACTGAAGCTTTGTAGTAAGTCTTGATACCAGATAGTAGGCATATTTTTTTCCAAAATTGCTTTGGATAGTCCAAGTCTTTTTCAATTCTATTTAAATTGGAGTCAGCATGTCAGTTTCTGAGAAAAAAGAAAACCTGCTGAAATTTTGACTGGGAATCATATTTATAGATCAGTTTAGGGGGACATGAACATGATAGACCTCCATTTGTCTTCTTTTTCTTAGAGTTTTCTATAGCTTTGAATGTACAGAACTTGCACATCTTTTGACAATTTACTACTGAGCATTTTGCATGTTTTAATTCACTTGTAATTGGAATTTTGACAATTTATGTCTGTAACTAGAATATAAAAAAAACGGACTTTGCATATTATCTTTTATTTTGTGATCTGTATAAATTCACTTATTAGTTTTACTCATCAGTTTTATATATAAGGAATCTGCTATATCACCTTGAGATTTTGAATGTAACCAATAATGTCATCTACAGTAGTGGTACTTTTACTGATTACATTTTCTTGTTTGTTTTTATGCTTTTTATTTATTTTTCCAGCTTTAGTACAATGGTAAAGACATCATGTTCAATAAAGATAGTGCGAATGGTCCCCTTTTCCTTATTTCTGATTTTATAGTTAAGGAAATCATTATTTCATTATTAAATATGTCAGCTTTGATTGTTTTGTAGATGCCCTTCATCACACTGGAGAAGTTCACTTCATGTCCTCGATTGCTGAGAGTTTTTGCTGTGAATGCCTGTTGACTTTCTTTATACATTTACTTTGAGGTTGTACTTCTCTCACACTCTCTTTTCTGGGGCTCCCTCTTTGCCTATCTATTAGATGAGAAAGGGTTTCATACCATTGTTTTTATTTTCATTTAACTGATTATTGGGACATTCAACATCATTCTCTTATACTTACTAGCCACTTATTTTATTTCCTCTTCTGTGAAATCCTGTTAAAATCTTACGTCCAGTATTATATTGAGTTATTTTTTTATTGATTTATAGAAAGCAATACTATATTATGGCTATAACATTATTCTTCCATGAAAAACAAATAGTCTTCAAGTCTTTTTTTTTGTCTTTTAACTTTAAAGTTGAGACTGTTTTGATGTGGATGTAGTCAACTTTACCGATCTTTTCTTTTATGGCTTGCCCAATTTGTATCTTGTTTAAAAAGAGTTTTTACTTTGCCAAGCCTAGAAATGAATCATAGCAAGAGCATTCTGTAGAAAACCTGTGAGATGCAGGTAAGTAAAAGCCAGAGGAGAATCTGTAGTTTTATGTGTATTTGGCAGTGAGAAAGATTAAATGTTAATAAGTAAGTTTTCTCACTGAAGAAGCGAAGAAAAGAACTTCAGAGTACCAAGGAGTCCTCCTTCCCCATGGAGTAAAAACTTAATCAGAAAGGCAAGCCATAGAAAAAGAAAATGTGGTCAATAAAACCAAAAGTTCTCATTTAAAAAGACAAATAAAAGAGAAAATCTTGAGCAAATTTACTTAATGAAAGATGGGATAAAACATAAATAAATAATTCACTCTAAAAAGGGACAAAGCTACTGATGGATTAAAAACTGTGATGAAATAAATGAAAATATAAAAATATTAGAAAAATATTCATATAAATGACCACACTAATAGACAAAAGAAAATTTCTTTGTTCATCTATCCCAATTCATTAAAAAAAGTACTTCTTATAATTCAACATTCATACAAAACAAAGAACCCAATAATCAAAAGAACCATCTTTGACAATGAGGAATCAAGAACAACTCCCTTTCTGGGATAAAGGTGTCAGCTGGAAACATCAGCATTGTATTTGGAGCCCTATTCAATAAAGGAAGACAAGAAAAAGTTTAAAAGTTATAAATATCAGAAGAGCAGAGACAAAAACCTCCTTTTTACTACAGACAATATAATCTTCTACCTAGACTACTGACAAATATTAGAATGAATATGAGCATTTAGTAACATGAGTCAAGCCCAACAATCAAAAATCATTTCAAAAACGTAAGTACCAAACATATATTATGAGATATGCAAAATTTTATTGAAGGACATAAAACAGAGTCAGGGAATGGATAGATATAATTCATTCTGGATGGAAATATTTAGTACGGGAAGGATGAGACCAGTATCCAAATTTACCTGTAATTTCAATGCAATCCCAATAAAAATCTAGTAGCATTTTTCATGGAACTTGGTAAGTTGACTCTCAAATTCATAGAAAAGGAAAAAAAAAAAAAAGAAGAGCCAAGGTATCTTTAAAAATGGACAATGAGGCAAAACCACCAGCGGAAGTGGACTTACCTTGAAGGGAATGAAGCTTCAAACACAGGCCCTTCTCCTGTGGTGAGCCCAGCTGCATACTAACGCAGTCATATGCTGGCGTGAAAACTGCCAAATTAAAATTTCCTAACTACATAACTCTTTCTGTTCTACCTGCCCCTCTGTCATATTTCAACTTGCATCCAGAGGTATTGGAGCAGCAACAGGACAGCTTCAAGTTGGGGCCATGGGGAACTGTGGCCATTGCTGAAGGCTTCTGCTCTATTGGAATGGCTTTGCAGAAGCCAGACTGTACACAAAAGTGGTTGTGAACCCCACATGTTTACCCCAAGCTCAACTTACTTTCAGCCAGAAACACAAAACACACTACTAAATTCTTGCAATGTGATTTCAATGATATTTTCAGGACTCTAAAATTTATTTTGAAGAGAGAGATTAGAAAGCAGATGAGATACAAAATTAATTCACAAAGTGAAAACCCTCTTTTAACTGCAATTTGGAAAGAAGTTTTGGAACATTTCAATAAAATAGTGAGAAATTATGGACTTCTGATTTGAATGGATATAAAAGGGAACTTCTTTGTCATCTTTAAATTTATTTATTAAAGAATAGATAAAGGAGTCAGAGAAAAAACTGAAGCAGGAAACTCAAGCAATAAAAATGAGCTATAAAATTAACAGAAATTGTGCCGACACTGAGGAGAAAAATATAAAAAATTGCCAAATTATATCAAAAGGCATAATTATCACGAGAAAGAGATATGTTTTAAATAGAAGTCATGAATAAGCTCATAGATTGTTTGATAATCTAAGTCACAAAGACAATGAAGCATAGAAACACACTGGAAAAATATTTTCATTTATTGCTGGTTTGATAAATATGCTGATATCAACAAAAATAAATTTGTAATTTGCCACTACAACAAGTACATTGACATGGAACTGGCTAATGAGTGTTGTCAATTCAAAGAATCCTTCAGATTAATCACATCATAGAGAACTTGTAAAGCCCTGAAACTTTACAGCTCAGGTAGAAAAGGAATTAGCTAGAGAATTTTCCAAATTTGACAAAAATCTTAAAACTGTCATTACAAATAACTTTGCGTTACACTGAAATATTTTTTTAGAGCTATTAAGAATGGAAAACTAAACTTTAACTCAGAGGAAAGCTTGAGTAACTTTCTTATTCTCCCTGTAGAAAATATTACAAAATTATTGTCATCTTAGGTGGGCAATAAAGCATATACAGGCCTGGGACTTCCTGGTGGTTAAGAGTCCCAGGTTAAGAGTCCACCTGCCAATGCAGGGGACACAGGTTCGATCCCCAGTCCAGGAAGATTTCACATGCCGCTGGGCAACTAAATCTGTGCACCACAATTACTGATCCGGCTCTCTATCGCCACAACTACAGAAACCTAAGAGCCCCGGAGCCCATGCTCTGCAACAAGAGAAGCCACCACAATGAGAAGCCCATGCACTGAAACTAGAGAGTAGCCCCCCAATCCCCACCCCAGCCGCAACTAGAGAAAGCCTGTGCACAGCAACAAAGACCTAGCACTGCCAAAAAGGGTACATAGCCCCCAAAACGGAGGGAAAAAACTATCACAGAGATGGGTCAGTTCGTTAATACATATAGTATATTACACAGAGAGTGTGTTCTTTTTCTGGATTTGTTGATGTTTGTAGTATTTCAAAACGTTTTAAAATGTGTGATTTGTTGTGAACTTTTTCTCACTCAATAAATATTTACTTTTACACCTAATTATCTAAATGTAAATTGGTATCCTTTCATCTTCCCTGCAGCTCCAATGGTAAAGAATCTGCCTGCGAGGCAGGAGACCAGGGATCAATCCCTGGGTTGGGAAGTTCCCCTGGAGAAGGGAATGGCAATCCACTCCAGTATTCTTGCCTGGAGAATTCATGGACAGAGGAGCCTGGCAGGCTACGGTCCACGGGGTCGCAAAGAGTCAGACACGACTGAGTGACTAACACAACAGTCATCTTAAAGAGGATCTTCCAAATTATGTAAGTGTTAGGCCCTACAAAAATTGAATTATTTCTAGCCTGGTAGGTATCAAAACACATAAAACTAGAGTAATTTAAACAATGCTATATTGGTTTGGGACTAGATCGGGGTAAGTAAATATTTTCTGTACATAAAGTAAGTGTTTTCAGCTTTGTGGTCGTACAGTTTCTGTTGCAACTGCTCAGCTCTGCTGTGTGAAAGATGTCACACAAAACAAAACAAATGGAGGTGGCTGTGCTCCAGTAAAGCTTAATTTATGGAGACTAAAATTTTAATTTCATATATTTTTCGTGTGGCAAGACATAGTCTTCTTTTGATTATGTTTTTAAGTAATTAAAAAAATGTAAAACCACTCTTAGCTCATAGGCTGTATAAAATCAGGCTGTGGGCCAGATTTGACCCATGGGCTGTAATTTACCAACCAGTAGAATAGATAAATATTTTAGAAGCATAAAAGAATACATTCTGTAAAAGACTATATGTGCATTTTTTGTGTGATACATTCAGAGATCTTAAATCAGAGGGAGAAGGACGCAGACAGTTGGTGTCCGTTCTGAAGCAACAATCCACATGGGGATACATTTCAGATCAGTTAAAAGTTTAACCACAAGCACAGTTTTTAAAGTATCAGAAGAAAATGTAGGTGGACAAGTTTGTCTCTCCACTGTGCAGTTTTCTCCTTTGTCTTCCCTTAGCCAATCCGCAGCAATCCTAGGCAGAGACTTGTTTGGCCGGAGCCGAAAGGGATTTTGTAAATGCAGTTTACAGCAACGACAACAGAATATCAGAGTGTAAAGACCAGATCAGGAGTTGAAGTATCAGATAAAAGATTTTAGAGTTTCTCCTGCAGACAAAAGATTTTGAGCTGGAGAGTAACAAGATTAGATCTGGGCTTTTGAAACGGCACTTGTCTGGCTGTGTGGAGGAAGGATTAGAGGAAGTGGTGTGGGGAAGCAGGCAGTCCATGTAAGCCTGCTCAGAAGGGCAGGCTGGAGTCAGGGAGGAGAATTGCATGGGGCACCCAGGTCTCCTGGGAGGTGAGTCTGGTCTCTTGGACTCACCAAGGATGCACGTCACTGCCCTCAACCCTCTCATACTGGCTGGCTGTGGACATCCTGGCTTCAGCCCAGGCATTCTGGGGTCTATTTGGAGGAAATGTCAACAGCAAAAGAAGTGCCCTAGATACTGTGGGATGGGTATAACAGGGGCAAAATAAAACAAACAACAAAAGAGTCAAACCTGCAAGGGCTGAGAATGGGAGCTCTGCCATGGACTTATAGCTTTTGGGATAAGGACCTCCTAGATGAAATAGAGTCTTCTGAAATTTGGGTCAGACACATAGAAAAGGCAAATGGGTGATCCAGACTGTCCACAATAGAAAAAACAGAGGTGATTTTTTTAAAAACGTTTTTTTTTTTGTTTTTTTTTTTTGCCACTGGGCACATAGGATCTTAGTTCCCCGACCAGGAATTGAACCTGTGTCCCCTGCATTGGAAACCCAGGGTATTAACCACTGGATTTAGGTGATTTAGACTTCCATCATAAAGGAGAGGTCATAGTGTTTCTGCACTTCACCCTGAAATTCACTGAGCCAAAGGTTCTCAAGAGTCCAGCCAACTGGGATCTTGTAAAATCCCAGGGGACTAGTCAGACCTTTCTGTCTGTATTATTAGGGACTATTAAGGTAGAGGGGCCTCTCTTGACTGTGTTTCACCCTCATCCCCAAAGAAAGGGTCCCCCAAACTCCCCGTGTGTCTGTTCACTGTAGTTTCAGGCAGACCTCGTGTCTTCTTTTCATCAATCCCAAATACCCTTTCTCCCTCATCCAGGGCTGCAGAGCTGGCAAGACAGAACAGCCTACATCTGCAGCTGGGTCGGAAAGGTGTGATCAGCATCCCTTGCCAGATTGGGTCACACCAGGCTCTTTATTACAGGCTGTTTTGTTTCAGGTGAACTTGATTTAACCCTCCGTTTATTCAGAATCTATGAAATCGTAAACTCTGTCTATTGTATTTGCACTCAGCAGATGCCTGGGAGAGAGTTTCTCTCCAATGTTTATGTCAGGAGGCTCCAGGGCTCCACTTCACTTCCTGCACGTCTGCACACGAGTCTGAACATGCATACACATCCCCTCCTGCCCAAGGGCTTCCCTGATGGCTCAGTGGGTTAAAGAATCCACCTGTAATGCAAGAGATGCAGGAGATGCGAGTTTGATTCCTGGGTCGGGAAGATCCTCTGAAGGAGGAAATGGAAATCCACTTCAATATTCTTGCCTGGAGAATCCCATGGACAGAGGAGACTGGCGGACTACAGTCCAAAGGGTCACAAAGAGTTAGACATGACTTAGCACGCGCGCACACACACACACACACACACACACACACTCACATATACCCAGAAACACATATACCAGCCCTGGCAATTAGCAAACTCCAGGACCCACCACTTCTTCCTGCTGGAACTCTGGCTTCTACAGCTTCCTTAGAGCTCTTTGGCACTTCCTTTGTGGCTCAGGTGGTAAAGAATCTGCCTGCAATGCAGGAGACCTGGGCTTGATCCCTGGGGTAGGAAGATCCCTTGGAGAAGGAAATGGCAACCCACTCCAGTATTCTGGCCTGGGAAGTCCTATAGACAGAGGAGCTTGGTAGGCTACAGTCCATGGGGTTGCAAAAGAGTCAGACATGACTGAGAGACTAACACTTTCACTTTTTCGCTTTTAGAGTTCCCTAATTTGGAAAATATTTAATACTTACCTGGACGAATGCCTGACTTTCTTCCATAGCAAATCCATATATCCCAAGGCAAAGGAATCATAGTCGTTGACAACTTCATTGAGGTACCTCCATAAGCAAGAGTGAAATTGTAATGTGAAGGTAATTTGTGGATTAAGTTCTTGGGCAGCTAGATCTGGGATTTCCATTTCTTTACCATCAAGGACATTTTTTTTTTTTTTTTGCCCACATAGACTCCACGCCTTGAAATAGTTTGTCTAATGAGAGACCTGAAGTATCACTAATAGCCTCTATTTTCTTATTTAACAAAGACACCCAGGCCTTCCAATTCCAATTCCAGATCAATCCCTGATAGCTATGGCTACACACTGAACTGATAGGATCCGGGCAAAAAGCTGAGCAACTTGACATTTGAGTTAGCCTATGCAGCCTTATCTCAGATAATATACCATTTCTTTCAGGCTTTTGGAAATATTGAAAATAGCTCAAAGACCTTCATTACTTCCTTCATGGATCCCTACAGGTCTAGAGACCCCAGATTGGGAACCGCTTGAATGAAACCTTTGACTATTTTGCCAAGGCAAGTAACAATGTAAAATAGGAATGGGGGAAAAGAATAAAAAGATGTGATTAATTTTAGAAACTAGGTGGCTTCTGGGAGGTAGGCTGACTGAAATATCTGTACTGGATTTTGCTTGTAAAGTTGAAAACCTCACAGTGTAAATGGACATTTATTAACCAGGCTCTATGATGATGTAAGATTTATGAATAGACCATTGAAGCGTGGCGGCTGCAACGCATGGTGCAGAAGCTCAGCCAAGAGGAGCTACCCCATGTCCAAGGTCAGGAGCAGTGGCTACACTTTGCTGGAGCAGCCGTGAAGAGATACCCCACGTCCAAGGTAAAAGAAACCCAAGTAAGACAGTAGGCACTGAGAGAAGGCATCAGAGGGCAGACACACTGAAACCACAATCACAGACAACTAGCCAATCTAATCACATGGACCACAGCCTTGTCTAACTCAGTGAAACTAAGCCATGCCCTTGGGGCCACCCAGGACGGGCGGGTCATGGTGGAGAGGTCTCACAGAATGTGGTCCACTGGAGAAGGGAATGGCAAACCACTTCAGTATTCTTGCCCTGAGAACCCCATGAACAGCATGAAAAGGCAAAAAGATAGGATACTGAAGGATGAACTCCCCAGGTCGGTAGGTGCCCAATATGCTACTGGAGATCAGTGGAGAAATAACTCCAGAAAGAATGAAGGGATGGAGCCAAAGCAAAAACAATACCCAGTTGTGGATGTGACTGGTGATAGAAGCAAGGTCCGATGCTGTAAAGAGCAATATTGCATAGGAACCTGGAATGTCAGGTCCATGAATCAAGGCAAATTGGAAGTGGTCAAACAAGAGATCGTAAGAGTGAATGTCGACATTCTAGGAATCAGCGAACTGAAATGGACTGGAATGGGTGAATTTAACTCAGATGACCATTATATCTACTACTGCTGACAGGAATCCCTCAGAAGAAATGGAGTGGCCATCATGGTCAACAAGAGAGTCCAAAATGCAGTACTTGGATGCAATCTCAAAAATGACAGAATGATCTTTGTTTGTTTCCAAGGCAAACCATTCAATATCACGGTAATCCAAGTCTATGCCGCAACCAGTAACGCTGAAGAAGCTGAAGTTGAACAATTCTATGAAGACCTACAAGACCTTCTAGAACTAACACCCAAAGCAGATGTCCTTTTCATTATAGGGAACTGGAATGTAAAAGTAGGAAGTCAAGAAACACCTGGAGTAACAGGCAAATTTGGCCTTGGAGTACAGAATGAAACAGGGCACAGGCTAATAGAGTTCTCCCAAGAGAATGCACTGGTCATAGCAAACACCCTCTTCCAACAACACAAGAGAAGACTCTACACATGGTTATCACCAGATGGTCAACACCAAAATCAGATTGATTATATTCTTTGCAGCCAAAGATGGAGAAGCCCTATATAGTCAGCAAAAGCAAGACCAGGAGCTGACTGTGGCTCAGATCATGAACTCCTTATTGCCAAATTCAGACTGAAATTGAAGAAAGTGGAGAAAACCACTAGACCATTCAGGTATGACCTAAATCAAATCCCTTATGACTATACAGTGGAAGTGAGAAATAGAATTAAGGGACTAGATCTGACAGAGTGCCTGAGGAACTATGGATAGAGGTCCATGACATTCTACAGCAGACAGGAATCAAGACCATCCCCAAGAAAAATAAATGCAAAAAAGCAAAATGGCTGTCTGAGGAGGCCTTACAAATAGCTGTGAAAAGAAGAGAAGTGAAAAGAAAAGGAGAAAAGGAAAGATATACCCATTTGAATGCGGAGTTCCAAAGAATAGCAAGGAGAGATATGAAAGCCTTCCTCGGCAATCAATGCAAAGAAATAGAGGAACACAACAGAATGGGAAAGACTAGAGATCTCTTCAAGAAAATTAGAGATACAAAGGGAACATTTCATGCAAAGATGGGCTCAATAAAGGACAGAAATGGTAGGGACCTAACAGAAGCAGAAGATATTAATAAGAGGTGGCAGGAATACACAGAAGAACTGTACAAAAAAAGATCTTCACGAACCAGATAATCATGATGGTGTGATCACTCAACTAGAGTCAGACATCCTGGAATGTGAAGTGAAGTGGGCCTTAGGAAGCATCACAACGAACAAAGCTAGTGAAGGTGATGGAATTCCAGTTGAGCTATTTCAAATGCTGAAAGATGATGCTGTGAAAGTGCTGCACTCAATATGCCAGCAAATTTGGAAAACTCAGCAGTGGCCACAGGACTGGGAAAGGTCAGTTTTCATTCCAATCCCAAAGAAAGGCAATGCCAAAGAATGCTCAAACTACCACACAATTGCACTCATCTCACACGCTAGTAAAGTAATGCTCAAAATTCTCCAAGCCAGGCTTCAGCAAGACATGAACCATGTACTTCTAGATGTTCAAGCTGGTTTTAGAAAAGGCAGAGGAACAAGAGATCACATTGCCAACATCTGTTGGATCATCGAAAAAGCAAGAGAGTTCCAGAAAAACATCTATTTCTGCTTTATTGACTATGCCAAAGCCTTTGACTGTGTGGGTCACAATAAACCATGGAAAATTCTGAAAGAGATGGGAATACCAGACCACCTGACCTGCCTCTTGAGTAACCTGTATGCAGGTCAGGAAGCAATAGTTAGAACTGGACATGGAATAACAGGCTGGTTCCAAATAGGAAAAGGAGTATGTCAAGGCTGTGTATTGTCACTCTGCTTATTTAACTTCTGTGCAGAGTACATCATGAGAAACGGTGTGCTGGATGAAGCACAAGCTGGAATCAAGATTGTCGGGAGGAATATCAATAACCTCAGATATGCAGATGACACCACCCTTATGGCAGAAAGTGAAGAAGAACTAAAGAGCCTCTTGATGAAAGTGAAAGAGGAGAGTGAAAAAGTTGGCTTAAACCTCAACATTCAGAAAATGAAGATCATGGCATCCGGGCCCATCACTTCTTGGCAAATGGGGAAACAGTAGAAACAGTGGCTGACTTTATTTTTCTGAGCTCGAAAATCACTGTAGATGGTGATTACAGCCATGAAATTAAAAGACGCTTACTCCTTGGAAGGAAAGTTACGACCAACCTAGATAGCATATTCAAAAGCAGAGACATTACTTTGTCAACAAAGGTCTGTCTAGTCAAGGCTATGGTTTTTCCAGTGGTCGTGTATGGATGTGAGAGTTGGACTGTGAAGAAGGCTGAGTGCTGAAGAATTGATGCTTTTGATCTGTGGTGTTGGAGAAGACTCTTGAGAGTCCCTTGGACTTCAAGGAGATCCAACTAGTCCATCCTAGAGGATATCAGTCCTGAGTGTTCATTGGTAGGACTGATGCTGAAGCTGAACCTCCAATGCTTTGGCCACCTGATGTGAAGAGCTGACTCATTTGAAAAGACCCTGATGCTGGGAGGGATTGGGGGCAGGAGGAGAAGGGGACAACAGAGGATGAGATAGTTGGATGGCACCATTGACTCAATGGACATGGGTTTGGGTGGACTCTGGGAGTTGGTGATGGACAGGGAGGCCTGGCGTGCTGTGGTTCATGGGGTCACAAAGAGTTGGACACAACTGAGCAACTGAACTGAACTGAATTAGAATGTGGCCAGAGATACACAGCTAAGAATCATGTCAGAGACTGTGCTAGAACCCAAATCTGGGTTACTGGATTCTGGGGAAATTCCCACTGTGGAGGGATGGGGAGAGGTACAGCAAGTCCCCTACATACCAACCTTCAAGCTGCAAACTTTCAAAGATTCGAATGTGCAGCTTACTAATGAAGACCTGATGGATTTGGAGAACCAGAGGAAGGACAAAGCGAGACAAGAGGAAGAAGAACTGAAGCAACTGAAGAGAGCCATGGTGCAGGAAACGGAATGGAGTTTTCTTTATCTGAGGGGGGCACTGTTAGTTTTTGAGGCCGCAGACCTGCTTGTAGAACAGAACAGGAAGGTTTCAGCAGAATGCAATCCAGTGCTACTGTGTCATCTATGACAAGGTTAAAAAAGCTACTAGACATCACAGGAGAAGGCAATGGCACCCCACTCCAGTGTTCTTGCCTGGAAAATCCCAGGGATGGGGGAGCCTGGTGGGCTGCCGTCTATGGGGTCGCACAGAGTCAGACACGACTGAAGCAACTTAGCAGCAGCAGCAGCAGCAGACATCACTGCATCACTTTTTCAAGACAGTAGATAGAATTGAATCCAGCAAGGAAGCAGAATCCAGGCCGTCAGTGTCACGTGTGAGTGAAGAGGCAGCTTGCCCTCTGTCTCCTATTGCTGACAATTCTTCAGCTCTCCATTTCCCATCTCCTCTCCCTCCTCCAGTCAGTAACTCTTCTTGTCTGTTCAGTTGATGCCAGCCCCTGTATGCCAGCTGTTGTACTGACTACTGTACTTTTCAAGGTACTGTAAGATTCAATTCAGTTCAGTCACTCAGTCGTGTCCGACTCTTTACGACTCCACAGACTGCAGCATGTCAGGCTTCCCTGTCCATCACCAACTCTTGGAGTTTTCAAATTGTTTTATTTTTGTTTTTTAATGTTATCATTTGTTTGAAAAGTATGACAAACCTATTATAGTGCAGTACTATATAGCCTATTGTGTTAGCTGGGTACCTAGGCTGATTTTGTTGGACCTAGGAGCAAATTAGACTTAGGAACATGCTCTTGGAATGGAACTCTTTCATGTGTAGGGGACTACTACTTCGTATTTGGTATCTGCTACTAACTTTGTATGGATTAGTGAAGAAAGATCCCTCGGGAAGTTCCTCTTCCTCTGACCTGAATTACAGATTTCACAGGCACTGCGGATAGGGTGCTTGATTCATGCTTCTTTCAAATGCAGAAAGCTGCAGGTGAAACATGTTTATACAGCCTCAACCTTCTCTGGAGACAGATCCCTCCATTCTGGCCACTCACTGGGGTTACTCTGGGCCAAAACTGGATGTCGCTAGCAATTCAGGAAGATCCTGGCTGCGAAAGCAGGCACCCAACAGAAAGCAAAACAGGAAAGGATGGCTAGTTAAGAATCCAGGTGTTATTACCTGTGCCCTTCAGTTCTCCAAATGAGGTGAATGCTCTCCAAGAGAATGAGAAAGACTTTTGCATCCTCTTGAACACTCTGTGTCACTCGTGGTCTCTGAGCATGGGGTAGATTGAAAATGCAAAGCTTCCTTCTTCTCTTAAGAAGAGAAAATAGTTTTGTATCATGGGTTTATCCAGCTAAACTTCAGGATACAATTGGCTATGATCTCCATTTTATGGGGTAGGAAAAATGAGACTCAGAAGTAAGTGCAAATCTGACATCATGGGGGCTCCAGGTGGTAGAACCTCCTCTCTCTGCAACAATCAGAATTTGAAAGTCCGTCACTATCAGCTGGGAGATAGCCAGTATGTGAGTGTTAGAGTGACTTCATGAATGAGTCTTTTGCTTCTGTTCCCTTATCTCATGTGGATCAGATGTCTTTTATTCTCAGAATCCTGGCATTCATGAAGGTCTCAAGACTCTATGCTTTTGTGAAAGACAAAGGTGTGGACAGATACACATGACATGGTTATCACTGGTGGCATGTGGGCAAGGAAAGGAAAGACTGCTAACTTTTATTCATTCATTTCTTAATGATTTGGTAGCAATAAGCATGTGCCTTTGGAAGAGCAATTTTTAATTTTTTTTTCTCTACAGGAGATTCTGTTCTATTCCAGACCATTTCCCTGGAGAAGGAAATGGCAACCCACTCCAGTATTCTTGCCTGAAGAAATCCTATGGACAGAGGAGCCTGGCGGGCTACAGTCCATGGGGTTGGGGGAGTCAGATACGACTTAGCAACTAAACCACCACCACCAGACCATTTTTTAAGCAGGATATTTGGGCCACTTATTTATTCATATGAACCTCAATTTTCATAATAATGGATACCATAACACCCATATCTCTATGCTCAACAGATGTTATGTAGGTCAAAGAGGAACTCTAGACATTATAGTTGTTGTTGTTTAATCATTAAGACATGTCCAATTCATTGTGACCCCATGGGCTTAGCCTGCCAGGCTCCTCTGACCATAGGATTTTCCAGCAAGACTACTGGAAGGGTTGCCATTTTCTTCTCCAGGGAATTTTCTCTACCCAGGGATCAAACCCATGTCTCCTGCTTGACAGGCAGGTTCTTTACCACTGAGCCACCTGGGAAGCCCTGACATAACAGGCAATAAGTCAAATATTCCTATTATTGGGAAGAACTGAAAATGCTAGAATTGTAAGGGACATGATTGCTTGCCTTCAGCTTTTTTCTCATCTCTTTAATCATCCTCATTTTTTTTTTTTTTTTTAGCCAGAGGGCTGATTTCATTGATTCCACAAAGATTTATATGTTTTATCTGGAAGGCTTAGAATGGTGACAGGTCACTCTGGTACCCTTTCATGACATTCATTCTGATTGGAGACACCCAGAGAAAAGAAAAAAATTTAAAATAAAATAGAAATTGCTATAAAGGAGCCATCAAACAGACTGACTCCCCTAATAGGAAGGGTTTCCAGTTGATTTATAGTTTTTGATAAAATTTGCTTGGTAAAGCGGTCATTCTTGTTGGGGGAAATAAACAAACAAAGAATGCATAGCCGCACTGAACACAAACTTGAGTCATGTTTGAATATCATATTTTGATTCTGTGCTGCTGCTGGTTAGTCGCTCAGTCATGTCTGACTCTTTACTATGTCATGAGTCTATGTAAATATAGCCCTCCAGGCTCCTCAGCCCATGGGATTCTCCAGGCAAGAATACTGGAGTGGGTTGCATGCTCTCCTCCAGGGGATCTTCTGGACCAAAGGATCAAACCCGCATCTCTTGTGTCTCCTGCATTGCCAGGCAGGTTCTTTACTGCTAGTGCCACCTGGGAAGCCTGAGCAATTTTTAAATATCATATTCTGACTCTGCTCTCAGGCTAGAGACAGAAAGAACTACAAATAGCTACTATATTATAGTTAGTAGGTCTATTTGCACAGGGGTTAGCAAATACAAAAACTAGTTCTTAGTTGAGAAAATATACAAAATATATTGTAGAGAAGGAGAGTGAGAATTCTAAAAGTCAGAGAAAGAAATTGCAAATATGAAAAGAAAAAGCTAAAATGGACTATGTGATGCTGACTTGGAATGGAGGTGTCAGCATAAACTGGTTTTTAATAAATATAGTGTTGACTGAAAAATGCACAACATGAGAGTTGTAGTAAAGTTTCATTTGGAGCAAAATGAGGACTATAGACTGGAAAACAGCATTTCAGATAGCTCTGAAGAACTGCTCCAAAGAGGCAGGATGGATGGCTAGTGATTTGTGATTTTGGTGAAGGAGGAATACATGCAATCAAGCATATATTTTTTGCAGAAGGTTTCTGCTAGTCACAAGGAAAAGTCATCACCACAGATTTTAGTCCTTTTATAGCCATGAGGAGACACACAAACTGGGCTTATGATATTGGCTCCTGAAAGTATTTAAGTATTTGAAGACCTGTCCTTCCAGTATTTCCCAGAGCACAGAGTGACTCTTGCCTGTTCTCTTCCCTTAATTATTTTCAGGGGTGTTGAAATTCAGCAGCTGCTATAGCACATGATTTAATCCTTGTAGAGCAGATGGCAAGTACAATTTGATACAAAGAAAAGATTGGAAGGACCCTGGAAAAGGGTCTTTGGCAAAGACCCTGATGCTGGGAAAGATTGAAGGCAGGAGGAGAAGGGGGTGACAGAGGATGAGATGGTTGGATGGCATCACTGATGCAATGGACATGAGTTTGAGCAAACTCCAGGAGTTGGTGAAGGACAGGGAAGCCTGGCGTGCTGCAGTCCATGGGGTTGCAAAGAGTCAGACATGACAGAGCGACTGAACAACAAAAATATATGCATACACACACACACACATATACATATAAATGGTGGAGGAGAGAAAGCTCTTCACTTGAGTAGAATTCCAACTAATAAATGAAGAGAGAATCATGAAATTTAGAATGACCGTTTGGCAGCCACTACAGTAATCATTTTTTCAGACAAGTGTTATCAATGAATGCTTGATTCAGTGAGTGAAATTTTTATGGGAGGCAGGATACCTTCATAGTTTCCAAGCACCTCTCCACAAGGTACTGATACATTACAAAGAAAAAACAGCACCTTATAGTCGAGAAACCTGATGAACACCACCCTAAGAGATCGACATTAGTATCACCAATCCCAAGACAGCTAGATGTCACATGCCCATATGATGTACTGAGAGCACAGTGTCACTTCTGTGTTATTCTATCAACAATGCACAACTCAGGGCTTCCCTGGTGGCTCAGTGGTAAAGAATCCATCTGCCAGTGCAGGAGCCATGAATTCAATCCCTGGTGTGGGAAGATCCCACACATTGTAGAACACTAAGCCTGAGCACCACAGCTATTGAGGCTGTGCTCTAGAGCCCAGGAGTCACAACTACTGAAGCCCACATGCTCTAGAGCTGGTGATTTGCAACAAGAGAAGCCAGCACAATGAGAAGCCCTTGCATCAAAACGAAGAGGGGCCCCTGCTCTCCACAACTGGAGAAAGGCCGAGCCCAGCAATGAAGACCCGGCACAGCTAAAAATAAATAAATAAATAAGCCTACATATTAAAAAAAAAGCAAACTGTTTAAAAATTCACAACTCTAACTAGGTCATAAATACTATTAAAACCTAAAGGGATGGGCTATCAGGAGGAACACTCCAGCACTCTTTAAAAATGTTAAGGTCATGAAAAACAAAAAATGATTGAGGAATTGTTTCAGATGAAAGGAGATAAAGACATGATGACTGAATGTGATACAGGATCCTAAACATGGATTCTGGATCAGAAAATTATTTTGCTTTTGCTACAAAAGATGCTAGTGGAACAATTGGCAAAATTTGAAGGCTGTCTGTTAATTATGACTCTTTGCAATCCCATGGACTGTAGCCCACCAGGCTCCTCTGCCCATAGAATTTGCCAAGCAAGAATACTAGAGTGGGTTGCCATTCCATTCTCCAGGGGAATCTTACTGACTCAGGGATTGAACCCGGGTCTCCTGCATTGCACGCAGATTCTTTACCATCTGAGCCACTGCTGCTGCTGCTAAGTCGCTTCAGTTGTGTCCGACTCTGTGCAACCCCATAGACAGCAGCCCACCAGGCTTCCCCGTCCCTGGGATTCTCTAGGCAAGAACACTGGAGTGGGTTGCCATTCCCTTCTCCAAGGCATGAAAGTGAAAAGTGAAAGCGAAGTAGCTCAGTTGTGTCTGACTCTAGCGACCCCATGGCCTGCAGCCTACCAGGCTCCTTCATCCATGGGACTCTCCAGGCAAGAGTACTGGAGTGGGGTGCCATTGCCTTCTAAGCCACAGGGAAGCCCAAATAAGATAACACTCCATTAATGTTAATCTGCTGTCCTGGGGAAGTATACTATGGTTATGTGAAGGAAGGTCTTGCTTTCGTGAAATATGTGCTGAAACAAAAAGGGACCACAGGTCTGCAAAGTACTCTAAAGTACTTCAGATTATGTACGCACAGATCAATGTAGAGAGGATGATGAAAACACTGAGGCAAACATTTAAAATTTGAGGAGTCCAATCAAAGACTATATGTCAACTCTTTTTACTCCTTTTCTACCTCTTCTGTACATCTGAAATTATTTCCAAATAAAAAGATTTTTTAAAAGACACAGAGATGAGCTGAGTAGCATCTGCTTAGAGCCAGAGACAGTACAGATACGTTTGGCTTAGTAATGTAGGGAGCAGCTGAAACAGAGATCTTCACGAGCACAGGGGGTCCACACCTGTCACTAGTGCACGCTGGTGCCCAGCTCAGAGCAAGACCCTGTGGCTACAGTCCATAGGGTCGCAAAGAGAGGCCACAACTGGAGCGACTTGGCACGCACATGCGCGCATCCACTGAATACGGGGAAGACGGAAGGAGGAGGGAAGGAAGGGGGCCTTTCCTTCTGGGCTGATTCAGGGCAGAAAGTGGCCAGCTCCAGCTTCAGGTTTATTTCTTGGGAATCACTCTAGCAGACTACGATCAGATATTGTTCACATTCAACATGGGCTCACTCGGAACTCAGAACTTGGTTGAGTCCATGACTCCAGTCCTTTGTACTTGTTCCCACTGTATACCCGTGACACTGGAGGGGAAAGGAGTCCTCCTGAAACTGGGGTGGAGCTGATACTGTCTGTCAGAGAAAATTTTCATCACCTGGCAATGACAGGTATCAGCACTGCTTACTGAATTTATAACCCAACATGTCAAAAGGAAAAAAAAAAAGAGCTTTCAGAGAGGTTTGACGAGAAAACATTGAGAAAGGAATCTGGAAGTTTCACTTATTAAGGTCAAAATGTCACTGAAGTATTAAAGGAGCAAATAGAAAAAAAAAAATTCTGAAACAGAGCTTCTTAATTTCAAGTCAAATATACATCAGTGCAGTTACTGAGTGTTTGAGAGATGACTATTCAGCAATTCGAGATGACTTCACTGAAAGCCCGCAGCGGGTGGAAAGTTCATTTAATGATGACATGCTATGAGCCAGAGCATGGGCAGGGTGTACCCGCATGCTCAGTGGTGTCTAACTCTTTGTGAGCCTACGGACTATCGCCTGCCAGGTTCCTCTGTCCATGGGATTCTCCAGGCAAGAATACTGAAGTGGGTTGCCATTTCCTACTCCAAGGGATCTTCCCAACTCAGGGATCTAACCCGAGTCTCCTGCATCTCCTGCACTGCAGGCAGATTCTTTACCACTGTGCCACCTGAGAAGCATGGGCAGGATATATTATAT
>NW_011491015.1:5346752-5409612 GCF_000754665.1 Bison bison bison | reverse complement strand
TATAATATATAAACACCTGTGAGCCTCCCAGCCATCACTTATTCTCCCTCCTTCTCTAGCCTTCTTCTTCTTCAATTTATTGAATACTTACTTTGGGCCTCGCTCTTTGCTAAAACCTTCACATTCTTTATATTGCTTGATTCTTACCACTGCTCCATGAGTAGCTATGAGTGTAACTTCCTTTTGGCAGAAACATTAAATAACTCGCCTAGGGTTGCAAAAGTTGTAAGAGGCAATTTTCTGGGATCCACAGGAATTTCAGTTCTGTGACTTTTAAAATAACAGATGGAGGTACAGTATCCAGGACATTAACCCATAGGCAGGCTAGAAGCTAGAAACTTACAGCCACTAAAGTCGCATGATTTTTTTTTTCCCACCCTGAGACTGTAAGCTTGCAGAGCACCTGAATCACACAGTTAGGACCGCACAGAGGGCTTACATCACTGGTGAACTTTGCTGATCTCTCTTTGGTCTTTTTATGGCATTTTCTGAAAGGGGCGACTGTTCAGATACTCAACTGCAAATGATCATTCCCTTGTCTGTCCACTCTTTTTACCTGAAGAGTATCTGTGATGTTCAGACGTCTTTTTTAACTCAAGTAAATCTAACACAACAACAATGGCAAATACCTACCATGTGCTAAAGTCTCTGCTGGCTTCTGGGCCTCTCGATTTCCCCGGGTTGAACCGAGCAACTACATCTATACATAAATAACAAGGTGAGAAGAGCTATAATAGAGGCATGTGTAACAAGTCATTATTTTAACTTAAAAGATTAATTGAGAAAAAATATTTATGCTAGAGGGATTTCCAGGTGATGCAGTGGTAAAGAATCCACCTGCCAATGCAGGAGACGTAAAAGATACAATTTCTAACCTTGGATCTGAAAGGTCCCCTGGAGGAGGGCATGGCAACCCACTCCAGTATTCTTGCTTGGAAAATCCCATGAACAGAGGACCATGGCAGGTTACAGTCCACGCGGTCGTAAAGTGTCGGACATGACTATGCTAGAAAATGAAATAGGAAAATAGATTAAGTCAATTAATATAAGTAAAAAATATATACAGGAAACAATGTATAGAGTACACGTAGCTTAAAATGTCACTCTTGTGTTAATTACAGATGCCTTTCTTGCTGTAGGGCTTCTTTTGTGGCTCAGCTGGTAAAGAATCTGCCTGCAATGTGGGAGACCTGGGTTCAATCCCAGGGTTGGGAAGTTCCCCTGGAGAAGAGAAAGGCTACCCACTCCAGTATTCTGGCCTGGAGAATTCCATGGGCTGCATAGTCCATGGGGTTGCAAAGAGTTGGACACGACTGAGCAACTTTGCTTTTTCACTTTTCTTACAATATCAAAGGTCAGTTTTCATTCCAATCCCTAAGAAAGGCAATGCCAAAGAATGCTCAAACTACCTCACAATTGCACTCATCTCACACGCTAATAAAGTAATGCTCAAAATTCTCCAGGCCAGGTTTCAACAGTATGTGAACCATAAAATTCCAGATGCTCAAGCTGGATTTATAAAAGGTAGAGGAACCAGAGATCAAATTGCCAACATCCTCTGGATCACAAAAAAAACGAGAGTTCCATAAAAACATCTATTTCTGCTTTATTGACTATGCCAAAGCGTTTGACTGTGTGGATCACAATAAACTGTGGAAAATTCTGAAAGAGATGGGAATACCAGACCATCTCACTTGCCTCTTGAGAAATCTGTATGCAGGTCAAGAAGCAACAGTTAGAACTGTACATGGAACAACAGACTGGTTCCAAAGAGGGAAAGGAGTATATCAAGGCTGTATATTGTCACCCTGCTTATTTAACTTTAATGCAGAGTACATCATGAGAAACACTGAGCTGGATGAAGCGCAAGTTGGAATCAAGATTGCCAGGAGAAATATCAGTAACCTCAGATATGCAGATGACACCACCCTTATGGCAGAAAGTGAAGAACTAAAGAGCCTCTTGATGAAAGTGAAAGAAGAAAGTGAAAAAGTTGGCCTAAAGCTCATCATTCAGAAAACTAATATCATGACATCCGGACCCATCACTTCATGGCAGATAGATGGGGAAACAGTGGAAACAGTGGCTGACTTTACTTTTCTGGGCTCAAAAATCACTGAAGGTGGTGATTGCAACCATGAAATTAAAAGATGCTTACTCCTTGGAAGGACAGTTATGACCAACCTAGACAACATATTAAAAAGCAGAGACATTACTTTGCCAACAAAGGACCATCTAGTTAAGGCTATGGTTTTTCCAGTGGCCATGTATGGATGTGAAAGTTGGACTGTGAAGAAAGCTGAGCACCAAAGAATTGATGCTTTTGAACTGTGGTGTTGGAGAAGACTCTTGAGAGTCCCTTGGACTGCAAGGAGATTCAACCAGTCCATCCTAAAGGAGACCAGTCCTGGGTCTTCATTGGAAGGACTGATGTTGAAGCTGAAACTCCAGTACTTTTGCCATCTCATGAGAAGAGATGACTCATTTGAAAAGACCTTGATGCTGGGAAGGATTGAAGGTGGGAAGAGAAGGGGATGACAGAGGATGAGATGATTGGATGGAATCACCAACTCAATGGAGATGAGTCTGGGTGAACTCCGGGAGTTGATGATGGACAGGGAGGCCAGGCGTGATGCAGTCCATGGGGCCACAAAGAGTCGGACACTACTGAGTGACTGAACTGAACTGAGCTGCTGTATCAATGGAGAATGCTCATCCAGGATAATGTTTTCTGATTCTCATGGAAATTGTCCTCTTCTCTTCCTCCTCTTCTCTCTTCATTCCTTTATTTGTCTTTCACTGCTTGATCTCTGAGGCTATTCCTGATAAGATATGTTCTTTTTCATTTTTATTTTTTATAGAACTGACATATTAATAGCTGTGTTGTGTCATTCTCTATGTCTGAAATTCTTCAGTGTTTGAAACACAGCTTCTTTCTTTTTGAAAATTCCTGATGGCCAGGAGATTTGACTCTTTTTTTTTTCTTCAAAGAGTTCATAGTCCCATAGAGCAGGTGCTGAAAAAGGCCACTTAAAAAGCACATATCTTGTTATTCTTATATCTTTCTCTTTGGTGAGGTGTTTCAGTAAGATATTTAGAGCCCAGACGGGCCTTGGTGAATCCACGAGGGGAGAATTTAAATCTCACTTAGTATTAAGATGTGCTTCTCTGGTATCTCATACAGTAAAGAATCTGCCTGCAATACGGGAGACCTGGGTTCAATCCCTCAGTGGGGAAGGTTCCCCTGGAGAAGGAAATGGCTACCCACTCCAGTATTCTTGCCTGGGAAATCTCACGGACAGAGAGGAGCCTGATGTGCTACAGTCCATGGGGTCGCAAAGAGCTGGACACGACTGAGTGACTCTCACACTTTCTTGTATTAATATATAACTATATGGGAAACTTGGCACTGTCTTATATAAAGTAGAAGTTTGCCTGTGGGTTTTATGGATATGTGAGTGGTAGCTGTTGATCCCTTATAATATTCCAAGCGCTATGTTAAGCTCCTCATGCATCTTTTAATAGTGATCCTCACAATAATACCATGAGGTTTTATTATCTTGTGGATGAGAAAACTAAGATTTGAAGAGTTTAATAGGCTCCAAGTCACACAGCTGGTCTGTGGTAGTTTGAATTTGAATCCAGGTATGTTAGACTGCTCCAGTATTCTTCCCTGGAGAATTCCATGGACAGATGAGCCTGGTAGGCTACAGTCCATGGTGTCGCAAAGGGTCAGATATGACTGAGTGACTAACACTCTTACTTTACATGTTGGACTGAAACCCCAAGATAATTCCACCACAATAGTAGTCATCGGACTTTAAATTTAAGATGTCTGTGATAGGGGTTCAAATATGCATTTTCAATAACTACACCAGAGGATTTCATGATTAAGCGCCAACCTTCTTAGAATTGTTCCTTACAGAGAGGCATAGACAAACATATAATGACTCAGCAATTACTATATATAAGTCTCTATGTGGCATGGAGATGGATACAAATGTGCCAGTTTCTTCCTGTTAAGGACTTTTTTTTTGTCATGATAAGATATGAACAGGGTAAGCCTTAAATAGCCAAAACAGATATAAATGTTAACTTACTGAGTAGAAGTGATGTCAAAAGACCATACATGATCCAATGGTAAATAAAATACAAATATATACTTCCAAAAGACTTCAGAGAGGAAACAATTTCTTCAGACTGAAGTGTTCAGGGAAGGATCCAAATATGAAGTGAGAGGTGAACTGGATTTTGGAGAATGATGGGAAATAATTGAAGAAGGGGAGCATTTGATGGAGAGTGATGGTGTGAACTGTAATCCAAATAAACCTCTTCTCCACCCGGTGGTCTTTGCCTTATATGACATTCAAAGAAGCATACTCTAACAGTCAAAAAGTATTACGTGAAAGTGTTAGTTACTCAGTCATGTTCTACTCTTTGCGACCCAATGGACTGTAGCCAGTCAAGCTCCTCTGTCCATAGGGATTCTCCAGGCAAGAGTATTGGAGCAGGTAACCATTCCCTTCTCCAGGGGATCATCCTTGACCTAGGGATCAAACCCAGGTCTCCCACATTATGGGCAGATTCTTTACCATCTGAGCCACTAGAGAAGCCTGAGAATAATTATATTGATATGTAATTCCAATCTTTACTTGCATCTCTCAAAGAATATTAAAGGAGAACCAATTCCCAAGTCTACTCTTGGGATTTGACTGGACAGTTTCCTCGAAATCAAGGGTTTCCTGAAATGGGGGACTCTTGCTGTTAAACCAGGAAGGTCCTGGGAAAACTGGGACAAACTGGCCACCCTGCATGGGAGACTTGAATTCCTTGTGACTGAGGGATCAGAGGAATAGAGGATTCTGTGAGTGCCAGTGGCCTGATCCCAGCTTACACACAGCACAAGAGATGGGTATTACTGTGAGATGCCTGTGTAGACTCTATGCCAAATATTATAGTCTTAAAGCCTATATAAGCCTATAAGGCTTATAGCCTTAAAGAAGATGGCTTCTTGGTATCAGTAGAGAAGAAAGTTTGAGGGGGGCATTTTTGGAGTCTTCTCAAAAATGGGGGTGCCTCATATCCTGACACAAAGAAAGGAGTGGTGTTAACCATGACATTGTGTAACAGAGGGACAAAAAAGTGACCATCATGGACCAAGAATCAGATTTTTTTCTCATCTCTTAGAGGTACTTAAGCTCAGGAATTCTTTTGTGATCCAATGGAGAGAGCAAAAGAACCCATTGCTTTTGTAGTCTGCTAATATCCACAACCTTGTCAAGTGGGGTTTCAGAGTTGGCTTCACCCTTACAGGCATTACAACATCATTAACATCCAGGATTGAGGGGTTTCCCTGATGATCCAGTGGCAAAGACTTTCTGCTCCCGAGGCAAGAGGCCCAGGTTTTATCCCTGGTCAGGGAACTAGATCCCACATGCCGCAACTGAAAAAAAAAAAAAAAAGATCCCACATGCCACAGGTGATACCTGGTACAGCTAAATAAATAGATATTTTAAAACACCCAGGGTTGAATTCTAACTTTGTTTCTTTACTAGCTATGTAACATTTGACAAATTACTTAATCTTTACTTCATCACTCTGAACCTAGGTGTTCTCTTAAAATGAGACTACCTCATAGGTCTATGATGTAAACTAAATAAATTAATATTTGAAAAGCACTCAGAACATTACCCGATGCAGTGTAAGGTCTCTGTAGATGCTTGTTAAATTAATTTAGAAAAACAAAGTTGCCTTTCTTCTAAGGACTAGGAGACAAATTTATATCTATGAAATCATGTAAAGCCATTGAATTTGTGATCGGAAGGACATCATTGACCCAATGCGTGCAGTGGGAAATTTGCAATGAATTAAGATGAACTGAATTGTCAGCAATAGAAGCCCCTTTTATATATTAGCCATTGAATGGTTGGAAGGGAAAGGAGAGAGAGAGCAGTATGTGTAAGTCGCCAAGAGGGCTCAGATATATCTGCAGTTCTTCTCTTGTTGGGACTAAGGTTTCCTCTTCCCTTTCCTGTTAGCTCCCACTTCTATTTGCCTGACTTTCCAAATGGGCAAAATCCCCAGCGGGTCTCCCCTTGGCCTGGGGCCAAGCCAAGGTGGACTCCAGCCATGATCTCCAAGTCCTGTGTGATTACAGTAGCTGAAGTGCTTTCAGAACGGAACAGGAAATTGTATGCATATCACAGGCCAGTCACAAAGATCGTGCTTTCAAGGTCAAAAGCACTGTTTCCCTTTTGATTTGTGATTTCACTGACAGCAGGAACAGTTAGGGAATTGGCCTCCGATTGTTTCTTTAGTGCACTCACAAAGAGGATAATCAGGAACTGGGCTCTGATCGTGAAGGGGGACACTGGGGAACTGGAAGTAGGGGGATCATAGGGTACTAACCTGAAGACTAGAGTATCCCAGGGACCAGCAGTTGACATTTCTTGAGCAGGTAGCATGAGTAAGTATTATACAGATATGCACATTGTATACATATTGCTGCTGCTAAGTCACTTCAGTCGTGTTTGACTCTGTGCGACCCCATAGACGGCAGCCCACCAGCCTCCCCCGTCCCTGGGATTCTCCAGGCAAGAACACCGGAGTGGGTTGCCATTTCCTTCTCCAATGCTTGAAAGTGAAAAGTGAAAATGAAGTTGCTTAGTCGTGTCCGACTCTTTGCAACCCCATGGACTGCAGCCTACCAGGCTCCTCCATCCATGGGATTTTCCAGGCAGGAGTACTGGAGTGGGGTGTTATGTATATATAATTATGCATTGTTGCTGTTGAGCCGCTCAGTCCTGTCTGACTCGTTTGTGATCCCATGGACTATAGCCCACCAGACTCCTCTGTCCATGAGATTTCCCTGACAAGAACACTGGAATGGGTTGCCATTTCCTTCTCCAGGGGATATTCCTGACCGAGGGATCGAACCTGGGTCCTCTGCATTGCAGGTAGATTCTTTGCCATCTGAGCTACCAAGTACCTTCCAAAACATACATAACTACCTATTAAATCCATGACATCTATCAGTATGAAAGTGTTATTTCCAAAGCTTATTTAAACTTTACTTGTAAACTAGCATTGCCGTAATTATGTATACACATCATATTTTATATTAACCCAAAAGTCTATCTTTCATATGGGATAACTGAGGCTCAGGGAAGTTAAGTAACTTGTCCAGGGTCACAGTGAGAGACATGAGCTAGAGCTGGGATTTTTCTTTTTTCTTTTGAAAACTTCTGTTCTATCTATCTGAAACGTCATGGTTTCCAAACTGTGGTTTCTTCATGAGTTCTGAGATAAGCACAGTGAAAGTGCATAGGAAACATGAAATGTATAAACTCACCTCCAGGGAGGCTGTCTGGTAGCCCAGGAGGGAGCCAAGAATCTGTGCTTTTAAAAGCTCGTCATATAATAGTATGGAATATCACTCAGCCATTAAAAAGGACACAATTATGCCATTTGTAGCAACATGAGTAGACCTAGAGAGTGTCATACTGAGAGCAGTAAGTCAGACAGAGAAGGAAAAACAACATGTGACATCCCTTATATACTGAAGCTAAAAAGAAATGATACAAGTGAACTTATTTATAAATCAGAAGCAGATTCACAGATTTAAAGAATGAACTTATGGCTGCTGAAGGGGAAGGGTGTGCACATGTTCAGTTGCTCAGTCACATACGACTCTTTGCAATGCCATGGACTGTAGCCCACCAGGCTCTTTTGTCCACTGGGATTTTTCAGGCAAGAATTCTGGAGTGGGTTGATATTTCCTTCCCCAGGGGATCTTTCCAACCCAAGGATTGAATCCCTATCTTGTGTCTCCTGTAATGACAAGAGAATTCTTTACCACTAGTACTACCTGGGAAGCCCAGGAGTAAGGATGGGGGAAGGAATAAGAAGTATAGAACTGACAGGTACACACTGCTATATTTTAAATGGATAATCAACAAGGACCTACTGTACAGCACATGGAAATCTTCTCGGTGTTATGTGGCAGCCTGGATGGGACGGGAGTCTGGGGGAGAATGTATACATGTATACGTTTGGCTGAGCTGCTCTGCTGTGCACTCGAAACTGCCCAACATTGTTAACCAGCCATGCTCCAGTGCAAAATAAGAAGGTAAAAAACAGCTCATCAGGCCGTTCAGTTGTTCAGCTGTGCAACCACATTGGAAAAATCCTGCCCTGGGCCACCTGGATGTTCCCAAATTCTTGTGGGTGTCTCTGACTTCATAAGGAGCCTGGAAGTACGAAGGAGCCACAGCAGGCTGAATTTATCACCCTCCCCTTCTCTACCTCAAAGAAAGGAAGAAGAGGAACCGAACCTGATGGCACAAGATGCATAGTTCCCTAGGCCTTTGTTTTCAGCTTTGAAAGGCAGACCCATCCTGGGGCAGGGATAGCTGGACTCATGCCAGCATGAGCCAGGGAAGGCAGAGGTCTGGTGTGAGAAGCCAGCAGGAACTTAGCATCTCCCAGGAGGCTGGACACCCAGGCTCGGGCTGCAGTGTCCGCCGTGTGCCCTGCACAACCTTGACACTTGGGGCCTTAGTTGCCACCATGTAGAGCCAAGGGACCAGATTGGACAACTCCATTGGGCCCTCCTGCCACCAACATTCTGTGATCCATCATGTTTTGATCCTGAGATTCTCAGTCAGCAAGAAGGGTTGTGACTCTCCTGCGCAGACTCCAGGGAGTAGAAAAAAGAGAAGGCCGAGGAGAGGGAAACTGACAGCCTCTGTCACCCAGAGCAAGACCCTGCTCTGTCTGGGCAGACCAGCAGCAGGGGAGAGTGTGGGTGTGGGGCCTGGGTGATGAGGGATCAACCAGATGCTATTTCTCTGGCGACAGAACTCTTCAGGGCTAAAGAAAAGTAATTGAACTTAATGTCCAAACACAAAATCAGTCCATAAATCCAGGTGCTGTCTATGGGAAATTTCAGAAGGGCTCTGCTTCCCTTAATCTTATCTCTGCCAGGCAGTTGCTGTGTTCTTGATGTAATTAGAGTGATAAAGCAATGCGACACAACTGCTGGTTTCTATCATGGCATCGCTGCTGTTGACTTAAATGACAAGGTAATAATTTTATAAGAGGCCCTTTATTTTTATTTCCCTCTCCATCGCGGAGGGGCGTTTTCCAAATGGGGGACATATCTCTCTAGATAAGTTCACCAGACACCACATGCAAAGGCTGCTTCGTTCATTACCATTTAGTCAAGTACCTACATCTCCCAAGGGACCTTTGAGAGTGTTTTTGTAGTTAAAATCACAGGGCCAGCTAGGCAGTATCAGAACTATAACGCATTTCTTGCAGAGCAGAGTGATTTATTCATCCTTCAAAATTAACCCTGGAAGGAATAAGGCTGCCTTATCCAACTGATACCCATCTGTTTTATGGAAAAAAAAAAAAAAAGGCTAGATTTGCCTAGACCCTATGCCCCTGAGAAAGAACTGTCCAAGTGAATGTGACCAGAGGCAGACATTCCTGACCTTGTGGAGTCAGACTCAGAGAGGCCAGAAAGCACTGTTCTCAGACAGTAAGGAATGGAGACTGATAAACAAATCAAGTTTTGTGTGAAACCAAGAAGCCATTCTGAGCCCAGGGAAAAATTCAAACCATCTTTGGAGATACAAAGAACCCAAGGCCGTAACTGGGTCCAGTTTGCATTTCTCTAGGAAGACATTTTGGTGGAAGCCCATATTCTAACCAGAATAGTCGTGGGCTGATAGTCACAAGAGGCTCAAAGCTAAATCTTCAGCATCAGAGGCCTGATGCTTTCCTGTCAAGAATAAAATTTAGGGCTTCCCCGGTGGTCCGGTGGTTGAGAATCCACCTGCCAGTGCAGGAGACACAGGTTCGATCCCTGGTCGGGGAAGATCCCATGTGCTGCGTGGCAGCTAAGCCCGTTTGCCTCCGCTGTCAAAGCCCGTGCTCCCAGAGCCTGTGCTCTGCACCAAGAGAAGCCACGACAGTGGGAAGCCCACGCACTGCAACCAGAGAGTAGCCCTTGCTCTCCCCAGTTAGAGAAAGCCTGCCCTGCCCATAGCAATGAGGATCCAGCACAGCCATAAATTAATTAATTAATTAATGTTTTTTTTAAAAGAACAACATTGAATTATTTGCAGACACTGCTGTGCCTGATTTCTACTGGGTGGCTGTGATGTGCTTTCCGTGGTGCTTTTCTCCAGTCCCTGCATGCCCCGATGGCCAGAGTGCTACAGAAGTCACCTGGCTTAGGGACAAGAGCAGTCAGCAGTCTCCTTTTATTCAACTTTCTTTTGTTTCAGCCCTGGACCATTTTCCCATCTCACTCCATATGGAGGGCTGTTGCTCCTCCATTTCTCAAGAGAACTGGCAAGGAGGATGTTTTTACACGCCAGAAATGGATGCCAAAATGCACAAGAAGTGCAGAGGCCCAGAGACAAGTGGTCATCCAGCTTGAAGGGCTCAAAGAGGCAAATGACCCACTTAAACACCAGCAAACATCTGTTGCTCTGTCCTGATGGCTTTTTTTTGTATTTTTTAAACTAGGAAGATAGCTTTTCATGGAAGAAGGAGGGGTAAGCCCTCATGAAACCCATTCCAAGGAATAAAAGTGGTGATCAGGCATCCAACAAGGCCATTAGTTACTATCTTTCATAATAAAGTCAGGACTTTGAGACAAAGAGCCCAGTCTGCAACAGCTTCGTAAGATTCTGGGAACCTGGATCTTTCCTCTATCAATTTCCTAAAGTGAGTTATCCAGAAAACCTTTTATACTGAAAGGATACATGGCTGTGTCTTTAAATGCTGGCAAGAAGTATGACAAACCTAGAGAGTGTATTAAAAAGCAGAGATATCACTTTGCTGACAAAGGTCTGTAAAGTCAAAGTTATGGGTTTTCCAGTAGTCATGTGCAGATGTGAGAGTTGAACTCTAAAGGCTGAGCACTGAAGATTTGATGCTTTTGAATTGTGGTGCTGGAGAAGACTCTTGAGAGTCCCTTGGACTGCGAGGAGATCAAACTAGTCAATCCTAAAGGAAATCAATCCTGAATATTCATTGGAAAGACTGATGCTGAAGTGGAAGCTCCAATACATTGGCCACCTGATGAGAAGAGCTGACTCATTGGAAAAGACCCTGATGCTGGGAAAAATTGAGGGCAGGAGGAGGAGGTGACAGAGGATGAGAAGGCTAGATAGCATCACGGACTCTACGGACATGAGTTTGTGCAAACTCTGGGAGATAATAAAGGACAGAGGAACCTGGCATGCTATAGGTTATGGAGTCACGAAGACTCAGATACAACTTGCAACAACAAAAAAGTAGAGAGCTGAGAATACCATGCCTCACTCACCCTGTGGGTAGTGCCAGGGTTGAGCTGAAGACTCCCTATAGAGAGTGCTTTGTGATTCTGTAAGAGAAAGAAAATTGAAAACCGCAGTGGACCACAGAAGAGGAAGGAAAAGGAGGCCAGAGAACTGGCAAGCATCTCAGAAGGAGATGTGGAGCTAAATCTACTTCTCTGAAGCCTCTCCTCATTAATTGCAACCACTGAGAGCCATTGCTCTTTTTTTCTTACTTGACAGCCTTTCAACCATTTGAAGAAATTGAACAGTTTCCTATGAGTCTTCTTGAAGATAATATAACTTCCTGTATTTTATCCAATAGAAAAAACCACATAAAATCACCCTTTCTTCTTCCACTTAGAATGTACACCGGTTGCATGTGTGCTGGTATATGCATTAGTATATGCATGGTCAGTTGTGTCCAACTCTTTGCAACCCCATGGACTGTGGCCCACCAGGCTCCTCTGTCCATGGAATTCTCCAGTCAGAAATACTGGAGTGGGTAGCCATTTCCTACTTCAGGGGATCTTCCCAACCCATGGATCAAACACCAGTCTCCTGCATTGGCAGACGGATTCTTGACCATCTGAGCTACCAGGGAAGCCCAAGTTTCTTAAGCCCTGACTTATAATATTAACTATTTTCACTTATTCAGTGTTTACCTTGAGCTGGACCTCAGCTAAGCACTTTGCATATGTTAGCATCTGTAGTTCTCCCAGTAGCTAGAAGAGGGAGTTACTATTAAATTTATCCCCCTCGCATATATGAAAAAAGTAAGGGTCAAAGAGTAACTAGCCCAACATCTCCCAGCTTTAACTGTCAAAGTTAGGGCTTGAACCCATTTCTGTCTCACTCCAAGTCCATACGTACTGTTTGCCACTATATCAAACTGATAAATCTATGCGGTGTCCACTTTTTACCCATAAGACTACTGGAGTTAGGGAATTTCCAAATTTTACACTTTAAAATAATTTTCTAAAGCCTCTAACATTTGGTTCTGAAAAGAACAGAACCACCACCATATCCAGACAAGAGAAATTTGGAACTTAAAAAAAAAAAAAAATCCATGAGATTTGTCCAAATTTAATTAGAGAACAAAGAAAAATCTGAACTGAAGAGTTAAAGGTTATCAATGCAGAGATCATCTTTATCTTATGCAAATTTGTCCTGGAAAGTTCCCAAAATAATTTTTTTAGGAAATAAAAGTCAGACAGGGTTTGTAAAAGAAAATTATTGCCCAGTCATGTCCACGGACATAGATGCAAAAAGTTCTAAAGACAAACACAAATAAATTTGAAAATGTGATGTGAAAGACAAAATACAGCAAAATCAATATGGGATATATCCCAAGAGTCCGAAGTTGGCTATTGATCTAATTTGCCATATTATTGGACTTCCCAGGTGGTGCAGTGGTAAAGAACCCGTCTGCCAATGCAAGAGACCAGGGTTCAATCCCTGGGTCAGGGAAGATATCCTGGAGAAGGAAACGGCAGTCCACTCCAGGATTCTTGCTGGGAAATCCTATGGACAAAGGAGCCTGGCAGGCTACAGTCCATGGGGTCGCAAGAGAGTCGGACACGACTGAGCGACTAAATAACACCGCCACCACCATATTATTATATTAAATGTTAACTATCATATGATTATCTCAAGACACGCTGCAACAAAAATCTTTTGAGAAATTTGAAGATATACTGATGACTAGAAACACATCATATAAAACCAAAAAGGAAGTTATTTTTAACACGACTGTGTCTACCAAAAATATATTTGCTAGTAATACTTAGATGTGAGCATATTACTATCAGAGACAATTCCATAATGTTTTTTCTTCATTATTACTATTCGATATGTACTGAAGGGCTTAGTCAATGCTCAAAGACAAAATAAAGAAATGAGATATATGGTTTATAAAGAAGGAAATTTTTTTATTATTTGCAGATACATTTATGATCATATACATAAAAATATAAGAGAATCTACAGAAAATTATAATAGGTGTAAAAATGATGGATATAAATGGATAAAAATGATGGATCAACAGACAATAGTTAATAAATTTTATATTCTACCAATTAGATAGAGAACTTTATAAAAAATTCATTCACAATAGCCACACTTCTGTAAAGCAGCAAATAATAAATATCAAAGAATAAATATAATAAAAGACATGCAGAGAAAAATATGGAGAAAATTATAAAACTTTATTAAAGTTTATAAAAGCCTGAGTAAACCTGGAAATCTATTACAATCATGAGTGGGAAGACTTAATATTATAAAGATATGAATTCTTTAGATAATAAGCTATGAATTCAACAAAATTCTAAGTAAAATCCACATAAGACCTTTCAAAGAACTGCATAAATTGATTTTAAAATTGTTTTAAAGTATATATGTCTAGGGACTTCCCTGTTGGTCCAGTGGCTAAGACTCCATGCTCAAAATGCAGGTGGTCAAGGTTCAATCCCTGGTCAGGGAACCAGATCCCACGTGCAGCAATTAAAGATACCACGTTCCACAGCTAAGACCCTCTGCAGCCAAATAAATAAATAAAATTTTTAAGAAAGTATCTAAGAATAGCTAAGTCAATTTTGAAGTATAAGAAGGAGGGAGGATTTGTAAGAGAATTTGTCCTATCTAGTTTCAATAATTATAAAGCCACAGTAATTATTTAAGTGTATAATAGGATGACGGTTGAACAAAGTGACCAAAATTATAGGGAAATCCAATAAAATTTCCCATGATGATAGAAATTAAGCTGTTCAGTGTGGTAGCCGGTAGCCACATGTGGTTTGTCAGACTAAGAAATAAAATTCTTAATATCATGTAATTGTAATCAATTTAAATTCATGTAATCACGTGTGTGTGTGCTTGGCAGTGCAGCTCTATAATAAAGCTCCTACAAGCTGGCAAAAACAAAAGCGGTAGTGAAGTTTCAGACCAAAGTGCCATTAAAAACCAGTGGGAAAAGAAATTGGCTAGTTAACAGGGAAAAAACAATTCTGTATACAAATTTAATCCCCACTTTAGTCTATCTGCATAAATAAATGCCAGGTGAATTAAAAATCTAAATACAAAAATAAAATCTTTAATAAAACTTTTAGAGATAATACAGTGGAGAATCTTCTAGAACCTGTGATAAAATTTCTTAAGCAGGAACACAAAGCACAACTCTTAAAGCAATTTATCCATATGTTTAAAAATATTAAAATGAAAAACTTCTGCACAACCAAAGATGTCGTAAAGTATAGTGAAAATACAAGAAACAGAAGAATACATTTGCCACATATAGCCGACAAAAGATAATTATCCAGAATATACAAGTGACTACATATCAATGTGAAATAGCAAGCAACTCAGTGAAAAAGATAAAGAAAATATATGAAGAATATTTTCCAGAAGAGGAAACTCAAACGGCTAATAAAAATGAAAAAGATAGTCAAAATCCATAGTAATAAGGAAATGCAAATGAAACCAACAATTGTCTAATTTTCATATTCAATAGAGTATCAATGTCATGGATATTTGTCAATCTGTCCATCCAGCATCTACGCTCCCCTTAATATGTTTGGGAATCTTGCCCACATTTAAAGAAAATTTACTGAAGTACAGTTGCTTTACAATATTGTGTTAGTTTCTGCTGTGCAGTGAAGTGAATCAACCATATGTATACATGTATCTCCTCTTTTTTGGATTTTCCTTCCCATTTAGGTCATCACAGAGTTTTGAGTAGAGTTCCCTGTTGTATACAGTAGGTTCTCGTTAGTTATCCATTTTATACACAGTAGTGTATATACGCCAATCCCAGTTTCCCAATTCAGCCCATCCCCCCACAACCCCCCTTGGGGTCCATACATTTATTCTCTGTGGCTGGGTCTTTATTTCTGCTTTGCAAACAGACTCATCTGTTAATGATAAAACCAGCTGTCCTCTGGGAACCTGAAAATGCTAGATGCTAGTGGAGCTAGAACTTGGGGCATATGGTATGGACTTCACCAATGAAATGCTGCTGACTGTGAACTATTCTTCCGAGGGGTGGTCATACTGGTAGGGCAATAGACTGCTATGTCCACTTATAGCGGGTGTTGGGGGTGATGACCCAGGCCTCTAAGGCTGTGTTAGGAAGCTGAGTGATGTAGGTACAATGTACAGCGATTGGGGCTGATGGCAGCCTGATAATAGTGCCCTCATTGGACTGGATTGTGAATGTTATGCTGAGCTGAGTAGCTGTGAAATTGGTTCCCAGCCTTCATAGTGGTGCTTCTGTCAACCACTCAAAGTCTTTTACATAATGTTCTTTTTTTTTTTTTTTCTACTTGAATCAACCAGAGTTTGTTTCTATTTAGTACATTAGGAATACCAAGCGCATCCCTGATGGCTCAGGCTAAAGAATCCTCCTGCCAATGTAGGAGATACAAGTTCAATCCCTGGGACAATCTCCTGGAGAAGGAAATGGCAACCAACTCCAATATGCTTGCCTGGGAAATCCCATGGACAGAGGACCTTGGTGGGCTACAGTCCGTGGAGTCACAAATGAGTCAGACAAGAACAAGTAACAAAAACAAGTAATACCAAATGCTGGTGAAGATAGGGGGAAATAGTTCAGTTCAGTTCAGTTGCTCAGTTGTGTCTGCCTCTTTGCGATTCCATGGACTGCAGCATGCCAGGCCTCCCTGTCCATCACCAACTCCCAGAGTTTACTCAAACTCATGTCCATTGAATCGGTGATGCAATCCAACCATCTCATCCTCTGTCGTCCCCTTCTCCTCCCACCTTCAATCTTTCCCAGCATCAAGGGCTTTTCCAGTGAGTCAGTTCTTCACATCAGGTGGCCAAAGTATTGGAGTTTCAGCTTCAGTATCAGTCCTTCCAGTGAATATTCAGGACTGACTTCCTTTAAGATGGACTGGTTGGATCTCTTTGCAGGATCTCAAGAGTCTTTTACAACACCACAGTTCAAAAGCATGAATTCTTCAGTGCTCAGATTTCTTTATAGTCCAACTCTCACATCCATAAGTGACTACTGGAAAAACTATAGCTTTGACTAGATAGACCTTTTTTGGCAAAGTAATGTCTCTGCTTTTTAATATGTTGTCTAGGTTGGTCATAACTTTTCTTCCAAGGAGTAACCGTCTTTTAATTTCATGGCTACAGTCACCATCTGCAATGATTTTGAAGCCTAAAAAAATAAAGTCTGCCAATGTTTCCATTGTTTTCCATCTATTCGCCATGAAGTGATGGGACTAGATGCCATAATCTTAGTTTTCTGAATGTTGAGTTTTAAGTCAACTTTTTCATTCTTCTCTTTCACTTTCATCAAGAGGCTCTTTAGTTCTTCTTCACTTTCTGCCATAAGGGTGGTGTCATCTGCATATATGAGGTTATTGATATTTTCCCCTGCAATCTTAATTCCAGCTTGTGCTTCATCCAGCCCAGTGTTTCTCATGATGTACTCTGCATATAAGTTAAATAAGCAGGGTGACAATATACAGCCTTGACGTACTCCTTTCCCCATTTGGAACCAGTCTGTGGTTCCATGTCCAGTTCTAACTGTTGCTTCCTGACCTGCATACAGGTTTCTCAGGAGGCAGGTCAGATGCTGGGACATGGACATTTATCCCAGCCACTTTTGAAGGCAAGTGTAAACACATAGTGAAGGTGAAGATGCACGGACACTATGAGCCTAACTTTACACTTTACACTTCTAGGAACATGCCAGATAGAAAGATTTCCTTTAAAAAGAAAGTTTTTATTTTATGTTGGAGTGTAGCCAATTAGCAATGTTGTGATAGTTTCAGGTGGACAGCAAAAGGGCTCAGCCATACATATACATGTATCCATTCTCCTCCAAACTTCCCTCCCATCCAGACCACCATACAACATCAGCAGAGCTCCCTGGCTATACAGTAGGTCCTTGTTGGTTATCTATTTTAAATATAGCGGTGTGTACATGTCCATCCCCGACTCCCTAACTATCCCTTCCCCCTATCCTTCCCCTGTGGCAACCATAAATTAGTTCTCTAAGTCTGTGAGTCTGTTTCTATTTTGTAAATAAGTTCAATTGTATCATTTCTTTTTAGCTTCCACAGATAAAGGATATCATATGAATATTCCCCTTTGTCTGACTTACTTCACTCAGTCTGATAGCTGTAGGTCCGTCTATATGGCTGCAAATGGCATTAAGGATATTTCCTCTTATTCAAGGAGAATGTGTATAAGGATTTCCATTGCAGCAACGTTTTCAGTAGTCTACATTGGGAAACAATTTCCGTCAGTGGGGAAAGGGATACATAAAGTGCGGTTTATTCATATGATAGCTTTAACAGTGATTGTAATACATGAAATTGATCTTCTATACTTGAATATGGATGCACTTCACCCAAATGTTTGACTCAAAAGAAAGTGTCAGTATGCTACTAGAATACACTGTCATTTATGTACATTTAGAACACATATAAAGCTGCGTTCTATGTGGTTTACGAGTAAGTACATGTGTATAAGTCTTCCCAGGCGACTCAGTGGTAAAGAATTTGCCTGCAATGCAGGAGTGTAGGTTCGATCTCTGGGTTGGGAAAATACCCTGGAGATGGAAATGGCAACCCACTCCACTGTTCTTGCCTGGAGAACTTCATGGACAGAGGAGCCTGGCGGGCTACAGCCTGGAATCACAAAAAGAGTCCGATCAGACCTAGTGACTAAAAAACAACATGTGTATAAAGGTATTTGTGGAAAGGGCCAAAAGAAAGGGAATAAATGTCAGTAGAGTAATCTCTGGGAAGGGAATGGAAGTGTAAATAATCTAAATTGTATCGATCATGCCTTTTTTTTTAAAAAATTAAATAGTATCTGGACGAAATATGCCAAAATTTTGATATTTAAAAACTCTGGGTAGTGAGTATATGAATGCCTATTATACTCCTCTCTCTACTGTATATTTGAATTATTAAAGAAACCCTAAAGCTTTTGAGTTAAAAAATTTAAGACTATTTTATTGCTTTTTCACACTGTTCAGATCCCTCTAATTAATGATCATATTTTTATTGGGTATTCAGTATTTGTCAGGCACTGCACTAATTGTTGTAACTATATGATCTCATTGAAGCCTTTCCCTAAGCTTTTGAGGTTAACCAGAAGATCGTTTGAATCTCTTCAGGAACTTAAAAAAAAAAACAAAAACTGATGCCTGGACCCTATTCCTAGAGAGTATTGTGGCCTGACCTGGAAATTGAGTATGTTTAAAACTCCCCCTGTGATTCTAATATGCAGCCAGGGTTAGCAATTCTTGAAATAATTTATAGATTTGGTTCCCAGACTCTTCCTGGTTGTAAGAATCACCAGGGGCTAATTACAGATTCTCAGGTTCCACGAAATCACATTCTCTAGGGAAGATGCCAGTGTTTCGATCGAGAGCTTCGATGATCTCTGTGATCTGGTGGGCTTGATAAACCTGGGATTAGTACTTTCCAAGCTGGAAGGCCTTGGTTATCGCATGCCCATCTCCCTTTCACCTGCATCTCTTTCCTGGAGATTCTGATGTAGGAGGTCTCAAGGGAGAATGCAAAAACTATTTTCTTTAAAAAACCAGATAATGAACAGTCAGATTAAGGACTCAATAAAGTACATATTATTATTATTATTATTATTATTATCAGGCTTCCCTGGTGGCTCAGAGGGTAAAGAATCTTCTTGCAATGCAGGAGACTGGATTTGATCCCTGGGTCAGGAAGATCCCCTAGAGGAGGCAATGACAACCCACTCCAGTATTCTTGCCTGGGAAATCCCATGACCAGAGGAGAATGGCGGGCTACTGTCCATGGGGTTGCAAAGAGTCAGACATGACTTAGCAACCAGGCATGCATGCACACATACATTATTATTATTCCAGAGGAGTAAACAGAGACTCACAAATGAGAAACACCAGCTTGGTCTGGCTCCAAAGCTCATGCTATTTCCTCCGCTTACTGTTTTGATATCTGGAGTCATTTTCCCCAGGCTCTCTCTCTGTGCTGATTGTAGCTCACATTTTCCTTTCGGCCAGGACCCTCCAGGATTACAAACAAATGTGGACCTTCCCAGTCCACAGATGGAAATGTAAGTAGCAGTAGGGCTTTGCAGCAGGGCTGGTGGTGTCTCCACTCCGAAGCAGGGATGCAGCTAAATGGGCTGTGTGCCAGGACGCAGATGCTGGGAGGGAAGCCGAGGTGGCGCCACGAGAGATGCTGGACCAGCCTCTGGTCAGTGGACACGTGACCCATCGAGATGCCCGGCGTGTCGACTCTGCCCTGGTCCCTTTGGGTTCAAGAACTGTGTGTGTGTATTGGAAAGAGAGGAAAGGGCAGGTGGAATCTGCAGAGAAGTTGGGAGAAGCGGAAGAAAACCAGGTCTCAGAATCCTCTCTTTTCCAATTCTTCCTTCCGATCTAAGCCCCCACATTCCTCAACCTGCCCATCACCAGATCAATCATTCTAAAGGTACATTTTCAAAGTGTGTTCTGCTGAACTGAACATGAGTCCCAAGAGTGACTTCTTGGGAAAAAGAAAAAAAGATGGGAGGGTTTCTATTGGGAACTTCTGCGCATCACATGCCCCTCTTGAAGATTCACTATGCTCATTAACATTTAAAAATCCCTGAGAAGTCCTTCAGTAAAGGACTGAAGTAAAGTACAAGAGCTGTTAACAAGTAAACTGTGTAGCTCCCGTGTTCTCAGGAATTATTTTGAATAACAGTATCATAAATAACAGGCTTCCCAGGTGGCTCAGTGGTAAAAAGAATCTGCCTGCCAAGCAGGAGACCTGGGTTTGATCTCTGGGTTTGGAAGATCTCCTGGAGAAGAAAATGGTAACCCACTTTAGTGTTCTTGTCTGGGAAATCCCATGGACAGAGGAGCCTGGCGGACTACAGTCCATGGGGTCACAAAGAGTCAGACACAACTTGGCAAGTGAGCAGCAGCAGCAGCATCTTGTATGTCTGTATTATGAGGTCATTGAAGAATACTGCCTATAAGACAGGATTCGGAAAAGCAAACAACAACAAAAACTTTTGTCATCATGTTAGTAATATTTAAATTCTTTTGCTTTGCAGCATTTTTATTTTTATTTGATTTTAACTTTTTATTGTATCTTGGAGTATAGCTGATTAACAGTGTTGTGACAGTTTTAGATGCCCAGCAGAGGGTCTCAGCCATCCATCCACATGTACCCATTCTTTCCCAAACCTCCCTTGCATGCGGGCTGTCGGCACTATTTTTTGACCAGGTAGCTATCTACCTGTAAAATTTCAGTTGTGTTTATGTGCCACAAACTCATTCTGATTTTTTTGTTTGTTTTAACAGCACTTTATTTTCTTGTGGAAAGGAAGGGACTCATTCATGCCCTAGTTTTAGTCCAAGAGTCCAGAGATTGTATGTACATGATTTATACCTAGCCAATCAGAATATTTCATCTTCTCAGCTGGGCGAGCTATGGGCATTTGGCCTATGTAAAATCATCAGAAAGTCAGTTCTGGAATTTCTTTAACTCTTGAGACAGTATATTTCCTTTTTTATCCTAGAGTTTCTGTTTATAATAAAATTATAAGTTTGAAATATCAGAGGTACTATGCATAGTGAGTTTTCCTTGAGGGTGAAACCAACAGAGGAGAGAATGGAACTTGGAAAAGGAGAAGACAGTGGCTATAGACTGATGACATTATTTAAGCCCCTAGATCCAACAATGCCTGAAGCCTACACTTTCGATGAAACTTTCTGTTGCAGTGAGCTAATGACTTGCTCTCAATTTTCTTTGCTAAAGCAAGGTTACAGTGAGTTCATCTCTCTTGCAGCCAGAGTAGTTTCTAATATGGTGGTTCTCAAAGTGTGGTCCTCAGAGTGGCAACATTAATTCCCCGGGAACTTGCTTTCAACATACACGTTCCTCTTTAACTTTCCACCTTTACTTTCTTGAAACCATCTGAAACACATGACCACAGTCATCTGTTTTTGACCTTAATAGTACCTCTCATAATCTACTTATTACTTGCCTTCTGTATTCTTTTGTCCACGAGAGTATGACCTCTAGAGCCATGGATATTTTCTGATTTATCACTGATCCTCCCACTGAACTGAGAATGGAACCTGGAAAATGACTGAGAATTGCTTAAGGCTCCTGAATTGTATTTTTCAGACAGCCTCCTCTCCCAGGCTCCATTTAAGAAGGCAGACCTTCTTAATGAGAACTGTTAGCACCCATCAGCGTTTGTAGAGCCTGTCTCCTTGGGGTAATTTAAGGTTATGAAGTGCGAGCCCTTGTTAACAGCTCTTGTGAGGTAGTTGTCTTAACTTCAAACATGGGTCACTGTAATAAATGGTGCAGGAGAAACACAATTCCGGACCTTGCTAACTGTTCTCGCCTCACTGAGTTAAACATTACGTCTGCATATGACCAAAGGTCGATGGAATGAAACAGTCCCTCAAGGAAGCTAATAGAAAGTCAATTACTTTGGCCCTGTAAATTGCTTTTGGAACAGACCCTTTCTAGGTCTTGTGCGACGCTTTCTTCACTCAGCTCTGATGGGTGGATGGAAGGCCCTAAGGATCACTTTGGGGCCAGCCTCCTGCTACGCCAGGAAGCTCCTCTCTATCTAGTGCCATAAACAGGCACATCATCACCCCTGGCTGGGCCGCCCATGTCAAACCCCTGCTTTGAATCAAAATCAACAGATGATGAGTATGTTTTGTAGGCAGGCTTCTGCTTGGCCAAAGTGGACAAGAGAACTGTCCGGAGTCTACTAGAAGTGAGTAGGGCTCATCCACACCTGATCAGGCTTCTCAGTCAAGCCCTCTGGCCAAAGGGATTGTCCGTGTTGGGGGCAGTCATTAGCAGGTGTCTCAGCATTCCCTTCCTTCTATCTGTATGGGGAAAATTATCTTCTGTCTCCTATTCAATGAGAGAATGCAGGCCCTGCAGTCAGGGCTGGTCCTGGCTGCTGGAAGGGTGTGGCCTCCTGCTGTCCTCACCCAGCATGTTTTTGAGCTAAGTGTGAATAGCTTCTTGTTTCCGTGACAGCTCCAGACGCCCATCTTTTGTATTTGGGCAAAATGCAGCCAAGCAATTTGGAGATACAATTTCAACCTCTGGCAGAGAAGCTCTCATTACCCCATCAGAGAAGAAGTGGGGGGGGCATCCAGAGGTCAAAGGGCAGTGTGCTGTGCATCCACTCTAGGCAACACCCAAACAGTTGTAGCATTTAATTAAGAAGGACCTTGCACTCTTGGGGGGGACCAGGAAATTCGCTTTTATTTCAATCTGGCTGCAAACACTCCAATCGCAGTGTGTCTGCCTGTCTTCTCAGCCATTGAGTTTCCCTTACTTTGAGCCAATTAAAGTATGTTCTTTTTCTTTTTTCAGTTAGGTATTGGGAAAAAATAACTATGAGGACTGTTCAGAAGTCAGAAATAAGGAGCCAGGCAGGGAAGCTGGAGTAACAAAGAGGTGACTGAAACTGATTTTAGAGGTGTGACAGGTCTCAGAGTTTTGGCTGGATTTGCGTTTAGGGATTGTGCGGCGTGGCTCACGTCAGGCATCTTGCAGAGACCTGGTGCTTGCTGCATGCTAAGTAGCTTCAGTCATGTCCAACTCTGTGACCGCATGGACTGCAGCCCACCAGGCTCCTCTGTCCAGGTGATTCTCCAGGCAAGAATACTAGTGTGGGTAGCTTTACCCTCCTCCAGGGGATCTTCCCGACCCAGAGATCAAACCTGAGTCTCTCATGTCTCCTGCATTGGCAGGTGGGGTCTTTACCATTGTCACCACCTGGAAAGCCCAGCAGAGACCTAGTAGCAGCTTCTTTACTACCTGCAGAGGAGGGTAAGCTCCTGAGACTTTGCAGGTCAGGACTAGATGAGACTCTTATTCTCTCAGTTTCCTTCCCAAGGACACTGGCATCGAGAAAAAGATCTCCTGGAGCCCCTCATGCAACACATCCTCTTCTCTTGGTTTTTCTGGTCATGGTGGGCTTCCCTTTGCTGATGCCCTGAAAGAGAGGGTGGTCTACCCTGAGAAAGAGAGGTTTTCATTGTCTCTTTGTAACTTTATTTTTCCATCAGTCTGTCGGGCTTGGTTCAGATCCTGATGTTAAAGGCTGTAAGTCAAAAGTTTTGATCAGGAGAGTCCATTTGAGCTTCCCTGGTGGTTCAGACAGTAAAGTGTCTGCCAGCAATGCAGGAGACCTGGGTTCAATCCCTGTGTTGGGAAGAGTCCCTGGAGAAGGAAATGGCAACCTACTCCTCTACTATTACCTGGAAAATCCCATGGATGGGAAAGCCTCATAGGCTACATTCCATGGGGTCGCAAACAGTCAGACACAACTGAGCGACTTCATTTGTAACTTTATTTATTTTTTGGCTGCATCAGGTTGGGGGACCTTAGTTCCCCAACCAGGGATCAAACCCATACCCCCTGACATGCAGGGGAAGCGTGGAGCCTAAACCACTGAACCACTAGGAATGTTCCCGTCTCTTCGTGATTTTAGAGATAATTAGACTTCTCTTTGATGGCATTCTGTGCAGCCTTGTCTCTGAGTGCTGAACTTTGTCTTGAAATTCCTCAGGATCTCGATGCCACATGGGATTCTTAATCCCTGGACCACAAGGGAAGTCCCCACCTGCATATAGATGGACTAGGAGGTAACCAGGGATTGGGGATGGACAAGGCATTCTGATTGAGGGTTAAGGGGTGAGAAGATGGACAAGAGAGATTGGTGGTGGGAGTCTTTTCCATCAGTCTGTCAGGCTTGGTTCAGATCTTGATGTTAAAGGTTGTAAGTCAGAAGTTTTGACAGAACTGGTCTGGAGAGTCCATTTGAGTCTCAGGATCCCAGGGGGCTGCATTAGAGCTAAGGGGTCCCAGAACTGCCAGGTGGAGGAGGAAGCTGTGAATGTCCTTACAGGCATGTGGAAACCAGGGCAGTCCCACTGTTCTGAGGATTGTAAGTTTCAAGAACACAGGGACAGAGGGCTCCCTTCTGCAGAGCAGACCCCCTTAGGTGTTTCTCAGCAGCAGAAACTGACAAATGCAGATGGAAGAGAAAGACAGGAGGGACAGTCTGTGGCAAAGACAGCTAAGGATTCCTTTGTGGGCACATGTAAAAATTTGCGGGAGGCGGGTAGTAAACCCTTTGGTTGGAATAAGCTCCTGTTGGTTAGGGGTGTGGGGACTTGGAACCATTGCAATCTGAGCACAGGTGCAACTGTGAAATGACGAACTGGTGAGAGACCACACATCCAGGCTGTGTGTAATGACCCAAACCAGGAAAAGGCAGGGTCTCAAAGATGACAAGCCGAACGGGAAACCATGAAGATTTCCTGTGAAAGACTTTGCTGTCAGGAGTGCCTGAGGCTATGGGGTTGCTGACTGTCTATTCAGAAGTGCCCAGGATGGGGTTGGGCTGGGGAGCTGGGCCCCTTCCCGGTTCTTTCTGAAGGAGATCATTACACTGTGTATACGTGTCCTTGCCTATGGGCTTCCCAGGTAGCTCAATGGTAAAGAATCAACCTGCCAATGCAGGAGACACAGGAGACACAGGTTCTATCCCTGGGCTGGGAAGATCTCCTGGAAGAGGAAGTGGCTGCCCATTCTGGTATTCTTGTCTGCAGAATCCTAAGGACAGAGGAACCTGGACACGACTGAGCACCTGGGCCTATGTTTATACATATATCACCCAGCGTTACTTTTTTAAACTGTTGTGACAGGTGATAGAAATCGTTTCTTTAGAAATTCACCCCTTCTTCAGTCATGCGCTGGTTGAAATGCTTCCTCTGGACTCTGAAGTGACTTCTCTTCCACCCCCATCCATCACTCCTCCCTTTCTGATCTCATCTCATTTCTTCGGAACCTCCATTTCTTCCCTCATATCTCTTCTTTTCTCACCCTTCTGCCTATCAACACTATTTTTTTTTTTTGAATTTTAGTCTTGATTGGCTTTCAGGATGTGTTAGGAAACTGTGTGTGCAGGTTTGCCATCAACAGTGACTGGGATTGCTGCCCATCTCATGGTCATAGTCACTTGCTCTCCTTTTAGGGAGACTCTGTACCTAGGAATGGGCCCTTCAAGGTCATCTCTGTGCTCTATGACCCTCTCTATGACTGCTCTATGGCATGACTGATGGCTCTGAGGGGCTGACCAGTTTGTCTCTGCCTCAAGAGCATGAAACCTGGAGCAGAGCATCAGACAGTGGGGCTGAGCCACTTTTTGATGGCAGCGGTAGACAGAGAAGGTTCATGATAAACTCCTGCCATTGTTCTGGCTGCTGCAGCTGTGGGCTCACGTGTGTGCCAGGCCAGGCTGGCGTAGAGAGGAACACTCCTGTGGTGCCACAAGGGATGGCTCTGATATTGTGTTAGAATGGACTGTGCAGAAGTCACAAACAGATCGACCCATCAGAGGCCTGCACCATACAACTTTATCTCTCACTTACCCGATGCCTAATGGCTGGGCAACCCTCGGTCACCCTCTTCCAAGAAGTGACTGAGATCCTGGTGGCTTCCATTGGGTGAACACGCCATCTGGAACATGGAGCCTCCAGAGCTGCTTCTGCAGGGGAGAGGGAGGAAGTGTCAGCTGTTCTTACTGTGGATCACCCAAAAGAATCATGCCCAAGGATCACCATCACTTTAGTTCCCATCTCATTTGCCACACTGGCCGTGAGGCCTCCTGAGAACCAGAGGGAAATGGTGAACACCAACCCTCCCTGCCACCACTTTTCTTCTTCTTTTTAAAATATTTCTTTGTTTGCCTGAAGCAGGTCTTGGTTGTGGTATGCAGGATCTTAGATCTTAGTTGCAGCATGTGGGATCTAGTTCTGTGTCCGAAGATTGAACCCGGGCCCCCTGCACTGGAAGCATGGAGTCTTAGCCACTGACCACCAGGGAAGTCCCTGCCACATATTTTTCGATAGATGAAGAAAAACAAAAAAAGAAAAATCCTCTAGGATGCCATCGTTTTCATGTGATGAGAGTGGCTCTTGAAACAGTTTAAGGCCAACAGAACCTTTAGGGTGAAGCAAGATGTAAGATGAAAGATATTATTTTGTTTGAGTTCAACTGTGCCAGAGTCAAGGCAGCCACTGGTACCCTTTGCCTCATCCTTCTGGTTGTTCAAAAGACAGCTAAGTACAAGCCCTCACAGTCTCTAATCCTATAGAACTGAGATTAAGGATAAAGGATGAAGTTGGTGGGGGGCTGTTTTTCTAAGTGAAGTATCCTGTCTGCTTCTATAGACCCAGAAGAAGATGTCTTGAATGATTAGATAGCTGTCAACACCCCAGGTGAGAAAGGAGGCAAGAACAACAGGACAGAAGTGTGAGGTGGGCAGAGGAGCATGGTAGGAGAGGGGTTGGGTTGGGGAGCTTGGAGGTTTGGGGAGACTCCTTGCATGGGCTCACTGTGGCCCAGGATTCAGTGGAAACCCTGAGGGAGGGTTTCTTACCTGCTGACTTAGAAAGGGAAGAAACTGAAAGAAGTCTGGTATAGCCACCCCATTCCCTGCCTGCCCCTTGCATATGGTTTATAGGTGCAAACACCCCAGAGACCAGAGATTTGCCTCTTTGATCCCCACTTGGCTCATCTGCCCAGTGCCCTAGGAATTCAACCTGACACTGTGATCCTTCCAGCAGAAAATGCTAAAGCAGAAAAATAATACAGAACATTTCCTTTAATTCCAGTTTAACTAACAGAGGAAAGAAATTACCCCAGCAGCTAATTTTGTGGCTGCAAATTTCAAAGGATACTTTTTAAGATTCAAAAGGAGAATCTCACTCACTTATCTAGGTTACTTATTTATTTATATTCCTCTTAAAGGGAAATTGCCTTCCATTGCTCCCCGGTTGTTATCACTGGGATGAGAAGCATGGTTTTATGAAGGTATTAGTCCTCCTTCTTCTCTCCCTCTCACTCCATGCTGTCTGGACAACCCTGTTCTTTCAAGAAATCACATCTTCTAGAACAGACACTGGGGTTCAGCCCTCACTGGGCAGGGGTTTAACATGGCACAGTTAGAGAATAAGGTGCTGAAACTGTGTAACACAGATTGGGACTTGAACCTACAGTCTTTTAACCTGGTCTCAGGACTTAATGGAGCTCCTTCTCCATTCTTCTCTTTCTGTTCTTGATGTTTCAACAGAGAAAGAAATCAGTGAGAGGCAAAGTGATGGGTTTGATTTATTTATAGAGAAACAGACCAAAGCCAGAATGTAGGCCATATCAGAAGGTGAGACAAAAAAGATCTCCAAATAAGGCATGGTTAGTTTTGATAGGCTGGATAATTTCATGGGGTGATTAGTGGGAGGACTATAACAGCTATTTTGGCGAAGGGGTGGAAATTTCTAAGAGCTGGGCCACCGACCACTTTTTGAATGTTATGGTTGGCCTTGAATTGCCAGGACGCCTGTGGATATTTCACTTAGCTTGATGATGTGTTACAATGAGTCTATACTGAGGCTCAAGGTCTGGTGGAAGTTGACTTGTCCACCATCTTGGGCCTATTTGGTTCTAATCAGTTTATGTTATGTCCTCGGGCTATGTCACGCTTGTAAAGTTTGTGCCCTGCCCCCTCCCCTCCAGTTTCAGTGCCAGTTACAGGCATTTGAACCCTGGCTCTGCCCATACTAAACTAAGGATAAGTGTCTTGCTTCCTTTGTGTCTTTAATTTTCTCATTTTGTCTCTTTTAGGGACTTCAATGGCTGTGCAAAGCACTTAGCATAATCTCCATTGCATCATAGAGATGCAACAGTAAACATTCTACTTCTAAAACAAGTAGAAGCTAATGTTATGGTGATTTGGGGGTAGGCAGGGAATGGGGCTTAACAAGGTTTCTGGAAAGCATTCATGCTTCTTATTTTTCCAGAACGTTTATCTTGGATCTTATCTTGGTCATAGACTCATTAGAAAAGTTGACGAAATTTCCTCAGAACAAGGAAATATGAAGGTGACACAAAATTTTGCATGCTTTTATTGATTGCTTCCTATATGCAGTGGTTCTCAACCTGTTTGACAAAGATTTTGTATTTTTGCTTTTTATGCCCCTCCCCCGACTTGATGTTAATGGTGCTTCTCATCTTGTTGATTGAGAAAATGCCTAATGACACACGGCAACTCTGAATTCTGTAATGCTTTTAAGAGATTTTGCATTCTTTAATCACAACAGCATCCATCTGGATTTGAAAGGAAAAGTTGTAAATATATCTTTGGGCCACATGATTGATTCCATCTGTATTCAATGCTTGGTACCCCTGTGGATTTCTCCATTGTTAGAAACCTCTCCAGTAGAAAGGTTTGTGGAATCCAAGACTGGAAGGAAATCAAAGGGCCATTCAATCCAACTCCATTAATTTGCATAACACAGAAGTCAAAGGAGGAAAATCAACTTTTTAAAAATCACGCAGCCAGATGATATCAGAGAGGATACAGGAATCCAGGATCCCCAACAGCCTAACAATTACCTGAAGTTGACTTTCTTTGGCAGTTCTGGGTTGGTGGAAAGTCTTGCTCTTCCACCAGTCAGTGGTCAGTAGTCTGTAAAGAGAGTGAATTGGGAAATGAAACTTGGCAAGTAACTGCAGTCTCAAAGCTGCAGAGTGACGGTATAATTTATCTTCCAAACTGGGACACGTTTGAGAGTGAAAGGGAGTGCTATTAATAATTATGCCAGAGCAATAGGTATAAACCAGGACTATTCTGGGCAAGCCGGGGCAGACGGTCACCCTGTTGAAACCTGACCGACGCCAAATTCAGAGCACTTTAAAAGCCAGTCAGCAATAAGGATGACTTGCCCAAAGGAATCTGGGCTAAGTGAAAAACATTTATTGATTATGCCAAAGTCTTCGACTGTGTCTATCACAACACTGGAAAATTCTTCAAGAGATGGGGATACCAGACCACCTGAACTGCCAAGAAATCTGTATGCAGGCCAAGAAGCAACAGTCAGAACCAGACATGAAATAATAGACTGGTTCCAAATTGGGAAAAGAGTACGTCAAGGTTGTATATTGTCACCCTGCTTATTTAACTTATATGCAGAGTACATCATGCAAAAGACTGGGCTGGATGAAGCACAAGCTGGAATCAAGATTGCTGGGAGAAATATCAATAACCTCAGATATGCAGATGACACCACCCTTAATGGCAGAAAATAAAGAGGAACTGAGGAGCCTCTTGATGAAAGTGAAAGGGGAGAGTGAAAAAGCAGGTTTAAAACTCAACATTCAGAAAATAAAGATTATGACATCCGGTCCCATCACTTCATGGCAAATAGATGGGAAAACAATGGAAACAGAGAGAGACTTTATTTGGGGGGGCTCCAAAATCACTGCAGATGGTGACTGCAGCCATGAAATTAAAAGACACTTGCTCTTTGGGGAAAAAGCTATGACCAACCTAGATAGTATATTCAAAAGCAGAGACATTACTTTGCCAACAAAGGTCCTTCTAGTCAAAGCTAGTAGTCATGTATGGATGTGAGAGTTGGACTATAAAGAAAGCTGAACTCAGAAGAATTGATGCTTTTGAACTGTGGTGTTGGAGAAGATTCTTGAGACTCCCTTGGACTGCAAGTAGATCAAACCAGTCAATTCTAAAGGAAATAAGTTCTGAATATTCATTGGAAGGACTGATGCCAAAGCTGAAACTTCAATACTTTGGCCACCTGATGTGAAGAACTGACTCATTTGAAGAGACCCTGATGCTGGGAAAGACTGAAGGCAGAAGGAGAAGCGGACAACAGAGGATGAGATGGTTGGATGGCATCACTGACTCGATGGACATGAGTTTGAGCAAGCTCTGGACAGGGAAGCCTGGTGTGCTACAGCCCATGGGGTCACAAAGAGTTGGACATGACTGAGTGACTGAACTGAACTGTCGCCCTTCTCTTTGGCCAATTTCACATCTTGAAAGCACAGCGTGCACGCGCGCGCACACACACACACACACACAAACTTGAAAATCTGAAAACTCACTAGGAATCACTAGTTTATCACTGGCCTACCCTCCACGTAGCAGCACAGACACCCCTTCTCTAGTTCTTTCCCACCATGAGTATTAGTTCCTCCCTAGTCCCTCTTCTGGGATCTTGTAGACATCTTCATGATGGCTTGAACAATCATGTCATCAATCCTCATAGACATAATAGGGGGACTAGTGTCCTGGAAAGTGCTTGGGATGAAACCTCTACTGGATAACCTCAAGCAACCACTTCTTCTCTCCTTAGTTTCCTAATCTATGAAATTACCGGTTGGTAAAGAACCCACCTGACAATGCAAGAGACATAAGAGACATGGGTTTGATCACTGGGTCAGGGAGATCCCCAGGAGGAGGGCATGGCAACCCACTCCAGTATTCTTGCCTGGAGAATCCCATGGACAGAGGAGCCTTGCGGGCTATAGTCCAGGGGGTCACAAAAGGTTCAGAGGAGCCTAGTCAGCGACAGTCCATGGGATCGCAAAGAATCAAACACTGACGGAAGTGACTGCACACATGCATACAGAGATGAGACTGATTCACCTGTGTTCTGTGTTAGTCAGGGAAGGCTGGTCTGTGCTGTGTAACAAATAGCCACCGATTCTAAGTGACTTAACACAGCAAAAATTCATTTCATACTCAGGCTTTAACATTAGTGGGTAGGAGGGCTCTTCTCTCTATAGCCTCCTAGGGTCCCAGGCTCCACAGAATGGAACAGGAAATTGGAATTCAAGCAAGTGCCACTAAATATGTTCACCTGAAAGTGATATGTACATTCACATCTCATGGGCATCCGCCAGTCACAGGGCCACGCCTCAACTCATGCAGGCGGAAAAGAGCAGTCCTACCATGTGTCCAAGAATTGGGGAATCAGAGTATTAATAAATGCTCCCATGGTTATTCACCCCACCCTCAACTTATTTCTAATTTAAAATTTTACAGTGAAAGTGTCATTTTCTTCCTCCCCATCCCCACCCTCAAATGAACTCTAATGGAGAATACGACATAAAGTGGGTCGAACTGAAGCTGATCTGGTTGAAATGGAAGTTGGTGACTTAGACCTTCATACTTTGGTAGCAATGTGATTTGTTTTAGGAAGATCATTTGATAATTTTGAAGATGACAGATTGAGTTTGGAGATACAGGGAAGACCAGTTAAGTGGCTATTTAGAATTTTCTAGGCAGGGAAAATGATGGAGAAGGCAATGGCACCCCACTCCAGTACTCTTGCCTGGAAAATCTCATGGATGGAGGAGCCTGGTGGGCTGCAGTCCATGGGGTCGCTAAGAGTTTTGGACACGACTGAGCGACTTCACTTTCACTTCTCACTTTCATGCATTGGAGAAGGAAATGGCAACCCATGAAAGCTGTACAGAGGATAGAATGGGAGGGTTGTATTTGTTATATATGTTGCATAAAAATTACCCTGAAATGAGTGGCTTGGAACAATACATGTAAAGATAGCATCTCACAGTTTTTAGGGGTCAGGATGTGGTTGAACTGGGTCTTTTACATCAGAGTCTCTCACAGGCTGTAGTTTAGATATTAACCAGGCTACTGTCATCTTGAAGTTCAGCTGGGGTGAGATCCCCTTTCAAGGTCTCTTGGTGGTTGATGGCAAGATTCAATTCCTCCTGAGCTATTGGACTGGGGAACCGCCCTTCTTTGCTGGCTGTTGTCTGGAGATCACCCTCAGTTCCTTACCCCTACTTCTCTCCAACAGAAGACCAAGGGAGACAGGATGTACGAACAAGATGCAAGTCATAGTCTTTCAAAGCCTAATGACAGAAGTACATCGTATTCCCTTTGGCATATTCTGCTGGTTAGAAATCTCGAGGTCCAGTTCACACTCAAGGGGTTTGGATTACAAAAGGATGTTGAACACAGGAGGCAGGGAATCATGGGATCCAGGTTACAAGCTGCCTGTTATACGGGGATTTGGGAGAAGTTGAGAAGCCTGAACCTCCCTGAAGGAGAGTAATGAGGTATGGGTTAAAGAGATGAAGAAGGAGCAAGTGATGCCTTCAGAACTTTGGTTTGGATAAGAATGATGCCATTATTTGAAATGGGCAAAGCAGAATCAGGCTTGGGCATTAAATGCCAACCTGGGCAGAGGTCAGGCTGGGTCCCTAGATTCTCAGAAACCCAGTAAAAAGAGTTTCTTAACTCCCGACTGGGCACCCACCCACATCCATCCTGCTCTATTCTCTGTTACTCCTTGCTCTCCCTTCAAACTTGAGCAGACTAAAGGAATTCGGGGTGAAATTTATAGCAAGTAGAGGTGATTGAAGTGGCTTTAATGTTCCAGTCTTTTCTATGTAAATTATCAGGCTCTGACTCTTGCTTGGGCCCCCCCCCCCCCATTTTCAGTTAGAACTGAGCAAGGAAAGGGCTCACGGAGTGGGATTTGCATGAGGCTTTAAGAGAAAATGAGAGAGACACAAGGGTTATACGGTCAAATCTGCCAGGCTTGGCTCTCTTCGAGACATAGGCAAGTGGCTTATTTAACTTTTTTTTCATGTGTGTGTAAATTTCCTAAAAGGTTGACCCAAATTAGTTATTACCAAATCTGATAGCCCAGGACAATGGAATAATCCTTTTTAATAGGATTACAGGCTATGCTAAAAGAAGCTGGCGGCTTTTAGACTCCGCATTGTAACATGTGCTTCAAGAAAGCAGAGGAACACTGAGACAGAAAGCAGGTTTCCTTTGTGCTTTCACACCCTCTAAACGATTCCTGTCTCCAGCTCACTGTATCCTTGGCTACCCAAACAGAGCACATCTGGGATCCTCTTCTGGAATTGTCTCTAGTCCTGGGTCCTTGGGTTTCTCTGGGCCATTGTGAAAGGTGACATTGAACTAATGGATCCCTCAAGGTCAATCATGCGCTAGTGGGAAAGAATCTGCCTGCAATGAATGGGACACAAGAGACACGGTTTCTGTCACTGGGTTGGGAAGATCCCCTGGAGGAGGAAAGGGCAACCCACTCCAGCACTCTTGTATGGAGACTCCCATGGACAGAGGAGCGTGGCAGGCTACAGTTCATGGGGTCGCAAATGTCATGACTGAGCAACTGAAAGTCAATTGCAGTAACATGAACCTGATTTCTTCAGTCTATCTTTATTCAAGTTCTCTTCCAGTCTCTTATCATTTCAGGTTCTTCATTCTGTGGGATATCAGGAACAGACTGTAGACCCAATTCCAGAAGTCTCAAGATGAGGCATTGTGTTTTGGACAAGGGCTTTACATCGGACTGATGACCCCAGGCTTGGGTGTTTAATGATAATTCTCTGCAGCCTTTGGAGAAGGGATGTGTAAAGGGTTCCCCTAGCTCAGAACACCCGTGTGAATGCTTCTCTTAGGTTTGAAGAGAGAGACATGCAGGAGAACCTGATGGCAATACTGAAGCAGCTTCCTTCTAGAATAACATGTTCTGCAAACGGCAAGACTGATCAAGAAGGGAAAAAAATTAAATTCCATCCTCACAAAGGCAGGTGAGACACATGTCAGATCAGTAGCAAACATTAATTAAGAAAATATTCTAAAAAAGTGACCATAGTCACAATGAGTGAATTAAAAAATATTTAGTCAAAATTTCATCCAGTTATAGAAACACAAAGAGGCTATTTTATTAATCACCAGTCTAAATGTTTTGTAAGTGTTTTTAATACATTTTTAAAATTCTCAGTCAAGCACTTCGTCTATCTATCCAGTCTATTAGGATACAATCTACTTGTTTGAAGGTTTTTTGTTGTTTTGTTTTGTAGGTTGTTGTTCGGTCGCTTAGAGGTGTCTGATGTTCGCGACCATAGGAACGGCAGCACTCCAGGCTTTTCTGTCCTTCATTATCTCCTGAAGCTTGTTCAGACTTACCACTGAGCTGATGACGTCATCCAACCATCTCATCCTCAGCTTCCCCCTTCTCCTCTGCCTTCAATCTTTCCCAACATCAGGGTCTTTTCCAATGGGTCGGCTCCTCACATCAGGTGGCCAAAATATTGGAGCTTCAGCTTCAACATCAGTCCTTCCAATGACTATTCAGGGTTGATATTTTGTACATGGACCTCACTTACATTGAAGACTTCTCTCATTTGCTGTTGTCTGGCTTACATGTTAGGTTTTCTGGCCTTGTCCTGAGTGTGGAACTCAGACTGCTTTGCCTGCCATGACTCAAGATCAAAGATGGAAGGAGATAGTGAGATTGTAAGTGGAATCCGAGGCTGGTGGCAGGCATGGTTTGGGGAACACAGTCAACCAATTAACCAATGAGCTCTTATGATTAAGTACTTGCTGTGTGCATAGGGATACAGAAGAAGCCAGAACCAGTATATACCTGAACCTCAACTGACTTTTAGAGAAGGCAGTATTGGTGATCAACCCCCGAAGAGCAGGAATTTTGCCTGTGTTATTTGTGGCTATAAATCCAGTGCCTTGAATGATACATAGATTAAAGAAAAAAGTTATTCAAAAGATGAAATGCAAAACGATAAGAATGTAAAAAGTGTTCAGAAAAAGGAGACAATTGGTTTGGGTTCAGTAGATAGAGCATGCCCAGCACATCCATCCCTGTTTCTGGAGTCGTCCTGATTCCTGCTCACCATGGATGTGTCCTCCCTGCTTTTCTTTGTCTACCAAATTCATCCAGCACTTCAAACATCCTTTGGCACTTTATCCAAGTTATTTTCTTTGATCCTGAAGCCCAAAGAGATTGCCTGCTCCTTCAAACTCTCATAAAGCATTTATGAGGCCTTTGTTGTACACTTCATGTGGGAAGGTGGCAAAAAATGAGCCAAGGTCTTTTTGAAAGCACCTCATTTAATCTATAAAATAAACCCAGGAACAAATTATATTATTTTCTCTTTTTTTTTTTTTTTCTCAACAGTGGTGACTACCAGCACAAGGCTAAAAAATTTATTGAAGACCCCAGGGCTGTTTAGACAGGGATCTGGAATGATGTTCATGTCTTCCGAGCTTCAAATCCCATCTCACTTGCAGCCGGTCATGCTGCTTTCTCCCTTTTTCTCATTTATCCCTACAATGCTTCCCCTGGTATAGGCTTGGTTGACTCACATCTTGCCTGGTAAGTAGATTTCAGACTTGAGAAGGACCGTGAGCTTTCTGTGACCCATTCTGGATGTTGGTTACTTTTCACAAGACAGTTACTCAAACTTGTCTGCTAGATCAATATCGAATGACAGGAATTCCCTGATGGTCCATTGCCTAAGAATCCACACTCCCAATGCAAGGGACCTGGGTTCAATCCCTGGTCAGGGAGCTAGATGCCACATGCTTCAACTAAGACCCAGCACAATGTAAGTAAGTAAGTAAATACATATTTTAAAGAACAATGAATGAGATCAATCACATGTCCACAAAGTCTGTGTATGAGCCCCGATTGGACGACTTCCCTGCTTCCATTGTCCAAATGAGGTCCCCCGCTTCCTCCCCTTCTTGCCAATCATACCAGTTTGAGCTGGAAAGGCATGGGACTTCATAAAGCTAGGGCTTCGAGTATGACAGACTCACTCTGTTTAATAAGCCCACTGTTATATATATTTTAGAATTCCAAATTTAAATCCAACATATATTTGCTGAGCACTGTCGGCAGAGATATGAAAAGATTAAACGAGAGGGTGAGAGGAAATGAAAAAGAAGATTCTGTGACTTCCTGGAAGATGGGAAGGGGATAAAAGTGACTCAGAAATAAGGCTGGGTCAGAAGGCTCCTGGAGACCAATTTAGCACTGGGACCCATGTTTCCTGGGCTCCAGACCATGTTACGTGGGAAGCTGTCAGTGCAGAAGCTGATATAGGCTTGCTGGGGTTCCCACCCAGTGGCCTGAACTTCCTCTTGCCTAGGAGGTGCATTTAGGCACGTTTGAGAAACAGCCTGTCAGTGGCCACAGGGCAGATGACAGCGCCTGAACTGGTGAAGTCGACCTTCAGGTCTTAGCCTCGTTGGGGCTGTGCCCGGACCATGAGGCTCTAGCTATAGAATGTAACTCTGCCCCTTTAACAGCCCAAAATGTGAGCCCAAGAGTTGATTTAGATGAACATCACATTCATTTTCACAGGTGGCACAGTGGTAAAGAATCCTCCTGCCAATGCAGAAGATGCACAAAATGCAGGTTTGATCCCTGGGTCAGGAAGATCCCCTGCAGGAGGATATGGCAACCCACTCCAGTATTCTTGCCCGGAAAATCCCATGGACAGAGGAGCCAGGTGGGCTACAGTCCACAGGGCAGCAAAGAGTCGGACACGAGTAAGCACACACACACACATATTCCTTGATTCTGTCCTTGTACAGACTCAGTGGGTCTCCAGGTGGACAGTGGGCCAGATGTCCAAAACATCCATTCTTGGTTTGTTTTGGCTTTTGCTTCAAATTTCAGTGTTGTTGCTTTGGTTTCTGTGTGATTTCTAATCCACTCTGTCCTTCCCCCATGGTTGACTTGGTCTCCTGGTTGGAAGAGTCACTCTTTGACCTTCTAGCCATGTTTTCTTGTTATACTTCAGCTCTGGACTCCAAACCATGGGCTCAGCCTAAGCTTTTGTGTTTTGGGAAGGAAGCCAGCAGGGGACTTCCATGGTGGTCCAGTGGCTAAGACTCCTTGCTCCCAAGGCAGGGGACCATGGGTTCAATTCCTGGTCAAGGAACTAGATCCCAAATGCCACAACTAAGACCTGACACAGCCAAATAATAAATAAAAATAAACAAATATTAAAACGAATAAATAAAGCCTAGTGGTCCTGTTCCAGATCAGTTGCAGCTTCTGTAATTACAGCCTCTTTCTAAATCTCCCTTCCTGGGTGCCCACAAACCTTTGTGAGCCAGGCCAACCTCCCCTCCAGCCCAACTTGCTGCCAAGCCCACTCTGCCCTTGAACTGTTTTGCTTGGGTCATCAAGAAAGAAACCTTTGGTGCATTTCAGTTCTCTAAGTCGAGTTTGCCGAGATGCTGCCGGGCTCCTCCTTGGTGATGATTTATGCATGGTAAGTGGAAAAGCATGCTGTTTTCATTCCTTTTAAAACCAAGTAATGACCTGGGGGGAGAACATTATATCTATATCTGTGTCAGTTCCTTCCCCTGTATATGTGTCTCTTTCTATATCTAAATCTGTGTAGCTGCATCTATATTTGTATGGGTAGGGATCCGGTGACGTGAATTTAGGAGTCCAGCAGAGCCTTGCCACAGCATTGTCTATAATTTATATTTGACCTAGTAGAAGTTGACACTTATTTGCAATGCAAAGATGCAGAGTTGCATCATACCCTTCAAGAAAGATCTGTGTAAATACAGGCCAACCCCTTCAAGTGAAGTAAAAATATAGGATGTTTGTCTTTGTGCTACAGAGATGAAGATATTCAAATCGCCTCAGGATAATTCTCACTGGGAAAATGAGAAGAGCCACTAACAGAATGACCTTGGGCATGTCCTTCAAGCATTTAGGACCTCAGATTCTTCAACAGGGAAAAAACAAAAAGATTTAGACCAGATGACCTCTAAGGGAAACCTATGACAAAGAAGCTTCTGATTTTTGGCTGGCATTTAAAAAAATATATTTATTTTTATTTGAAGGATAATTGCTTTACAATATGCTGTTGGTTTTAGCCATACATCAACATGAGTCCGCCATAGGTATACATATTTGTCCTCCCTCTTGAACTTCCCTCCCGCCTCCTACCCCGTGACTGGTGTTTTTTGATAAGTCATTTTTAGTCCAGATCTAGTCTTACAGATTCTGCTTTGGAAATTACAACTGCAGGTTGAAGAACAGGGTCTTCCGGTTCTGGGTTGTGTGACGGTCAAGGTCTAGCTAGGAAACCCACGCAAGGTGGTTTAACAAAGGAGTGTTGATACAAGGAACCAGTGTGTTGGAAGCACTGCAGAGCCAAATGGGGTGGTGAGGAAATCCCCAAATTGGCAATAGCAGGGATTCACCACCATCTTTGGGCTGCAAGCACTGAGCGCGGTGGGGGTTTTGCCTGAGCACAAGATCCAGGGCTTCCAGGGGGAGATGGGACCACTGAGTGAGTGACACGCTGGCAAGAGCTGAGGGCACTTCAGGACAGAGTTGCTGCCACCAGTGCCACTCAAAGCCAAGGAGAGAGAAGTAGAAAGGGTCTGGCTGCTTTTTGCCTCTCAGTCGCCAGTTGATCTCGGATACTCATAGAAGCCAGACCTTGAGGGAGTCTGGGATGCATTGTTTGCAGGATCCCTGGGGCTTCTTAGGTGGCACCATGGTAAAAGAATCTGCCTGCCATTGCAGGAGATGCGAGAGTTGCGAGTTAGATCCCGGGGTCAGGGAGATCTCCTGGAGTAGGAAATGGCAACTCACTCTAGTATTTTTGCCTGGGAAATCACATGGACATAGGAGCCTGGTTGGTCACAGTCTATGGGGTGGCAAAGAGTTGGACACAACTAAGCGACTGAGCGGAGAAGGCAATGGCACCCCACTCCAGTACTCTTGCCTGGAAAATCCCATGGATGGAGGAGTCTGGCAGGCTGCAGTCCATGGGGTCGAGAAGAGTCAGACATGACTGAGCGACTTCACTTTCACTTTCCACTTTCATGCATTGGAGAAGGAAATGGCAACCCACTCCAGTGTTCTTGCCTGGAGAATCCCAGGGACGGCGGAGCCTGGTGGGCTGCCGTCTATGGGGTTGCACAGAGTCGGACACGACTGAAGTGACTTAGCAGCAGCAGCAGCAGCAGTCACATACTGTGTTTGGTTTTTGGTAATCGACTGAGCATGCACAAGCAAAGGTGGGGGGAGGATGGGGCCTAGGGAGGCAAGCAGTTGACTGATACAGGCAAGGATGCTATGCTATGCTAAGTCGCTTCAGTCGTGTCCGACTCTGTGCGACCCCATAGACGGCAGCCCACCAGGCTCCCCGGTCCCTGGGATTCTCCAGGCAAGAACACTGGAGTGGGTTGCCATTTCCTTCTCCAATGCATGAAAGTGAAAAGTGAAAGTGAAGTCGCTCAGTCATGTCCGACTCTAGCGACCCCATGGACTGCAGCCTACCAGGCTCCTCTGTCCATGGGATTTTCCAAGCAAGAGTACTGGAATGGGGTGCCATTGCCTTCTCTGACAGGCAAGGAGGGATGCACACAAATATACAGTTGTGTATTATACTTACACACACATACACACACACACACACACGGCTGAGCCAGGTGTTCGTTGCAGCATGCTGGATCTTTCGTTTTGGCAGGCGAACTCTTAGTTGCAGCATATGGAATCAGGTTTCCCGACCAGGGATCAAATCTGGGCCCTCTGCATTGGAAGTGTGAAGTCTTAGCCACTGGACCACCAGGGAAATCCCAGAAGCTCCTTTTAAAGCATTTAAGACTGCCGTCCTAGCCTGGCTTTCCAGTGACCTGGCTGCCTGAGATGAGGCTCAGAGATGGAAAGATGTTTCTAAGGCCTTTCCAACCCCTATCACTCACATTCAGATTGCTCTGAGAAACAACTTCTAGATTCTCAAACAATTTTGTGATATTTTCTATCAGTAATTACAAGTTCTGATTACTTGCCCTGCGCTGAGCAGTCTATAGGTGATATCTCTTTCTATCCTTTGACTAATCTGCTTGAAAGATATAAACACCCCTGTTTTATAGGTGAAGAAAAAAGGTCAGCGAGAAGGAGTCTTGCGCCCAAGGGCTCCGGCTGGCTGCATAGGAGGCAGGATTGAACCCAGGGCATTGTGTCTCTAAAGGTCCCTGTCAAACAGCAGCAAGGTCAAGTCTAGTGGAACTCACTGTTTTATAAGGACCGTCAGTTTGATTTCTGGAAACGAAAGCTTTAAAATGACAAGAAGCTGTGGCAACAGCAAACTCTCAGGCAGGGAATAGCCACAGGGCTTCCAACCTTCTGAGAGGCATTGACTAGGAGGACAGCTCCCCTCCCTGCCAGCCTCTCCCATCCTGGGATCTTCAAGGCTTCTTTTACCCACCCTCCCATTAAAATTTTTTTTAAACTTTTAATTTTATATTGGAGTATAGCTGATTAACAGTGCTGTGATTGTTAGTTTCCGGTGGACAACAGAAAGACTCAGTCATACATATACATGTATCCATTCTCCCCTAAACTCCCCTCCCATCCAGGCTGCCACATCACTGAGCAGAGTTCCCTGTGCTAGACAGTAGGTCCTTGTTGGTTAACCATTTTAAATATAGCAGTGTGTACATGTCCATCTCAAATTCCCTGTCTCCTGGGGGCTTCAGGGCTTATAATTCTTCCTGGCAGCTTTGTTGGACTCATGCACTTCTTGGTCTCTATAACCAGATTTTTTTTATTTACAAAATCACACTCGGTTTGTGAATGTGGCTGTGAAAAGTAGGATATTACAGATGCTATTTGAAAGCAGTTGCTGAGTAAGGCCATTACAGCCCAGAGTAAAAATGAGGTGGGGGAGATAAGTGGATTGTTTTTCTCCTTCTGAAGAGACAAAAGGCTGGTGGCAACATCAGGAAAGAACAGTAGTTTCAAGCCATCAGGGTAAAGCAGGGTCCGGATGGAAGTGGAGTATTACTGAGTGGGAGACACACAGCAGACAGATGAGTCCCAGCAGCTGGTGGTTCAAGAGATGAAGACAAGAGGCAAGTGGACAGCTGCCTGGAATTTGAAAAACCCAGGCTCCATGGGCTCCTGCCCTCTTCAGGCCACAACATAAACTTGTTGGGATGAAGATGATGGCGATACAGATCAGGGCTGAGCTTGGAGGAAGCATCCACACATATTTGGGAAGACTTGGGGAGCGTTCAGGAATTTGACCAGGGTTCAAAGCTTATGCGTAGGCTTCCCCTGGTAGCTCAGAGGTAAATAATGTGCCTGTAATGCAGGAGCCACAGGAGTCATGGGTTCGATCCTTGGGTTGGGAAGATGCCCTGGAGGAGGGCATGGCAATCCACACCAGTATTCTTGCTTGAAGAATCCCATGGACAGAGGAGCCTGGCTGGCTACAGTCCATAGGGTGGCAAAGAATCAGACACGATTGAAGTGACTCAGCGTGTACACGTGCAACGCTTATGCGTAGGGGCCCCTATAAAGAGGATGTTTTACCTCCCTCATTCTTTTTAAAATTGATTAATGGTGTTAATAATACTTATCTAATAGGGTAGAGGTGAGGATTAAGTGAGGTAACTGACAGAAAATTGCTATATTAATTGATCAGAAACTTTGAACGGTTATTGCTGAATGTCTCCTCTGTGTGCTCAGCTGCTAAGTCATATCCAACTCTCTGGGATTCTGTGGCCTGTCCATGGGATTTCCCAGGCAAGAATGCTGGAGTGGGTAGCCATTTTCTCCTCCAGGGGATCTTCCCGACCCAGAAACTGAAGCTGAGTCTCCTGTGTCTCCTGCATTGGCAGGTAGATTGTTTACTACTGAGTCGTGTGGGAAGCCTCATGTCTCCTCTGCATGGGCCCTAAAATCACATCTCTTAAAGGTGTTTAGAATGTGAGGGATGACATATTTTCCCCTGCCAGTCAGACCCAAACCAGCCCTTGATTCAATTTTACAGGAAATGTAACCAAGCAAGAGGATGTCCCCAGATGCATTGGTGAGCCCATAGTAGCTGGGGACAAGAAGACCAGGGGCATGAAAGACCATATGTATTCTTTTTAATGGCTGAGTAATACTCCATTGTGTATATGTACCACAGCTTTCTTATCCATTCAATTTGAATCAGTTCTAATGAGGTGGATGAAACTGGAGCCTATTTTACAGAGTGAAGTAAGCCAGAAGGAAAAACATCAATACAGTATACTAACGCATATATATGGAATTTAGAAAGATGGTAACAATAACCTGGTGTACGAGACAGCAAAAGAGACACTGATGTATAGAACAGTCTTATGGACTCTGTGGGAGAGGGAGAGCATGGGAAGATTTGGGAGAATGACATTGAAACATGTAAAATATCATGTAAGAAACAAGATGCCAGTCCAGGTTCGATACACGATACTGGATGCTTGGGGCTGGTGCACTGGGACGACCCAGAGGGATGGTATGGGGAGGGAGGAAGGAGGAGGGTTCAGGATGGGGAACACATGTATACCTGTGGCAGATTCATTTTGATATTTGGCAAAACTAATACAATATTGTAAAGTAATTAGCCTCCAATTAAAATAAATAAAGTAAAAAAAATACATATTAAAAAAAAAGAAAGACCATATGTAGGACATCATTTAGGGCCATGTGTAGGATGTCAGAGTAGAGAGCTTTGTGGGATTAAAATGTCTGCTGCTGCTGCTGCTAAGTTGCTTCAGTCGTGTCCGACTCTGTGTGACCCCATAGACGGCAGCCCACCAGGCTCCCCTGTCCCTGGGATTCTCCAGGCAAGAACACTGGAGTGGGTTGCCATTTCCTTCTCCAATGCATGAAAGTGAAAAGTGAAAGTGAAGTCGCTCAGTCATGTCCGACTCTAGCGACCCCATGGACTGCAGCCTACCAGGCTCCTCCGTCCATGGGATTTTCTAGGCAAAAGTACTGGAGTGGGGTGCCATTGGGCACAGTTATTACCAATTCTTAGGCATTTAGGAAAGGTAGACTCCAGTACAATCAAAAAGAAGACTTACTAATAATTTGGGTTATCTGATGGTTGGACGGAGTGCCTTGTGAGGTAGTGAGTTCCCCATCATTGGAGGTATGCAAACTGAGGTTGAATATTATGGCAGAGAGACTAAGCACTAAGAGTTCTGGATGGTGCTGGGGACCTCTCAACAGCATCTTACTGTGATTTGGGGGGGACTCTGCCTCAAAATGACTTGCTTCTCAGTAAAGATTCACTTTGATGGTAGGAAGTGACCCAGATAAAGAGGGACCCCCAAAGAGGGTCTGATTTCCTGGTGGCTCAGTGGTAAAGAACCCGCCTGCCAGTGCAGGAGACATGGGTTTGATCCCTGGTATGGGAAGATCCCATATGCCTCGGAGCAACCAAGCCTGTGCGCCGCAATTGTGAGCCTGTGCTCTAGAACCTGGGAGCCTCAACTAGTGAGCCCACACGTGGCAGCTACTGAAGCCCATGCACCTAGAGCCCATGGCAGCAGCAAGAGAAGCCACAGCGATGAGAAGCCCGTGAGCCTTGCGTGGTTCCAGTACATGGGGTGTGGGTTCAAACTCTGGTGGGAGAGCTGAGATCCCAGGGGCCTCATGGCCAAAAAAGCTAAACATAAAACAGAAGTTTTGTCTAGAACCACAACTAGAGAGTAGCCTCTGCTTGCAACTAGAGAAAAGCCTGTGAAGCAATCAAGACCCAGCACAGCCAAATAAACAAATTTTAAAAAAGAAAAAAAAAGCCACCTAGAGCTCTTGACTTCGAGGCAAAGCTAGTGACAGGGGCGTCCTTGGCTTCTGGGACTAGTGAGAGCTTTCCAAGCTTTTTGATGCAACACACCTACCCCCCCACCCCACACCCTGCAGTGGTTTTGATGTCTATCATAGCTTATCCTTACAAACATCCTACGAAATAGAGTAGGCAGATAGTCATATTCCCATCTAACAAGTGGTCAACCAAGGAAGAAAAAATAAAATGTATGACTTCACAAACTGCAGGTTGGGACTGGGTGGGATCTGAGGAGATCGGTTGTGCCAAACCTCCACCCTACAGATGGGAAAACTGAGGCCCTGAGATGCAGCCCCTTGCCCAAATTCACACTGGGTCAAATCATTCTTTGCACGATATCCCACAGTTATCACTGTAGATTTGTGGGATGGATCTGATACGTCTCTCACTGGGAGAGAAGAGATTGTGGATCAAGAAGAGATTGTGGGGGACTTCCCTGGTGGTCCACGGGTTAGGACTTGGCCTAGGGTGCGGTTCAAACCCTGGTGGGAGACCTAAGATCCCACATGCCTCGCAGCCAAAAAACTAAACATAAAACAGAAGCAATATTGTAACAAATTCAAAAAAGTCTTTAAATATGGTCCACTTGAAAAAAAAGATTGTGAACCCTCCTTCTCTGACTGATGGGAAACTGTTTTGAGCCTTTGTGGGAAAAGATTCCAGATAAATGGAGAATTTCTGGAATCCAGAAGAATTAGAGGTCTGATGGAGAAGCAACCACAGAGGACTAGGGTGATCCCTGGCCAGGTCAAAGATGCTCTCCTGTACTCTGGAGAACTAGAGGTAGAAACCTTAGAGGAAGCCTGGAGCAGCAGAGGGGTAATGCAGGCAGCAGCGAAGCAGCTGACTGGGGACAGTCTGCCACTCGACACAGTGTTATCGATGTAATTACACAAAGGACAAGTTTTCTATTTGAAAAAAGAGCCAGAGTACAGGAGGCAGCTCCCGCCAAAACAACAGCCGTGTTGGCAGCACCAGTCACTCCTGCTGCTGCTGTTGGTGTCCAGGCATCCTGGCATGAGCTGGCTTTATGGATCCCAGCTGGGCAGAATGAATGAGAAGCCTGCCCCTCTACTGACCCCAGGGAAGTACGCAAGAGGTAGGTTTTCTTTAATCACTTTCCAGCCTGATCAGAAAGCGAGACAGAGACAGCTCAGAGGTTTAGAGGACCTGGCAAGATGGTAAAATGAACAAGGCAGTATTTTTATCCTGAGACTGTGATATGAAGGAGACAAAAGATGTTTTATATATACATGTATTTTTGGTCATGCCGAGTGGCACGCGTGCGTGCTAAATTGCTTCAGCTGTGTCCAACTCTTTATGACCCTGTGGACTTTAGCTTCCAGGCTCCTCTGTCCATGAGATTCTCCAAGGCAAGAATGCTGGAGTAGGCTGCCATTCCCTTCTTCAGGGGATTTTTCCAACTCAGAGATCAAACCCGGGTCTCCTGCATTGCAGGCAGATTCTTTACCATCTGAGCCATCAGGGAAGCCCTATTAATATATGACACGCAAAATATTTTTCAGAGTGTGTACACAGTGTGTAAGCATAATAAAAGATGTAAAACTATGTTATCTAAGTTTCCTTCTATCAAGTGAATGTAATGCAGTTCACAGAACTTCAGCATGTATTAAGAACCCAACGTGTGTAAATCATCTTGCTTTGTCCTGTATAACAGTCCCGGTGGAAACAAGCACACAAACTAGAAGGGCTTGGTCCTTCTCTTGAGAGGCTGAACACTCAGTGGAGGATGTGAGGGGGGTGTGTAGACACATTCATAGGTGACCATCACAGGAGGCAGAAGGTAGACTTAGGCATAATAGCCATATACACAAAAAAGTATGGGAGAGGCGAGGAAGAGAATCCAAAATGGTAGGGTGAGGAAGACTGGATGGACAGGGAGTTACCTGAACTGGCTTTGAAGGCTGCGTATAATAAAGTGCAGGCTCACAACTGGAAAGAGTTGCCTGGGCAACGGGAAGGGGCGGGGCCACAGCCCAAGGTGTGTGCAGCCTGTGCTTCTGGGGGGCGGGGTGGGGAGAGTGGAAGGCGCGGGAAGGAAAGAGGAACCTTTCCTGCATCTCCAGTCTCTCCCTCAACACCGTGGTGGCTTCTCTCCAGCTCTCCTGACCAGGTGTAAGCGTTGAGGTTGAGGGCTCGCTGCTGCCCTGAGGCATTTGAGACCTAACCAGGTCTCAAATGAAATTCTGGCTGAGGCCCTGAACTTTGGGTTTTGTACCCTGTCTCTTTTGACCCTTTGACTCCGGGACTCAGTTTCCTCTCCTGTCACCCACACCTCGTAGTACCTGTTGCAGTCATTACATACATTAAACACAAGCACACACTTTAAAAAAAAAAAAAAAAAAGCAGTGAAGCATAAATATTACTTCTCTTTGAGAAGACCAAACATGCATGTGTGAATTGTGCCCCAAAGAACCATCGTTCCCAGTTAGAATTCAGGCTTCTTTTCTACTAAAAGGGGAGGCGATGATGTGTTTGGTTGCTGCAAACTTCTTGGTACCAGAATCACTTGTTCTCTGTGTAAATCTAGTCACAATGTTCCTATCAACCTCCGGCAAGACAAATGGTATTCTCTGTTTTGCAACTTTGTATGTCTGTAAGAACGGAGAAGTGTTATACCCTCAAAGGTCAGAGCCTAGGGAATGGGCTCTCTTGTATTTCAGGGTACAGGCAACATTCTTAACTTTCAGCGAAAGCAATAGACAAGATGGTTAAAGTAAAATAAACAGATTCAGTATGGAGTCAGGTTTATTCTTCTCTATCACAAAACTCTCGCAGAGTGCACTGAACCAGCAGCGAAGCTGGGCCAGGGTATTATCAGGAAGGTACCCCAGGCTCTTTATTGCTCACCTAGGAATTTTCTTTGCTGTATGTTGAGGATCTACCTTTCAGTTTACAGAGAAGCCATTCAGGAGGTGCAGTTATTTGCAAAATTAATTTTGAGCACTTGAACTTTTTGCCAAGGATGATATACATGGGGAGGTTGTTTTTTTTCTCTTGTGATGTTTTGGGGACAATTTGTAATGGATGAGCATTTTATTAAAAAGGGAGCAGTTACTTTTCTCTCATCCACAAACTCTGCATAGGTAGCAAAATGTAACTCCGGTCTGATATGCAAACACGGCAGATATCTTGCTCTAGAATTCCATACACGTCAAGCTCATCTCATGAATTGTCCTTACTAACTCTGAAACAGGGAATAAAGAGGATCTCAAACTGCCTCCTGGATCCTGTCCAAGATATTTCAAATATTTGATATGACATAATACAAATGGAGTGTTTTATTCCCCCAGAGGTCAGAGGAGGGAAGTTCCTGACCGTATAATTATATTCTGACCTCCTGAAATTTACCCTGCTGAAATTTACCCTCTTGAAATTTTCTTGTACTGTACGTGGGTAATGCCTTGCTTTCCCTTCTGAGTGGGAGCCTTGTGCTGGATGGAAGAGAAAAGGAGATTTCTCATTTTATCCACACACCACTGGCCAAGGTAGATAGTTTCTACTCTAACAATCGTGGTCCTCTGTGTCTTTTGAGGATTTAGGGCAGCTTCTGTATCTGCTGTTAAATGAATGTAACCAATGGTAATGGAGCAAACAATAACACCCCAGTGATAAAAGAGCAGTCTTGCATGCCTGAAACACAGGCTGTGAATCAGGACCCCAATGTACATGTCGCCGCCGGCCCAACTTGTTCAGATGTAACCGTTGCAATTTCTAGAGTCAAATACCAACTGGGCTGGAAAAAAACGAGAGAGGTGGAATTCAGTTAAGTAAAGGGTTAACTGCTCTCGCATTTGCCTGAATAGATCTTGTTCTTAAAATAACTGCACAGTTGAGTTTGAATTGTATTCTTGTGTGTGTTTGGTTTTGTTTACATTTGTGGACTTTTTTTTTTCAAGTAGGGCTTTCAAAGGGTAATTTATGTCTGTAATTGCATCCTTAACAAAACTGCTTAATCACCAATTAAAACAAACATTTCAAAAATAGGTAAAGTGAAAAATAGGTTGTTTTCATTACCACCTCAGATCGTCTCAGTGAATACACCTATGGCCTCCTTAAGGCAGACTTACTCTTCCAGGTGGATGAAGAGTCCGCAGAAACAGAAAGCACAGACACACAGAACCCCATCCAGCCATGGTTTCGGAGTCTACAAATTCTTCAGTATTAGAGGGCTCATTTTTTAGGAGACTATTTCTCTGATGTTTTTAAGTTTGTAATATGCTCATATATACAAGACATTTTAAGAATAAAGTTGCCTTCCCTTAACTTCTCTAATCAGATTCCCCTTCATAGGGGAAACGACTGTGGTCAGTTTAAAGACTATCCTTCCAAACTTTAACAGATGTATAAATATTAAATCTGTTGAACTGTACCTATTGCACAACTCGCTTTTTTTAATTTAATGATGTAGGTAGGAGTTCTTTCCATGACAAAACAGGTAAGGCTTACCTCCTTTAAAAAAAAAAAAAAGTACATTGAGTTCCATGATATAAATAAGACCCTAGCTTATCATGTCATTTTCTTACTGATGACACATGATCTTTTAAACTTTTTCCTACTATAATTATGCAATACAGATCCTTGTCTCTGCCAGTTTGCATTGATGACAAGCATTTTTCTATGTTAGGTACCTAGAAGTGAAATTTCTGGGTTGAAGGATATGCATATTTTAAATTTTAATAGAAGCTGCCAAACTCATCTCTAAAAATGTTGTACCAATTTATACTTCCATCAACAGTATTTGAGGACCTGTTTCTGTACACCTGAGCCAATACTTGCTATTATTCCTATTTTAATATTTTATAAACTGATGAGCGAGAGTGATATTTCATTGTTCTTTTAACTTGCTTTTTAATTCGGTTACTGATGAGAGTGAGCAGCTTTGCATTTGCCACAATCTTTCTGAAGCTGAATTTTTAAATTATATTTTATTTTACTAAATGAGTGCAAGTCCATAGTATAAAAAGGCAAATAACACTAAAAGAGTTATAACAAAAAGAAAATATCAGCCCTCTGGTTCCCTTTTTCTCTTGTTTCTCCCTGCAAAGACAAAACCTTTCAAATCTTATGATTACTTCTGCTGCTTTTTGCTTCCATATTTCTAACTAATGTGCATGTATTGCTGTCTTTTGATTCTTCATTTTTACCCATTATTCAATTTTACTTCTGAGGCCAGTTTTCTAGCCTAAATTTATTCTACTTTTCTTGCTTTGCATTCAATTCAGTTCAGTTCAGTCGCTCAGTCAGGTCCGACTCTTTGCGACCCCATGAATCGAAGCACGCCAGGCCTCCCTGTCCATCACCAACTCCCGGAGTTCACTCAGACTCACATCCATTGAGTCGGTGATGCCATCCAGCCATCTCATCCTCTGTCGTCCCCTTCTCCTCCTGCCCCCAATCCCTCCCAGCATCAGAGTCTTTTCCAATGAGTTAACTCTTCGCATGAGGTGGCCAAAGTACTGGAGTTTCAGCTTTAGCATCATTCCTTCCAAAGAAATCCCAGGGCTGATCTTCAGAATGGACTGGTTGGATCTCCTTGCAGTCCAAGGGACTCTCAAGAGTCTTCTCCAACACCACAGTTCAAAAGCATCAATTCTTCAGCGCTCAGCTTTCTTCACAGTCCAACTCTCACATCCATACGTGACCACTGGAAAAACCAGAGCCTTGACTAGATGGACCTTTGTTGGCAAAGTAATGTCTCTGCATTAGGCACTATATAATAGGGGCTGGTGTTTCCAGGTAAAGAACCAGCCTTTCCTGCTTCCCTTATAGGGTAGTTGATTATTTGCATGTGGCAATCATTTAAGGGGAAGTAAGTAAGTAAGGAGATCCAACCTGTCCATTCTAAAGGAGATCGGTCCTGGGTGTCCTTTGGAAGGAATGATGCTAAAGCTGAAACTCCAGTACTTTGACCACCTTATGCGAAGAGTTGACTCATTGGAAAAGACTCTGATGCTGGGAGGGATTGAAGGTAGGAGGAGAAGGGGATAACAGAGGATGAGATGGCTGGATGGCATCACCGACTCGATGGACATGAGTTTGAGTGAACTCCGGGAGTTGGTGATGGACAGGGAGGCCTGGTGTGCTGTGATTCATGGGGTCGCAAAGAGTCGGACACAACTGAGTGACTGAACTGAACTGAACTGAAGTAGGTAAGTAAGTGTTGGTCGCTCAGTCGTGCCCAACTCTTTGCGACCCAATGAACTGCAGCCAACAGGGTTCCTCTGTCAGTGACATTTTCCAGGCAAGGATACTCGAGTGGGTTGCCATTTCCTTCTACAGGGGAGCTTCCCAACCCAGGGATCGAATCCAGGTCTCCTGCACTGCAGGCAGATTCTTTACCTACTAAGCTACAAGGGGAGCCCCATTTAAGGGGAAACGCTCTTTAAAGGGTGATAACATATAAGTGAATTTTGACTTTCTCCCTTTCCTTCTCCTTCTTTCTTGGAACACAGATGTAATGGCTGGTGCTTGAGCAATTATCTTGTGATCATAATAGTCACACAACAAGTAATAGAATAGAAAAGTGCAAAAAATCCAAGCAAACTTTCCATAGAAATTCTCCATCTACTTAATTTTGACTTCCTTAAATTCTGCTAATCACTTATTATTTTTTCATCTGCATTTTGATTTTGTGTATTATGCTCACATTTAAAGATGTTCCCTAGTTTCATGGAAAATGGAGGTTTTGTTCCTGTTGCATTTTCTTCATGTAGTTTTATGGTTATTTTTAGAGGCTAAAAGACAAAATACCTTTTCTGTGTTACCGTAAAACTAGAATTTTGGTATATTTTTAGTGTCCTTATGTGTACTGTAATTTGATTTCTACCAAGATTATATACCCTTTCACATTACCAGCAGATTTGTATTAACATATCTATCTTAACTAATGCAGTCAACATTAAATATCATCATATTAAAAAATGTTTGCTCTTTTCATAAGCTAAAGTGGCATCTTTTAAAAATTATTATTTTATTAGTGAGATTTAAGCTTTTTAAGGGCTTCCCTCATAGCTCAGTTGGTAAAGAATCTGCCTGCAATGTGGGAGACCTGGGTTCAATCCCTGGGTTGGGAAGATCCCCTGGAGAAGGGAAAGGCTACCCACTCCATTCTGGCCTGGAGAACTCCATGGACTGTATATGGGGTTGCAAAGAGTTGGACACTACCGAGCGACTTTCATTTTCAAGCTTTTTTTAAAAAAATCTCATTATTAATCTTATATTTCTTCTTTTGTGAATTTTATTTTTTATCTCATTTGTTTGTCTTCTTTTACTATTTTATCTTTAATATTTTTCTCATTGCTTTTTAAGAACTGTTTACATATTTTCATTAGCCTTTGTATTATTCAACTTTTATAAATATTTCTTTCCAATATTTCTTCATTTTTTTTTCATTTTATTATTTTTGGTCTATGCAAGCTTACATTTTTATACAGTTTTTAGTATATTATCTGTCTTTTCTTCTATTGCTTTTTTGTTTAGAAGGTATTTTTATCATTTAGAGAGCTAGATATTTACCTATGTTTTCTTCTAGAAGTTTTTACATTTAACTCTTTAATATACCTAGAATACATTTTAATGTGCATACTAGGATTTTGTTTTTTAAATAGTTTACTATTTTTGTTACATCTTCTATTGACTTTTGAAACACTTTTGCATTTCCTTATTGTACCCCCTTTTATAATTAGTAACTTTTCACTTATTCAGGGGCTATCAATTTAGTTTCACTGGACTGTTTCTTGGTTGTTTGGCCTGTGTCATGGTTATTAAATGACCACAGCTTTATAAGATATTTGTGAGGGCAAGTGAATACTTCATTTCCCCCCAAATATAGCTATTGCTTTTCTGTTTGTTTCTAGAACATCTTAAAATAACTTTGGTAAATATTCAAAATATCTACATGAAATTTTGATTTAGATGATTAATCTTGTTCTTTATTTTTATGAAATGTTAACATATTGGAAAAATTATGTCTTCCCATCCAGAAACATTATTTACTCAAATCTCTTTTCTGTTTCCAATTTTACTATTTCCTATATATAGAGTTCTCACACAACTTTTTAGGTCTTTTTTTGTAGGTAGTTGATATTTTTTGCTTACTATCATAAATATAATATTATCTTTCAAATTATTACTGTTGGCATATAGGAAATATGATTTTTTTTTCATTTTTATATTTCTTAATACCACTAACCAACATCTAATAAATTCTGGGAGCTTTTAGATTGATTCTATAGTGTATACTGGAATAAAATTAGATTTTAAATCTGGCTATCTTTTAGCTTGTAATAATTCTATTAATTGCTCCTGAACTATGTATCTTAATCTCTTATATACTTTCATACCATTATGGAGGGTGGGGGCTATGGGGCAGTCTTCAATGAACCCCTCACAGGGGGAGAGGCTAGGATTAAGTCTTAGAAGAAGATTAAAACGCTGTCAAGATGAATAGAAAGCATTAGTCGCTCAGTCATTTCCGACCCTTTGCAACCCTTTGGACTGTAGCCCCCCAGGCTCTTCTGTCCATGGGATTCTCCAGGCAAGAATATTGGAGTGAGTTGCCATTCCCTTCTCCAGGGGATCTTCCCAACCCAGGGATCAAACCCCTGTCTCCTGGATTGCAAGTGGATTCTTTATCAGGTATGTTAAGGAGATGGTCAATAGTTTGGTATGACTGGATATAGGGATTATGAATCAGATTCACATTCTTGGTGTGATCTGTTGTTCCTGACCTTGCTTTCCCTTTTCACTCTGATCCCATCTACCCCAAGTTCTCAGTATATAATCGAGGAACTGGCCACAGTATGCTTCCTGCTCTTCAGATTATCTTTCCTGATCACATTCATGTTGCAAACTCTTACTCAACCTTGAATGCTCTATGCAGTAGTTTTCTGGGTCCCTAGGGATAAATAAAGCAATGATTAATCCTATGGTAACATACTTTTTATACATTAAAAAAATCTATTTATTGGGGGTACAGTTGCTTTACAATGTTGTTAGTTTCTGTTGTATAACAAAGTGAATCAGCTATATGTATACATACACCCTCTCCCTCTTGAACTTTAGTTCTCCCTCCCATCCCATACCTCTAGGTCATCACAGAGCACTGAGCTGAGCTCCCTGTGCTATATACAGCTTCTCACTAGCTAGTTTACATGGTATATATGTGAATACATGGTAGTCTATATATGTGAATCCTAATCTCCCAATTCATCCCACCACCCTTCCCCTGCCTTGTCCAAATGTCTGTTCTTTGTGTGTACATCTCTATTCCTGACCTGCAAATAGGTTCATCTGTACCGTTTTTCTAGATTCTGTATATATGCATTAATACATGATATTTGCTTTTATCTTTCTGAGTTATGCATGCTGTGTAACAAGACTCCAGCTCCACTGACATCTCTACAAATGATCCACCTTCCTTCCTTTTAATGGCTGAGTAATATTCCGTTGTATACATGTACTGCATCTTTATCCACTCACATCTCTCTCTCTTGTCCTGACCTGTTTGCAAAAACTGTCTTACTTATCTTCTTTTAGTATCTAGCAAACGTTTAAGCACATGAAAAGCAGATGAATTTAGGATTACTACAATTAGATATTCCAATTGCCTGTTTTATGCTCATGGTATTTCTTTTCTTGATTTAGTTATTCTGATGGACACCCAACATTTTATGTTACTTTTTGTTATTCTTCTGTAGTTTTCTCCTCAGAATCATATTTTTTATTTGTTGTTGTTGTTCAGTTGCTCAGTTGTGTCCAGCTCTTTTTGACCCCACGGACTGCAGCATGCCAGCCTTCCCTGTCCTTCACCATCTCCCAGAGCTTGCTCAGAACTCATGTCCATTAAGTCAGTGATGCCATCCAACCATCTCATCCTCTGTCGTCCCTTTATGTTGTTTATAGCATTCCCCGTTGTTTACCAGGCACAGCTTCTGAAATACTGTTTCTAGCCTTAAGGTAGAAGGAACCAGAAAAAGTTCTTATTATTTTTCTAAATATGAGAGACACAGACACGTGTATTAGGAGAGCCAGAGAGGAACAGTTAATCAAGTGTCTGTGCCTAGCATCTAGGGCAGTGCATTAAAGAGCACTAGTAAAACTAAAGGGCTTGGACTTATGATTTAAAAAAAACTGTTTGCTTTTAGAAAGGAGTTCAGCTTTGTTTAAGTAACCAGAGGGATGGTCATATGTAAAATAAAGACTCAAAGTTATTTTACTGAGGATTTCTTTAAGGAGAGTTATTTCTAATGGGCTACTAATGACATGTACTCTTGAAATCCTACAATGGCATCTCTACAGATTTATGGGAGGGAATGAATCTGAAAGATCTAGCTAAATCAAGGGCATACCTATATCTACACCATCTTTTTAAAGACAATACTGGCATTATGTGTTCATGTGTGCTAAGTCACTTCAGTTGTGTCCAACTTTTTGCAATTCCATGGACTGCAGCCCATCAGGCTCCTCTATCCTTGGGATCTCCCAGGCAAGAATACTGGAGTGGGTTGCCATTTCCTTCTCCAGAGCATCTTCCCCATCCATGGATTGAACCCGTGTCTCCTGTATGTCTGCACTGCAAGCGGATTCTTTATCACTGAGCCACCGAGGAATCCCATTGGCATTATAGATGTCTTTAAATAAAATAATATAGATTGGGTCAAAATAGATAAATTAAATCAAATGATTAGCTCCATCCAGTGCTAGCGAACAGTTGGGTTGGATATTGGATTGAGTCTGACATCTGGTTTGGAATTCATCCAGAGAGATCTGGTTTGATTCTGATGGTTAATTTTTCCTCCTGAGAGGCAAGGCAGGACCAAGAGGTCGCTGGCTCCATGTGGCTTGCTGTGGGAGACAGAGGAGTGAAGTGGTACCTGGGGTGACCGGATGCAGGTGGAGCTGGAGCCTAAGGGCAGAATCACATCCATGAAGGAATGCAGCCAGACCCAAGGCGCAGTCAGACAGTGATGGGGGAGGAGTATGTTGTGGGAAGAGACAAGGACCAGGGCTTCTCCTGGGGCCCCCAACACCTTCTTGATGATCACAGGCTCTGGAGGGGGGGCAGTGGTGAGGAAAGACTTTGAACAAGTAAATGCTGCTTGATCCCTGGGCAGACTGATAGGCATGATCTTAATTTTTCAACCAGCCCCTTGATGAAGATATTAAATCTTATCAGCCTTGCAAGCCCACTATGAGGGACATGATCCTATTTAAACTGGATGATAGGTACTTTGGTTGATTGTACTTTGGGTGAATGTTTACCCAGCTGCTTTATGTTAATTAAGTGAACTAAATAAAAGAAGGCAAGAAGGGACTAATGTGGGTTCAATTTCGTACCTGCTTATGCTCGGGTGTGTGTGCTCAGTTGTGTCCAGCTCTGTGACCCCATGGACTGTAGCCTGCCAGGCTCCTCTGTCCATGGGAGCAAGAATACTGGAGTGATCTTCCTGGGGGTCTTCCCGATCCAAGGATCCAACCTACCTCTCCTGCGTCTCCTGCACTTACCACTGAGCCACCGGGAAAGCCCTATTAATACTCAGTGTTATCAAGTACAACCATCTGGATCCCACTACTGAAAGGTGGACTGGCTATTAGTTATGAGTTTGAAGAGTGAGGATGAATTGTGTTATGATCACAGCATAAGTCCAGGAGTTAACCTCACAGAGGAGAGAGACTTGAACTACTATGAAAGGAAGACACATGTTCCTACGAGAGTGTCCTACGACGTGGAGAAGAAACAGGCAGCTTTAGACTTCAAAGCCTGTCATGATATCATTCTATGACCTCACCTGTCATTTATGAATAACAATGAGAACTGGAAACACTTTTTGGATGCTTATTATATTTTGCATGTGTAAACTGTTAGTCTTAACAACATCCCTCTGAGTTAGTGCCTGTGATTTCATGCTACAGGAAAGGAGGTGCAGGGAGGCTAAGCAGTATGTCCAAGGTCACACAGCTGGTAAAAGACTGAGCTAGAATCAGACTCTGTGCTGAAAGCTTTTATCTGACTCTCTGCTACCCTATGGACTCTAGCCTGCCAGGCTCCTCTGTCCACGCGATTCTCCAGACAAGAACACTAGAGTGGATTACCATGTCCTCCTCCAGGGGATCTTCCAACTCAGGGATCAAACCCACGTCTCCTACGTTGGCAGGCAGGCTCTTTACCACTAGCATCGTCAACTGGGAAGCCCAAAAGCTTTTGCACATTCTTTTATTTAAGCATCTCCTGAGAGAGATAGTAGTGCTACCCTCCATTTATAAATTTGGAAATCAAGGTTTGGAGAGGCAAAGGAAGCTGCCGGAACTCACATGGTAGATGGTAGATGGTGAATTTAGGTGAAGGGCATTTGAGTGTTCATTGTACTACTCTCCCAGGTTTCCTGTACGTTGGGATGTTACAGAGTATAAAAGTTGGGGGAAATATTTATGTCTGATTCCCTGACTCTACTGCTTGACCTCTGCTCTCTGCAAAACTCAGTGCTGATCATCTGAGCCCCCTTAGAAAGATGGATCATGACCACCTCTGACGATGATGGGCATCACTTCACATTTACTGTGTATTCAATCAGCAAATGTCTTCTTGATCATGTACTATCTATCAAGCATCTCTCTAGGGCCCGAAGATAAAATAGCGCTCAAAGTCCCTGACTTTGTGGAAGTGGGGAAACCAGCCAAACAGACTGAAAAATAAATATTTCAGTGAATAAATGTTTCATATTATTTCAGTTGGAGATAAAGCAGGATGGACCTCAGAAAAGTGATGGAAAAAGATGTAGGCTGTTTAGATAAGTGTGATCAGGAAAGCATCTCTGAAGAGGTGGTTTGGGGGCTGAAACTTGAATGAGATGAAGGAGTGAGCCTGGGGCAGGCGTAGAAGACAAGTGTATTTCAAGGAGCTGACAGAGAGCATCCCAGGTACTTCACATCTCATTTAATCTCACTATTACCTTTCTGTGTTTTTGCTCCATTTTGTTTATTTTTCAAAATGTGTAATCTGCTTTAGCAGCATTCCCTTAGAAAGAGAATATAATGACACTTTTTCTTTAAAGTGCAATCTTTTGTTTTTCAGAAAATGTAGGCTAAGAAAAAGACGTACTATTGAAAGACGTTCAGGTGCAAGGAAATGTCACATTTCTTTCCCATTTGACTAAAGCGAATAGATTTTTCCTCTCAGAAGAGAAATAGTTCCAATCCCCTTTTCTGGAGTTGCTCTAGCTGACTGGATCCTCTACAAGTCTGGAGATTCGCGTGCTGTGGGCCACTTGGGGAGGTGGCTCTGAATTTGTGTCACCTCTCGTCTGCTGAAGGGCTTCCCTGGGGGCCTTTCTTTAGTGATGTGGCAGGCAATATTTTTCATTCACATTACTAGTTTGGAAGAGTACTCTATACACTACGCTGATCAGTCTTACCTGATGTTGAGTTGGCCAAACAGTTCATTCATATATTTTCATCTGCTCTTACAGAATGAGCTTTCTGGCCAACCCAGTGCAAACAAATATTCTCCCTAATCCATCCCTGGTCATTCAGCTTTGTCTGTCATGACAATTTCTACATGCATTGTTTTGATTTTTATGCCCTCAAGTCTACCACCCTTTTGTTTTTTGACTATAGCCTTTGACAACCTCCTTTTAAGGTCACAGAAGTAATTACTTCTTCTTTTTAAAAAGTAATTTTTATAGTTTATTACAGTTAAATCTTAACTTTTTTTTTTATAATTCATGTTGATACATGGTAAAAGACAGGGATCTAATTTTATTTTACTTCCAAAACCCTAACAAAGTTTGTTGAGGATCAAGAAAGATAAATACAGAGAAATAGAATTTTTATAGTTTAGGCTTCATGGTCATAAATGCCATATTCACAACAAAATCTTGTATAAGGAGAATTTGTGGTAGTATAATTCATGTTTAAATACATAAGGCCTTTTCAGGGAAATAAAGCTTGAGGCCTGTAGTCGTGAGTGAACTACTAACAAGACACAAATAATTTTCTTTCCTTGAAAACAAAGCAGTAAAGTCGAGAGCCCTAAGTGAGACAATCAGTGACATTTTACCCTATTAACAAGTAATAGAAGACAGTCAATTTTCCCTTACTCACCTTTGTTGCCTAGAAACTTTTCAAGACTCCATTCTTTGCAAATTTAGTAAGGTGTTTATAATTTTCTAAAACCATTTAAATGTTATGCAGGGTACGAGACATTATTTTATGAAGTTGGTCCTACACTGAAAATTTCAAAATATTTTCTCTTTTATTTAAAAAATGTTTTACTTATTGTCGTAGATGCTGCAATATACGTTCTATGGAAATCAATATAGACTACAAATGCTGGAGATAAAAATAGCTTACATTACCACCATTCAGAGACACTTAATGGTATTTATTTGTTTTATGTACTTCTAATCCTTTTTCCATGTACATTCAGTTTTACAGAAACTTTATTATTATTATGTTTTTTTAAACCAAGTGTTGGTTTAGCCAGTACTGTGGGAGAGAAGGGCAGACTACTTTATGTCCTGTGATTAATGAGAATGTGTGGCCGACGTGAATAGAATGGAAAAGAAAAGAAGCTTAGAACTTTCACCTAAGACTATTCATAGGCAGTGGCTTGGCATGACATGATGGAAAAGAACTATGATGTTTTGTAGTCTGAATTCTTGTAGAATATGTGCTTTTTAATACCCTGATAGTCGTTTATTGTGTGTCTACCACTTCTTGTTATTCGGTAACTAAGTTGTATCCTTCTCTTTGCAACCCCCTGGATTGCAGCACGCCAGGCTTCCCTGTCCTTCACTATCTCCTGGAATTTGCTCAAACTCATGTCCATTGGGTCGAAGATGCCCTCCAACCATCTCATTCTCTGTTGCCCCCTTCTCCTCTTGCCCTCAATCTTTCCCAGCATCAGGATCTTTTCCAATGAGTCAGCTCTTTGCATTAGATCAAAGTATTAGAACTTCAGCTTCATCATCAGCCCTTCCAGTGAATATTCAGGACTGATTTCCTTTAGGATTGACTGGTTTGATCTTGCAGTCCAAGGGACTCTCAAGCGTCTTCTCCAGCACCACATTTTGTAAGCATCAGTTTTTCAGTATAAAGGCGCTCAAGCTTCTTTATGGTCAACTCTCACATCCATCCATGACTACCATATGCAGGTCCTTTTACACACATTAGTTCTAAGCTGCATAACAGTTTCCAGAGTAGGAAAAGTAATAACCCTCTCCCTGCTACTGTTGTGTGTAAGAAAAAGGAGATTTAGCTGCTGGTTAGTAATAATCTAGTTTGCTACTCTTAGAGACAATGTTCAAAATATTGAACAACTTGGCCTTCAATCAAAACCAGTACCCAACCAACCAACCTTATGATATTCTGCCCACTGGACATGGTACAGGACCGCTACCAATCCCTATGGATCAAAATTTTCTTGATTATGTTTTATATACTGTTTGGTAATCTTTTATTTACCCAACTCAATAATGTACTGTGACATCTTTGCAAGTTATTAGATGTCATTTTACTGTATATATTTTAGTGCAGTTTAATTTAATAACTCAGAAGGGCTTGTGACTTCTATATACTCAAACTGAAATTCTCTCTAATGGGTAAAAAGTACACAGAATTAAAAATCACATATAGTTGAATTTTACATAATGAGAATTCACAGTAGGAGGGGAGTATTGTAATGAAAATTAGTGATACTAAGTAGACTAAGAAGCATCCTAAAGGCTGAGCGCTTCCTGTTGAAAACATTTTCCAGTGGTTTTTCGGTGCGCAGATAGAAAGCGTGTGGCTGTGTGCAGGTGTGCATGTTCCTGTGTTTGTAAACAAATTACCTCTTAAAAACTCCCTCCCTCTCTGGCCTCAATCCTCTCTCTATAAAAGAGCATGAAAACAAATAGCAAATTAAGGCAATTTAGGAGGAAAAATTGAAATGATTTGATTTTGAAAAATAAGGTCCTTTCACAAAAGAAAACAAGAAGTTCCATAGTTTAATGACAGTAGACTGAGAGGAATTTAGAAGTTACTAAAAGTCTTGTGTCTCTCCTAATTATAAGATAAAGTAAAGCATGACTTAAGCTGTAGGAAGAAAGAGTTCAACTAGGCATAAGAATGAACCTTTGACTCATTCAATTCAGTGCTAGAATGTACTGTCTAGAATCTTTAACTGGAAAATTTCAAAATTAGAATCTACAATTGGGAATCTTTACATTTTAAGTCCCTAATTGTGTGAGTCATGAACCAGATAGAAACCTGTGGAAATAGGTACAATTTACACAGTTAATTTAGAAACTAGGGAAAATTTGAACATAAAGAACTAAAGTGACCAATCGTATAGACCTGTCTCAGCCAGTACCCAGACACTTCTACATGGAATTCTTAGCCTGTAGGTTTGACTAACACCATTATTATTATTATCTATTAATTTTGCAGTATGTCATGAGGATTTCCTCTATCTTTAAATGCTTTCTGAGGATCAGTTTTGTAAAAAAATGTTTATTTGCTTGCTTATTTATTCACTTATTTAGCTGCCCTGGGTCTTAGTTGTGGCACACAGGAGCTTTAGTTGCAGCAAGCAGGATCTAGTTACTTGACCAGGGATCGAACCCTGGCCCCCTGCACAGGGAGCGTGGAGTTGAAGCCAGTAGACCACCATGGAAGTTGCTGAGGATAAATTTTGAACAGCTGGTGTAGTATTCCACAGTGGGACTGCGCCTAGCTTTACCCAGCCTTTTGATTTCCCACTTAAGCATCGGTCTTGGGGTTGGGAGGGGTTTGAGAGTTTGAGGAAGTTCTGGTGCTGATGTTTGGGAAGACCATCTGCCTTTAGTTGTGATCCTGCCTCTTTGACACACGCCACAGGCAATTCCCAGAGCGAGTGCTCTTTGCAAGGCTCCTTGGCTACATTCACAAACATGTATTTCACATTCCCTTGGGAAAACTATTACAGATTAAAAACAAAAAAAGATCCTATCCTCAGTATGGTCTCAAGGCTTCTGAGAACCCAAAGGAATCTCAAGATTTAAGACGGGTTTCCCTCTGAACCATGTTCACTCCACACAGGCATTCTATATTTTCTCAGACTGGGCTCCAAAGTCACTTGTTTGCTTCTGCTGTCAACACACTTAATATAAATTCATTTTTATTAAGGAGCTGCATGTTCAGGCTTGTCAATAATCAACTGCTTTCTGAACAAGAAATGGCATTCCCAGGGTAAACAAGGAATGGAAAAAATGTGGTCAGCTGAGAAACCAGTGGCTAAGCCTCCATGGGTCCTGCTCTGGGATTTGATTATGTCATTTTTAGAATTCTGTAGCAGAGATTTTTTGGCCTTAAACACACCCTGCCTTTTCTGGAGTCAGATGGAGAATGCAGTATCTTCCTGCTTTATTGAGATCCAAACATCTCTCTATAAGACAAGAAAATGTTCCACTTATCCAGCTTAGTGGTGTTTTGACACTTTGATGTCCATAGGACCTTGGGTATTTAATTCACTTTGTCAGTGAGAATCTCATGTGACTTTTTGGAGTGGCTGTAGCACATACAGTATGGTGAACTTGAGATTCAATGAAAGGAATTACACCCGAATCTTAAGAAAGTGGTGTGATCTGACAAGATTCCTGGAAGAGATGACACATATGGGCACAGCAGCAGAATTTATTTTGAATATTATAGGCACTTCTTGTGTGCAGTCATGTCTGACTCCTTGCAACCCCATGGACTGTACCCTGCCATGCTCCTCTGTCCATGGGGTTTCCCAGACAAGAATATTGGAATGGACTGCCATTTTCTTTTCCAGGGGAGGATCTTCCCAACCCAGGGATCAAACCCATGTCTTCTGCATTGGCAGCCATATTCTTTATTGCTGAGCCACCAGGGAAACCATATGCACTTATAGTTGCCCAGGTTTAAAAGGATGATCAGACATGGAAACATGGTTGAAGAACTCCTTCTAGCCACAAATAATGATGAACTCAGGACATAGGTGATTTAATATGAATCAGTAACCTCAGATATGCAGATGACACCACCCTTATGGCAGAAAGTGAAGAGGAACTAAAGAGCCTCTTGATGAAAGTGAAAGTGGAGAGTGAAAAAGTTGGCTTAAAGCTCAACATTCAGAAAACGAAGATCATGGCATCCGGTCCCACCACTTCATGGGAAATAGATGGGGAAACAGTGGAAACAGTGGCAGACTTTATTTTTCTGGGCTCCAAAATCACTACAGATGGTGACTGCAGCCATGAAATTAAAAGACGATTACTCCTTGGGAGGAAAGTTATGACCAACCTAGACAGCATATTCAAAAGCAGAGACATTACTTTGCCAACAAATGTTCGTCTAGTTAAGGCTATGGTTTTTCCTGTGGTCATGTATGGATGTGAGAGTTGGACTGTGAAGGAGGCTGAGCGCCGAAGAATTGATGCTTTTGAACTGTGGTGTTGGAGAAGACTCTTGAGAGTCCCTTGGACTGCAAGGAGATCCAACCAGTCCATTCTGAAGGAGATCAGCCCTGGGATTTCTTTGGAAGGAATGATGCTAAAGCTAAAACTCCAGTCCTTTGGCCACCTCATGCGAAGAGTTGAGTCATTGGAAAAGACTCTGATGCTGGGAGGGATTGGGGGCAGGAGGAGAAGGGGACAACAGAGGATGAGATGGCTGGATGGCATCGCTAACTCGATGGACGTGAGTCTCAGTGAACTCCGGAAGTTGGTGATGGACAGGGAGGCTTGGCGTGCTGCGATTCATGGGGTCACAAGGAGTCGGACACGACTGAGCGACTGATCTGATCTGATCTGAGAGCCAGCATTTTGCAGGATACATAGTAACAATGCATACTGATTTGAATCAAATTCTGATGTGTAAGTCAAATCGGTATCAACAAGTCAAAATTGCTGCCCTGTCTCTAAATTGTCTGATCTCTTTGTGGAACTCAACCTACCATTTATTCCACAAGGGGTTGGGAGTGGATTGGGGTTGGCCTGAATAGAAGTGATAAGTCACTGCTCACTTTTCTACTTTAGAATCTTTCTAGCCTAGAGCTCTAGGAAGTTCCTACCAATAAATCAGATCAGATCAGATCAGTCGCTCAGTCGTGGCCTCCCTGTCCATCACCAACTCCCGGAGTTCACTGAGCCTCACGTCCATCGAGTCAGTGATGCCATC
>NW_011491015.1:5342058-5346652 GCF_000754665.1 Bison bison bison | reverse complement strand
CCAGCCATCTCATCCTCTGTCGTCCTCTTCTCCTCCTGCCCCCAATCCCTCCCAGCATCAGAGTCTTTTCCAATGAGTCAGCTCTTCGCATGAGGTGGCCGAAGGACTGGAGTTTCAGCTTCAGCATCATTCCTTCCAAAGAAATCCCAGGGCTGATCTCCTTCAGAATGGACTGGTTGGATCTCCTTGCAGTCCAAGGGACTCTCAAGAGTCTTCTCCAACACCACAGTTCAAAAGCATCAATTCTTCGGCACTCAGCCTTCTTCACAGTCCAACTCTCACATCCATACATGACCACAGGAAAAACCATAGCCTTGACTAGACGGACCTTTGTTGGCAAAGTAATGTCTCTGCTTTTGAACATGTTAATAAATAGAGTTGGCTTATGTTGAAGTCAGTTTCCCGACTCTACATGGAGTCAACTCAATGGCCCCTTCCATCATTTTCTATCTGTGATCTATTGTTTGGAGTTGTAAATCCCCATTTCTTGTACCGATATTTTATTTGTCAGTTTTTCCTTTTTTTTTTTTTTTAACTTTCGGAGGGAAGGAAGACTCCCTTCAGGGTCTCAAAATGACTTCTGAGTTCTGGAGCCAATCTTCTTGGAATGACCAGAAGTTTCTTTGCTTTCTTGCTTTCCACTTAACAACAATCTAGTTCCTGACATTTAGGTATGTTACCTTAGGATTATTCTTGTTGTTGTTTGGTCACTAAGTCATGTCCTATTCTTTGCAACCCCATGGACTGCAATACACCAGCCTCTTTTGTCCTCCACTATCTCCCAGAGTTTCCTCAGATTCATGCCCGTTGAGTCTCTGATGTTATCTAACTAGCTCCTCTTCTGTTGCCCCCTTCTCCTTCTGCCTTCAATCTTTCCCAGCATCAAGGTCTTTTCCAATGAGTTGGTTCTTAGAATCAGGTGGCCTAAGTACTGGAGCTGCAGTTTCAGCATCAGTCCTTCCAAGGAATATTCAGGGTTTATTTCCTTTAGGATTGACTGATTTGATCTCCTTGCTGTCCAAGGGACCCTCACGAGTCTTCTCCAGCACCATAATTCAAAAGCATCAATTCTTTGGCACTCAGCCTTCTTTATGGTACAACTCTCACATCCATACATGACCACTGGAAAAACCATAGCTTTGCCTACACAGACCTTTGTCAGCAAAGTGATGTTTCTGTTTTTAAATATGCTGTCTAGGTTTGTCATAGCTTTCCTTCTAAAGAGCAAGCGTTTTTTAATTTCATGGCTGCAGTCACCATCCACAGTGATTTTGGACCCCAAGAAAAGAACATCTGTCACTGCTTCCACTTGCTCCCCTTCTATTTGCCATGAAGTGATGGGACCGGATGCCATGATCTTAGTTTTTTGAATGTTGAGTTTCATACTAGGTTAGTAAGTCACAAACCCCTGGAAGGGTTGGGATGCCAGGAACTAGGCTGGGGAGCTCTCTAGCAAAAATGAAATAATCCCATGTGTTTTCTAAGTAGAAGATAAGAAAAGGAATTAACCAGACAGAATGCCTTTAATTTTTTTAAGTACCCACATTTTGTCTTACGACTGTGACACTTACTGTTTATTTAAGCCAATATCTAGTATGAGGAGGTTATAATTTAATTTACCACAAATATATCTCTTTGGTTATTACAAGTTTAATATATTAATGTCCAAAAATGTTCCCCAAAGCCCATTGCAGGTGCTTTGCAGTTGATATGCTTGAGAATCATTTCCCTGGATTGTTTGCATTTGGAAAGTGGTGGCCATGGTTGGGTGAGCCTTAAACCAAAGTGAACATCGTAATTTTTCCAGTTGCTCTCTGCTTGAGAGTGTGTTGGCCGCCAATGTAGACGGTGTAGATTGGACCTAGAATGTGAATATGTCTCAGAAACTAGAGTGACTGATCCAACTCAATAACTATGACTTTCCTTGTTATAGATGTTATAATAGATCCCAAGTGAAGATTACTGGCAACCCTAGTCAGGTCATACGTACCTACAGAAGCGACCTCCAGGTTCAACTCTGCCCAAACTCTGAGACACTGGGGGGTGATGTCTTCCACATCCTAGAACCATAGTGATGTGACTGACAACCTCTGATGTTGATATTCATGTCTAGAAGTTTAGACTCTTCAACCCTGGCAGACATACAGATTCAAGAGAACTCTCTAACTTCTGTCACTCATAGCCCCTTACTCGAAATATTTATGATGGGTTCTTTTCCAAGCTCTGGATGTCAACTAGGAGAATCTGAAACAAAACTAAAGAACATGCTTTATCTTCTGACTGTTCAAAGATTTTCTTTGCTTATTTTGAAAACTATTCATTCCTTGAAGTACAGATTCTTTTCCTTCCTTATATGACAGAACTCACTGGGCTTGCCTATAGATCTTGGCTCGTCCTCTGGGTACCATGACTAGTTCAGATGTCTCTAGTATCCAGGGAGGAAAGAATGTTCCTGTCCTCCAGCCTTTTTTCTCCAGCACCTATCTGGCACCAAACATTTTCATGCCTTCTCCAGGTTGGCATGATGAACAGGTAATACATGGTCAACATAGTCCTGGGAAGACAACGATTTTGTGCATTGGAAAAGTAAACTCATTTCAAGAAGACAGCTGAAGCACACCTGTTAAGTGAGCTAACTGGACAGGTGTAGATGTCCTCTCTCCTTGCGTGGTGCACTGTAACACATTTCGATTGGCTGGTGAGTCCCTGCCAATATTGAGCTACTCAGCCAGTAGTACCACCCTTAAACTCGGGCTTCCATCTCTCCAACTGTAGTCTTCCAATTCTCAAATGGCGAAGGACTCCCTTTCAACTGTCCAACTTGCAACTCAAGTAGAGATCATTCTGAAAGGAGATCTTTGAACTCTGAAGGTCAGTGTTCACCTGCTTTTTCCCTCCTGATGACCTTCTTCAAGCTTCCTCATAGAAGATACTGGCTCATGGATCCTGAGAGTGGGATGGACTCTCTTCAGCTGAAAGAGCACAGGAAAGATCTAAAACACTTGGTCCAGGTATGGCCATGTGCATTTTCCTCTGTTGGAAATATGGAGCAAGGCAGACTCTTTCTCCAGGAAGAAGGCTGCTCTGATTCTGCTTGTTACACAGGTCACAGACTTTCTGCAGGAAAACAGTCCACCTGCCCTCGTTTCACTCCCTCAAGTGTTCAAGGGAAATTTTGATCATTCCTTCCCAGAGATAGAGATAGTCACAGTAGTGAAAGTGAAAGTGTTAGCTGCTCAGTTATGTCCCACTCTTTGTGACCCCATGGACTGTAGCTCACCAGGCTCCTCCGTCCATGGGATTCTCCAGGCAAGAATACTGGAGTATTGAGACTGAAGTAGCCATTCCCTTCTCCAGGGGATCTTCCCGACCCAGGCATTGAACCCACATCTCCTGCACTGCATGTGGATTCTTTACCATCTGAGCCCCCTGGGAAGTCACAACGATAGATAATGTTTATTAAGAATTTCCTGTGTGCCGGGCACTGTTCACAACTCTTAACATGCATTATTCGATGTACTCCTCACAACAGCCCTGTGAGTAATTCCCGTCTAATGAATGAGAGGACTGAACCACAGAGCAGCGAAGTCATCCTCTCAAGGTCACAGGGCTTGGCCGTGGCAGAGGCCAGAGTTGAATCCTGGACCCATTTTTGAAACCACCACCCAAACCACGTCATCAGCCATTGTTCTTCCTTGGTTCTCCATGGATGGGACACAGAGGGACGCCTACAGTGATTGAGTCCTGCTTTGTTTCTTTAAAAAAACATGTCATTACATTCTCTCTCCTGTGTGAGAGGATGCAGTGCTCTGCGTGTCATTGTCACCATTTCACAGTTGGGCAGCCTCGCAGGAGATTACCCAGGTGGACATGTCCAAAGTCACACACCTACAGAGTGACAAGGTGGACTTTGACCTCAAATCTTTCTATTTAAAAAAAAATGCTAAAAAAAAAGCCTAAGCTGCTTTCCTGGGAGAAAGGGAGACAAGAAAAGACAACATATGCTTGTTAGTCTTCTCATTCAAGTTCTTCATCTTCTCATTCAACAAATATTTACTGCTACTACAAAGTGCTGGCATTTCCTAGGTAGGTAGGAAGCACTTTTAACGTCAGAGTCTCTGTAACTCAGACACTCTCCTTTCACAGTGGGAAAAATTTTTTTTCAAACAATACCTGTTCAAATAATAGGTGAATAGTTTTTTTGTCAAAACTTAATAAGTTTTATTTATTTATTTTTAATGACTTTTTTAAACAGTTATTTATTTGTTGGCCTGTGATGGTTCTTAGTTGCGGCACGTGGATCTCCAACGTTCACTGTGGCAGCAAGACCTTTAGTTGCAGCATGCAAAATGTTAGTTGCAGCATGTGGGATCCAGTTCCCTGTTCAGTTCAGTTCAGTTCAGTCGCTCAGTTGTATCTGATTCTTCGCAACCCCATGAACCGCAGCACGCCAGGCCTCCCTGTCCATCACCAACTCCCGGAGTCCACCCAAACCCATGAGTCAGTGATGCCATCCAACCATCTCATCCTCTGTCGTCCCCTTCTCCTCCTGCCCTCAATCTTTCCCAGCACCAGGGTCTTTTCAAATGAGCTG
>NW_011491015.1:5340310-5341958 GCF_000754665.1 Bison bison bison | reverse complement strand
AACATCAGTCCTTCCAATGAACACCCAGGTCTGATCTCCTTTAGGATGGACTGGTTGGATCTCCTTGCAGTCCAAGGGACTCCCAAGAGTCTTCTCCAACACCACAGTTCAAAAGCATCAATTCTTCCATGCTCAGCTTTATAGTCCAACTCTCACATCCATACATGACCATGGGAAAAACCATAGCCTTGACTAGACAGACCTTTGTTAACAAAGTAATGTTTATGCTTTTTAATATGCTGTCTAGGTTGGTCATAACTTAAATTTTAAATGGAAGAACAGTTGACTCACAATTGGCACAGTGGTAAAGGATCCACCTGTCAAAACAAGAGGTGCAAAAGACTCATGTTTGATCCCTGGATCGGGAAGATCCCCTGGAGTAGGAACTGGGAACCCACTCCAGTATTCTTGCCTGCATAATCCCATGGACTGAGGAGCCTGGTGGGCTACAGACCATGGGGTCGCAAAGAGTCAGACACGACTGAACGACTGAGGCTGGGCACAGCAGCACAACCATGTTGTGGTAGTTTCTGATGTATATCAAAGTGATTCAGTTCTACGTAGGTGAGAAGATTCTTAATGATTCCTGGGATAGGCAGACTTGATCCTGTTTATGGGGAGAACTCTGTTCTCTCAGATTAAGAAACTATGTCTCTATCTAAAGAACCTTGGAACTGCTGGTTTCCCTGGCATTTTCCCAGTGCTCTTCTTGTCAAAATCATGCTCATTTCACTGGCATTCCTAGGATCTGATTCCCCTTTCTCCTCTTGCATAGTTCTTCAGCTATGCAGGACTCCTGATGGGTCCTGCTACAGAACATTTCAGGCTGTGTTTTTGTCCAAGTGGGAAGAAGCATGGGGTAGAAAAACAGGATAAGCAGGGTATCAGCTATTTTCCATGCCTACTGGACTCAAAGCTCACGGACACCAGCATCCAGATGTGTTTATTCACGTGACGGGGGACCTGCGTGGATGCAGGCACTGGCTAAACACTAGCTAAACACATACAGAGATCAACAAATAAACCCTCTGATTGCTAGGGTGACACACTCATAGACACACACACTTGCACGGCAAACACAATTTTGCAACGTTGTTAAATGCACACAGTTACTCTTGATCCTCATCTCTTCCAGACTTCCTGAACTTGTAAGATGCAGTAAGCCCTGAGCAGCGGTTGAAAGAAATCTCCCAAGTGTATCACGTCTTCCACCCACCCACCAATACGGTGGCTGCTTATTATTTGGTGGTTATTCTTGGTTTCGAGGAAGAGAGTCTATCTCATTCAAGCATCAGGGGAAAGTAGGTGCGGTTCCTCAGTCACACCTGACCCCAATCCAGGGGACAACCAGACACCTGGGGCCTAGCCTCCCTTTCCCTTTCCATCACCAGGCGCATGGAGGAGCCTCTTTTACAGCAGATGGAGATTCACCCCAACCCCTTGCTCTCATCCTCCTGAAATGAACAAATGAACCAGTCGGGAGCTGGCTTCAGAACCTTCTTTCCCTCCAGGTGTCAGGCGGTTACCAAATCTCAAAGACCTGCCCCTGGTCATTTCACATGGGCCAAACTCCCCATGAGTAGGATGCTCACACCCTAGGGTGGGAGGGGGAACCATACCCTGAGACTCGGCATCTACGGGGGGGTGG
>NW_011491015.1:5310545-5340210 GCF_000754665.1 Bison bison bison | reverse complement strand
GGGGCTTGCCTGGGGGTCCGTGCCCCCCCATCCTGGGACAGACCCGCCTGGAGGCCCCACCAGTGTTTTCACAGCTGTGGCTGGGAGGCTGCTCCCCAAGCTCCGTGCATACAGTTGGCCTGCGCCCGAGCAGCTGTGCACACCCCGGCATGACTTCAGTCCCTGCAGGGATGGGGGGGCCCTGGCCCGTGCAGCGGGAACTGGGGAGCAGAACTGACTCACCTCGCCAGGCTGGCTACATCTCATTTTCCTGAGCCGCTTTGTTAACATGGCTATTAAGAAGTTCTCACATGGCTTCCCCGGTCTTCTCTAACTTCCCCGGGCAGCAGTGACAGCCTTATTAACGGCAAATGGCTTCTCGTGGCAGTGTTCCATTTCTAATATTAATAATCAGCATTTAATAAAAACAAAGCAGGGAGAGATACAGGCGGAAAAAACCAGACTGCTTTGCCCTTCGCATTTATCACCCTGGCAGGAGTTATCAGCGATAGTCCCTGAGTGGTTAATCCCGCATCAAAGACACGCCAGCGTATGCACACATGTACATACACATGTGAACACACGTGCGTACACACCTGTTCTGGGAACCGCACTTCATCCCTCACTTGGCCAAAGTCAGGCTTAGACCCTCCTCCCTCCTTCCTGCCATCCCCACCCTCCAGCTCCCCCATCTGAGCATCTCAAGTGACTTTGATGGTTCAGAGTCATGTCATGAACTGATGTCTTTCAAGGAAGGGAGGTAAGGGAGGCGGGCGGGCTGGCGGGAGCTGCTGGCTCTTGCATTGGTACCTTTCTCCGTTTCCTTCTCTCTCCATCAGGCCAGTCATCCGTAAGACAAATGGCCCCCTCCTGCCAAGGCTGAGGAGACTGGAGGTAAAGATGTAGTTAATTACATGTACTCAAAAAGGTCAACTCTCAAGATTAGGAGCTGCGTTTATCACCACTAAAAATAAACAGGGCTGGGGAGGACAGGATGGAAGAAATGGGAGTGGAAAGGTGAATGGGGGTGAAGAGGGACTTGGGGCTTTGGATCCTTGGACGCCGGGCTGATATTTAAAGACCTTTGACTTTGTGGAAGATCTCAGCAAGCAGCTGACATCTCCTGGGGCCTGGGGAGGTTTTCACGATAACAAACAATCCCACCTGGAGGCTGAGAGGACTAGTCCCCTCTCTGGGTGTGCGGAGGCTGTAAGAAAAGGAGATCTTTGTTTGCGGTGAGAAGTGCCGTTCTTTTATTCTCTCCTTCACACCCCAGCTAGTAGTCCTCATCCCATTCTCGTCCTCTACTTCTGAGTTGTGTGGACATGAACTGGAAGCTTTACAGAGAGGGCGCACAGGCAACTGTCCCAGAAGGAGAGTGCTCCCAGGGCTTGCCTTTCCCAGGATAGTAAGTTCCCTACATACAAGCAAGTTCCATTCCAAGAGCTAATTTTTTAAGTCCAGTTTGTTCATAAGCCCAACAAATTTAGCCTAGGCACACAACTAACTCAGTTATATAGTCCTGGACTGTAATAGGTTTATACTTTTCACACAAATAATATGTAAGAAAACCACCGCAAGAAATAAAGCAAATATTTTTAATCTTACAGTACGGCAAGAATCCCTTAGAAGAAATGGAGTAGCTCTTATAGTCAACAAGAGTCTGAAATGCAGTACCTGGGTGCAACCTCAAAAACAACAGCATGATCTGGGTTCATTTTCAAGGCAAACCATTCAACACTACAGTAATCCAAGTCTATGCCCCAATCACTAATGCTGAACAAGGTGAAGTTGACCACATCTACGAAGACTTACAAGACCTTCTAGTGTGCCTAGTCACTCAGTCATGTCTAACTCTTTGTGACCCCATGGACTGTAGCCCACCAGGCTTCTTCTGCCCACGGGATTGTCCAGGCAAGAATACTGGAATGGGTTACCATGCCATCCTCCAGGGGATCTTCCTGACCCACAGATCAAACCTGGGTCTCCTGCATTGCAGGTGGATTCTTTAACATTTGAGCCACCAGGGAAGCTCAAGACCTTCTAAAACTAGCACCAGAAAAGATGTCCTTTTCATCATAGGGGATTGGAATGTAAAAGTAGGAAGTCAACAGTTACCTGGGATAACAGACAAGTTTGGACTTGGAATACAAAATACAGCAGGGCAAAGGCTCACAGAGTTTTGTCAAGAGAACACACTGGTCATGGCAAACACCCTTTTCCAAAAACCTAAGAGATGACTCTACACATGACTCTACATATGGTCAATATTGAAATCAGATTGATTATGTTCTTCAGAGCCAAAGATGGAGAAATTCTATGCAGTCAGCAAAAATAAGACCTGGAGCTGACTGTGGCTCACTCAGATCATGAGCTTCTTACTGCAAAATTTAGGCTTAAATTGCAGAAAGTAGGGAAAACCACTAGGCCATTCAGATGCAACCTAAATCAAATCCCTTATGATTATACAGTGGAGGTGACAAATAGATTCAAGGGACTAGATCTGGTAGACACAGTGCCTGAGGAACTGAAGACAGAGGTTCGTAACATTGTACAGGAGACAGTGATCAAAACTATCCCAAAGAAAAAGAAATGCAAGAAGGCAAAGTAGTTGTCTGAGGAGGCTACAAATAACTGAGGAAAGAAGAAAAGCAAAAGGCAAGGGAGAAAGGGAAAGATATACCCAACTGAAAGCAGAGTTTCAGAGAATTAGCAAGAAAAGATAAGAAGGCTTTCTTAAATGAGCAATGCAAAGAAATAGAGAAAAACAACAGAATGGGAGAGACTAGAAATCTCTTCAAGAAAATTGGAGATTCGAGGGCACATTTCATGCCAGGAGTGGCACACTAAAGGACAGAAATGGTAAGGGCATAACAGAAGCAGTAGAGGTTAAGAAGAGGTGGCAAAAATACACAGAAGAACCATACCAAAAAGGTCTTAATGACCCAGATGACCATTAATGACCCAGATAACCACAGTAGTGTGATCCCTCACCTCGAGTTAAACATCCTGGAGTGTGAGGTCAAATGGGCCTATAGGAAGCATTACTCTTGAGCAAAGCTAGTAGAGGTGACAGAACTCCAACTGAAATATTTAAAATCCTGAAAGATGATGCTGTTAAAGTGCTGCACTCAATATGTTAGCAAATTTGGAAAACTCAGCAGTGGCCATAGAACTGGAAAAGTTCAAATTTCATTCCAATCCCAAAGAAGGAAAATGCCAAAAAATGTTCAAACCACCATACAGTTGTGCTCATTTCACATGCTAGCAAGGTTATGCTCAAAATTCTTCAAGCTAGACTTCAGCAGTATGTGAACTGTGAACTTCCAGATGTACAAGCTGGGTTTCCAAAAGGCAGAAGAACAGAGATCAAATTGCCAACATTTGCTGGATCATGGAGAAAGTAAGAGAGTTCCAAAAAAACACCTACTTCTGCTTCATTGACTACACTAAAGCCTTGGACTATGTGGATCACAACAAACTGTGGAGCATTCTGACAGAGATGGGAGTAACAGAACAACTTACCTGTCTCCTGAGAAATCTGTATGCGGGTCAAGAAGCAACAGTTAGAACCAGACTTGGAAAAATGGACTGGTTCAAAATTAGGAAAGGAGCACACCAAGGCTATATATTGTCACCCTGCTTATTTAACTTCTATGCAGGGTACATCAGGTGAAATGCCAGACTAGGTGAATCACAAGCTGGAATCAACATTGCCGGGAGAAATATAAACAATCTCACATATGTAAATGATACCAGTTGAATGGCAAAAATTGAAGAGGAAATAAAGAGCCTCTTGATGAGGGAGAAAGAGGAGAGTGAGAAAGCTGGCTTGAAATTCAACATTCGAAAACGAAGATCATGCCATCCAGTCCTATCACTTCATGGAAAATAAAAGGGGAGCAAGTGGAAGCAGTGACATATTCCATTTTATTGGGATCTAGAGTCACTGTGGATAGTGACTGCAGCCATGAAAGTAGAAGATGCTTGCTTCTTAGAAGAAAAGCTGTGACAAACCCAGACAGCATGTTAAAAAGCAGAGACATCAGTTTGCTGACATAAAAGTTATGGTTTTTCCAGCAGTCATTTAAGGATGTTAGAGTTGGACCATAAAGAAGGCTGATCGCCAAAGAATTGATGCTTTTGGACTGTGGTGTTGGAGAAGACTTTTGAGAGTCCCTTGGATTGCAAGGAGATCAAACAAGTCAATCCTGAAGGAAATCGACCTTGGATATTCATTGGAAGGACTGATGCTGAAGCTGAAGCTCCAGTACTTGGGCCACCTGATATGAAGAACTGATTCATTGGAAAAGACCCTGATGCTGGGACAGATTGAGGGCAGGAGAAGGGGGCGACAGAGGATGAGATGGTTGGATAATAAAATCATTGACTCAATGGATATGAATCTGAGCAAACTCTGAGAGATAGTAGATGACAGAGGAGCCTGGTATGCTGTAGTCCATGGAGTTGCAAAGAGTTGGGCAAGACTTAGCGGCCAAACAACAACATCATAGTACCTTGAAGAGTACAGTAGTACCAGCTGCATCACCGTTGCTTTTATGCTTGTTTCTGGACATCCTGGACTTGAAATAAAAATACTGAGCTACTGTACTCTATACAGGGAAGTGAAATCGCTCAGTTGTGCCTGACTCTTTGCGACCCCATGGACTGTAGCCTACCAGGCTCCTCCATCCATGGGATTTTCCAGGCAAGAGTACTGGAGTGGGTTGCCATTCCCTTCTCCAGAGGATCTTCCTGACCCAGGGATCGAACCCAGGTCTCCCGCATTGTAGGCAGACGCTTTACTGTCTAAGCCACCAGGGAGGGCCTCTGTGCAGTACTATGCAGTAACGTGCACAAGAGCACGACAGCTTGTAGAGGATGCACACACGCCACAATGTACGCCAGACACGTGAACTAACTTATGTGATCTGACACATGAATGCAAGTTCACATCTTTGAAACTTCCCAACTTGAAGGTTTGTATGTAGGGGACGTACAGTATATTCCAGACCCTGCCTGGCCAGGGCATATGCTCTCCTTTCTTGGAGGCTGAAAATTCTCCTGACGGGTCCATGAACATAGGGTACATGGCTGCCCTTAGAGATGCACTCAACCAGGCTCACTGTGCTGACATCTGTAGCCTGAGGTCGGGATCCAGAGGCACCAGCTTTCCCAGGAGTCACTCACTGGACTACCAGCTCTTTCATCTTCCATGACCTGGCGTCTGCTGCTCTCTTATTGTAAGGCTTCTAGTCCTTCCTCAAAATCCTTCGCAGGTAGGTGTCATGTCCTCCAACCCTTCAACACCAGTTCAAACACAAGTCAAAGCTGATCTTTCTGTCCTCTGGTAGTTCAACGCTAACTCTTACCATTGCAGGCTTTGCCTTCTTACTTCTGTGTGTGTGTGTGTGTGTGTGTGTGTGTTAGTTGCTCAGTCCTGTCTGACTCTTTGCGACCCCATGAAGTCAAGCCCGCCAAGCTCTTCTGTCCATGGGATTCTTCAGGCAAGAACACTGGAGTGGGTTGCAATTCCCTTTTCCAGGGGATCTTTCTGACACAGGGATCGATCCCAGGTTTCCTGCATTGTGGGCGGATTCTTTACTGTCTGAGCCACCAGGGAAGCTGCCTTCTTGCCTCCTCCCTCCTCAATCATGAACATCCTAGAGGACGTGGACTTCATGCCTTTTCATCTTGCTCTTCCCCAGCCCCTCCTGTAGTGCTCCTAGAGGTAGCTCAAAGGAGTTGAGGCCCCAAAGGGGCAACAAAGGTGGGCAGCATCTCTAGGGTTTACATTCTGAGTTAACCCCAGATGGGTCTGACATAAAGAACCCCAAGAGTACATCCACGTGTCAGTGACTATTGTCTTGACTTGAAAAGTGGCTGTCACTCTCCTGTTCTGAGATTTACCTTGGAAATACGCAGAGAATAGTCAGCACCTTTCAAATTAATTTACTTACCAAAGTGTCATTCTGCAAAAGCCGTTTGTTAGCTGTGAGTCTCTCTAAGTTTCCTTTCTTTGAGCAGGCAGCCTTCCTCTGTTAAATGTGAGCACACAGGGATGCTAGGAGCTGGGGCCTGGGCTGGGAACTCCGAATCCCTGAGGCAGAGGTGGTTCGCTTGGACTGAAGCTCAGGCTCAGGCATTCATTTTTCATACAGATTCCCCTCTCTGGCCTGCAGGGCTAGAATAGAGAGCAGAAAAATAAACTTTGGCAGGAAGAGGGAAGGAAAAAAAAGAATCATTTCTAATGGAGACGATGACAGAGCACAAGATAGATATAAGCTCAAAAAACTGTCGTCTACCATGATATTAATGTCCTTACTTTTTAGTTTCATATATTTAACATTCAGGGAAACCCGGCTGTGTAATAAGGATGTACTATGGAAATGCCAGTGCGAGGTGAAGACAGGATCAACAGGGCTTCTCAATCTCACAGTTCGCTGCGCTCTGTCTCCCAGTCACAGACACAGACACAGGGCGAGGCTTCTTAGCTCCTGTTGGCTGTTCTGCAGAAATTAAAAATAAAACAAAACAACAGAAAACAAGAACCAGTCTCTTCTGCTGCCCCAAACCTGGGCCAGTTTCTTCAGCTTCCCTGGGAGAATAGCAGGCAGTCAGAACATACTGGAACACAGCTTTCTGAGAACTTTGTCCTGCTCTCTGGAGCTGGAGAACATGCAAGGTGGCTGCCAGACATTCCCCCATCCTGGAGAATTCTAAGTTTCTGGTCTGGAATATGGACCTGATACTCACACTGAAATGAAGGGCTTGTCACATGATTTTTTGCAGGTTCACCTTTGCACTGAGGGAGTGAGAGCCGTGCAGGAAACCTAGATTCAATCTCTGGGTTGGGAAGATCCCTTGGAGAAGGGCATGGTACCCTACTCCAGTGTTCTTGCCTGAAGAATCCCATGGACAGAGGAACCTTGTGGGCTACACTCCACAAGGTCACAAAGAGCTGGACACGACTAAGTGACTAACACTCAGTCACTCATGCTCACCTGGGTATGTGTGTTGAGCATACAAAGGGCGTGATGTGCTTTAGAGAACCCTGGAAGAGGAAACAGCAATCAATATGCCTGTCCAAACAATTAGAAAGAGATGTTTCTGTGAGTCTCCTAAATCTCTTTGGCATGTGTTAGACCCATGCTGTCAGTTCAGCTGCCATTAAACAGCTTCTAAATAATGCAAAGACAATCAGATGTACAAATAAGCAGTTCAGTCTGGGTGATTGATTATTGGGATAATGCTCATGCACCCGAGGCGTGACATTTCCAATCACATCTCCATTTCATTTCTCAGGCAGTAATGATCTTTCTACCTCCAGTGATCTCATGGCTGGACGATCTGGGTATGGGCTAGTATTCTTGGGTTCTGTGATTAGCTGGTCATCTTGAATGTTGGTTGAATGATCCTTGGACACTTGAAACAAGAGTGTCTCCTTTGAATCCTTTCCATAATATGGAAATGCCACCAGCAACGGGCTATAGTTTTTCACATGTGAAGTACATGTTTAGGAATCTTTCAAGGTCAAGGTCTTGCAGATGACCTTAATGTGGCTTAGTTTTTTCACTCTGTCCTTCCAAATTCTTCAATCTTTACAACACCTGGAGAAAGCACACTGTATCCTGCAGTGCTTACTATTTATCATGTTTTTGTCTTTTTAAAAAAATTTTATTGAAGCATACTTGATTTACAATGTGTGAATTTCTGCTGTGGAGCAGAGGGACTCAGTTGTGCGTACATGCACACACATACATAAATATATACATATATAAATATATAGTATATGTTCTTTTTCATTCTGGTTTATCACAAGATATTGAATATAGTTCCCTGTGCCATATTGTAGGAGCCTTGGTGTTTATCCATCTTATATACAATATATTTGCAAAGCATTTTATTTCAAAAGGATGCTTATATAGTAAGAGGGTCACCATAGAATTCAAAACTCAGCTCAGGCACCACTAAGTCATGTCTGACTCTTTGTGACCCCATGGACTGTAGCCCACCAGGCTCCTCTGTCCATGGGGTTCCCCAGGCAAGAATACTGGAGTGGATTTCCATTTCCTTCTCTAGGGGATCTCCCTGACCCAGGGATCGAACGTGAGTCTGCCTGCACAGCAGGAGGACTCTTGACCACTGAGCCTCTGGGGAAGCCCTTTAGAGCTCATACCTTTAATCGTTTCACCACAGTGCATATATGAGGAAGCTTGTTTAAGTAGAGACATTTTAGAAGAAATAGTCTGAAAGAAATAGGTGCCTCTGGTAGCAGAATTGAAAAGTGAGGGATATACTGGGGAGAAATATTAGATTTCCAGTATATGGCCTTTAGTAAGTCTTGACTGTGGATCTCATGCATTTCAAGACAGCTAATGTGAACGTGCTGTATAGCACAGGGAGCTCAGCTCCCTGCTCTGTGATGGCCTAGAGGGGTGGGATGGGGGGGGAGGGGGGAGGCTCAGGAGGGAGGGGATATATACAATTAGCTGATTCACTTCCTTGTACAGCAGAAATGAACACAACACTGTAAAGCAATTATGCTCCAAATAAGTTCAAGTGAAATCTCATTAAAACAAAAACGCAAAAAAAAAAAAAAGACACAAACATATAGCTTTAAAGGAAATATCATGGACAGAGGAGTCTAGCGAGCTATAGTCCATGGTGGCAAAAAAAGTCAGACACGATTTAGAGACTAAACAACAGCAACAACAAAGGAAGAAAGATACTAGAAAATCACCCTAATTTTAACATTGCATCTCCTCTCTTCAGGACCTGTTGGCTCCAGATCCAAAGGAAAAATCAAACTGATTTCTAGGATAGTGAAAAGAGCCCTGCGGACTCTCAGCAGTGATTTCTCCGCCCCTCCTCCCTCCAGGTCCCCAGGCCCAGGAGACAGAGAGAACACTGCACCACTGTCTGAGAATTCATTCCTTGTTCAAAGAGAAGTTTGCACTCGAATAGATTTTTGCCTTTTGCAATTATGTCATTAAAAGCATTCTGAACTTCAGACTTGAAATGAACTCCAGAAAGGGTCTGCCCTTTTAGCTTTCTGGCTTTACATAATTTATGGTTTTGAATCTTATTGAAAAATGCAAAAGGGATTCAGCAAAGGTTCCAAGCAGATACCCACAAAGGCACATACCTCTGTCCCTCCCAGCGTAGTCTTTATAAAATTTCTGCCCCTAAAGGGAGGGGCACTGTCTTTGGGATTAGAGGGTCTTCAGTATGGCACGGAAAGAACACAAGCAAGTGGAAATTGTAAGGAAATTCCTCCTGTTCATGTCTTTGGTTTATCAGTTAGCAGTTGTAATATTCCTTTCCTGCATTCCTTTCTCTAGCATCCTCCCCTCAGTCCCCTCCCTCCCCCCGACACCTTACTCCCCTGGCACACCTGGATCTGGAGTATCATTTAGCATTTAGGGGAGTAGATGGTGTTACCGACCAGGGTTCTTAACCTTCCTCAATCGATAGAAATTGACTAGAGGCCAGACCAGAAATACAGGCAAGGCTTTATTGGAGCCTCTGCTGCAGCGGGGTGCAGTAAGAGCAAACAGCAGGTTCCCTTGCTTGTTCCCTGAGGGAGGTGAGCATGTTCCTTATATAGGATGAGGGGAGGGGTGTGTCTGGGGGTCGGGCCTGCGGCTTAGGTGTTTGGCCCACCCCTTAGGTGGTGGTGTGTGCGGGGGGCATGTGCAGTATGCTGCTTTTGCTCCAGGCTCTTCAAAAGTGGCAGTTGGGGTTTTTGGTCTCTTTGTATCTTTTGGGTCCAGAATTTTCCCCAACTGAGTATGCACGCTGTTGTTTTCAGTCCCATACAGTTTCTTTGTATTTTGTTGTTCCAGGAGAGGTGTGTCCAGGTGCAAACATTGCAGCAAAGGGTCCCGGTCCCAGCCCATCTCAATGGGCCCGGAGGAGAGCGAAGCCAGAAGTCATGTTGTCAGCCTTCTACTCCTTGTTCTCCTACCTTCCAAACCTGGGTCTCTGCACAAGTCACTTTAATGTTTTGCAGCTCTGTTTTGCACATTTGTGAATTAAGGCCAGTAGTTACATCTATCTCTCAAGTTGTAGCTTGGATTAAAGCTCAAACTGAAAGTAAAAAACTTAGCACTGTATAGTAAGCACTTAACAAATACTTGCTTTATTATTTGGGAGGCAGGACAGGATGTTGTGGGTAGGATCTTATTCTCTGACAGCTGACTGTTTGAGCTTGAATCCTTAGTCTGCCATTTAATCATTGGGTCATTTTCAAAGTCATTTCTGCTCTCTGAGGTCAGTCGTCTCATCAGGGTGATGCGGACAGAGATGCCGTTTATCTGTAGGATCACTGTGGGGAGAGAATGAGATGAAATATGTAAGTTCTTAGCACAGGGCCTGGTCCATTGCAGAACTTCCATAAATTCAGACTGTTAGTGTGGGGAAATGTGCCAAGCAGTGAGAGACACACAAACAGTAAATATATTTCTCGAATCCCCTGAAAATTACTGCATCTAATTGGGTAAAAGGGTGACCTCACCCTCAGCCAGATTCCTGGCTGCAGATCCAACCCTGGGCTGAATTCATGGCCTTTGGCTGTGCTGCCTGCCAGACAAGGCTGCCCACCCCAGACCTGTGACAGCTTTGGGGTGAGAAAGATGTTCACGTTTTTACCTGGCAACCCCCATCTCTCCATTTCTGTTGGCCTTACTCCTCTAAATATCTTTCCCTCGATGGCCAGACATCCCAGATCCCCTGCTCCAGTTCCAGGTAAGGAGAGCAGTGACTGGGGTGTGTGTGTGTGTAGGAAGAGGGTAGAGGTGTTGGAACAGAGTAAGCTGATGGGAAAGACCCCAGTCTCTGGTTGTCTCTCAGCCTGGAACAAGCTCAGTGGGGACTGTGGCTTTCCACCCAGACCCAGAACCTGGTTCTAGATCTTCTGGCTGTGGATTCAGGCTGAGTTCCTTAGCGTCTCTCTACCAGCCTCAGTTTTCTCTGCTGTGAAACTGGAAAAACAACAGTTGCTGTTGAAAAATAATGCCTGTAGAGTAACTGGCTCAGCAAATGATGGAAGGGTTATAATGGGTGTAACCTTGAATAGTGGGTCCTCAAAATAGCCAACAGAGGGTCCAGGTGGAGGGGAAGCTGGGGAAACAGGGCTCATCATTTTCTTTCTTTTCTCTTTATTTTTTGAAGTTTAGGAGACTTACAATGTTGTGTTAGTTTCAAGTGTACAGCAAAGTGATTCCATTATATATATATATGTATATATTTATATTTATATACACATATACATATGTATCCCCTGGAGGAGGACATGGCAACCCACTCGAGTGTTTTGGCCCAGAGAATCCCATGGACAGAGGAGCCTGGTGGGCTACAGTCCATGGGGTCACAAAGAGTCAGACATGACTGAGTGACTAAACACATACATACGTGTATTATTTTTCAGATTCTTTTCCATTATAGGTTATTACAATATACTTTCCATTCTATCCATTAAGTTCTCATTGCTTATCCATTTTATATATAGTAATTTATGTCTGTTAATCCCAAACTCCTAATTAATCCCTCCCCCACCTTCTCCTTTGGTAATTATATGTTTGTTTTCTGTATGTGAGTCTGTTTCTGATTTGTAAGCAAATTCATTGGTGCCATGTTTTAGATTCCACATAGAAGTGATCATATGGTATTTGTCTTTCTATGTCTGACTTACTCCTCTTAGTCTGATCATCTCTAGGTCCATCCAGAGTTCTATCATTTTAAGATCTGAGGTTCACAGTGCAGTTTCTCCTTTCTGAACTCACTTCTCTAGGTGTTGTCCTAGGTTCCGTGGGGATAGTCCAGAGCAGGTTCCTGGCAGAAGGAGACCAAGGATGAGGGGAGAGAAATGAGGTTGAGCTGAGCTGGCTGTGGTTCTAGCAACCCGGCTCTGCCAAGCCTCCTCTGAATGCACCAACAGACCTTCTTTCTGAGGGTGCTGCTCAAGCCAGGAGCCTCAAGTCATGTCTCCTGCACTTGTTCCCTGCTTGCCGAATGCCTTCTCCATACAATGAGTAAGACGTGGCATCTCATTTTTTTTTTAATTAATTTTATTTTATTTTTAAACTTTACATAATAGTATTAGTTTTGCCAAATATCCAAATGAATCCACCACAGGTATACATGTGTTCCCCATCCTGAACCCTCCTCCCTCCTCCCTCCCCATACCATCCCTCTGGGTCGTCCCAGTGCACCAGCCCCAAGCATCTAGTATCGTGCATTGAACCTGGACTGGCATCTCGTTTCATACATGATATTTTACATGTTTCAATGCCATTCTCCCAAATCTTCCCACCCTCTCCCTCTCCCACAGAGTCCATAAGACTGTTCTATACATCAGTGTCTCTTTTGCTGTCTCGTATACAGGGTTATCGTTACCATCTTTCTAAATTCCATATATATGCGTTAGTATACTGTATTGGTGTTTTTCCTTCTGGCTTACTTCACTCTGTATAATTTAAACCAAGCAGGTGTTCTGTCTCCATGGCAGGGACAGACTCAGAGGCTCTGTCTGGCACAGCCTTGCTGCCTTTCTGCTCCAGGCAGGATCAAAGCTCCCTAACCTTGCAAGCTCTCAGATCCAGTCCCTACTTTTATTTCAGCAGCCTTTAAAGTTCTTTCATTTTCTAGTAGTGCCTTGGAGCGGAATTCAGAATCACAAACTACCAGAGTGAAAAGGGACCTCAGTTGATCATCTCTGGAGATGACCAACTTCCAGTCCATGGCAAATCTGATTCACAACAACATTTCATTTGGTCCAACACAGATTTTCTTTTAAATGAATGACGTGTCAACATTTAAAACCTGGGAGTTTTTCCTGGATGTCCAGCTTCTCTTATAAAGTCATAAATCTGGCCATGCTGGCTTGAGTTTCAACATGGCAGCATTTGGATGAAAAGGGTCATGGCTGACCCCAGCCTCCTTTTTTTTTTTTTACTCTTCTTTTAAAATTTTTAAACTTACTGATTATTTAAAATGCAATTTTATTTTATCATTTTATTTTTTTTAGGCCATGCAGTGTAACACGCGGAGATCTTAGTTCCCTGGCCAGGGATTGAACCTACACCCCTTGCATTGAGAGTGAAGTCTTAACCACTGGATTGTCAGGGAAGTCCAAGTGGCTTCCCCCTTTGCCTTGTACCTGAACTTCTGTCCACCCTAGCCCCTTCCACTCCCCATCACATCATACTTGTCCCTTTGGTTCATTTTCTTATCTGTGTGACCCCAATTGGCATTTAAGTTCGCAAGTTCTAATCTAGTTGCAGTCATGGTACAGATGGGAAATCTGAGGCCTGGTGAGAGGAAGTGCCTCTGCCAAGACCACCAAGAAGTAAATTCTGGGGGTGGGATTTGAGTCCAGCTTTTTCCATCTTTTAAAAATCGAAGTACTGATCTACAATGTATGTTAATTTCTGCCATAAAGCAAAGTGATTCAGTTATACATATACATACATCATTTTAAAATAATTCTTTTCCATTATGGTTTTTTAGCTCTTTCCTCCATAGAAGCCCACCTATTGAGGATGGACCAGCTCATGAATATGGCATCTTGGTCCTGATATTCTCTCGGAGTCCTGCCTCTCTGGCCTTTGTCTGTCACTGAGTCGCAGGCTTAGGTTGGGGGGGTTTTGGCCTGAGAGCAGGACTCCTGAGTGTCGCCTGATGGTCAGAATCAGTAAAACAAGCCTGGAGACAGTGTCCGGCTTGCTGTTGCCTATTTCATCTCCCTCGCTTTGCCATCTCTCGCCCTTTTCCATCACCCCTGTTAGAGAAGGCTGGCATGACGTTCTCAGGGTTTCATAGAAACTGTGGTCAAAAGGGGTAAATTACTGTGATGCAGGCTGCCCTGCAGCTCCAGAACTGTCTCCTTGCCTCTTACCCCTATTTACAGATGAGGTCATCAGGCCCAAAGGGTGACACGATATTGGCCCTCCAGAGCCAAGATTACAGCTCAACCCTGATCTCGCTCTCCCAGAGCTCAGCCCTCAGGGATACAGCCAGCGATGCCATGAATGGCCAGAACCAACTCCAAACAGGCAGAGAGGAGGCTGGCAGATAGCAGCCACAGTGACCTCTGCCTCCTCCCGCCTCCCTGGGGGCTCCAGGGCCCTGCAGAGCCTGTGACAACAGGTGAGGGCTTGGCAGGGGAGGGAAATGACATCTCAGTGTCTGGCTGGTCTTGTGCATTGATGTGGGTGCCAGGAGGCCCTGTGGGGGCTGTCCGGGGCTGGCCCTACATCTCCATTATCTTCAGTCAGCTGTAAATCTCTGTCTCTGAAAATGAAATTAATAGGCACAGCTAGGAGATAATACAGACAGTAGATCCGCACATAAAATGCCTCCCCGTCCCTCTGATAAGCCTGCCCCTAGGACAAGCAACAGGATTATACAGTAATTTTATTATACAGGGTCTGCCAAGGGCAAAGAAAGGGTCACTTTTCTGTGCATGGTGACACCATCCCCCACTTTCCTTTTCGAAGCCGCCGTCCCCATCCACTGCAAAGCTGTCCACCCTCAGGGAGCAAGGCACGATCATGCACGTGTCCTGGGCTTCTCTCAGGCCAAGGGGTTTCTAGTTTCCGCCCTGTCTCAATATGCTTCACAGGCTGTACCCAGCCTCAGAGACTTTCCCACAGCAGAACCTGCTGCTGGAGTTCTGATTCCATCATCTGTCAAAAGAGAAAGCTGGATAAGAGGGGTTAAATACATCCAGACCAGACATTCCCGTGTCTGGTCCATCCATGTGTTCTAGTAGCACAGGGCTTATTTCTCTCTTCTGACTACCTGACAAAGCAAAAGATCCTTCTGAGCTTCTGGCCCAAGACATAACATTAAGAGGAATGAAAGTGAGAGATGAAGTCTTGCCGCTAACATTTGGTTTAATTGGAGGATAATTACTTTACAGTGTTGTGTTGGTTTTTGCCATACAATAGCATGAATCAGTCATAATTATATATCCCTTCCCTCTTGTGCCTACCTCCCATTCTACCACTTTAGGTTCCTTGCCACTAACTCCTAACTTCGTTGCCTGCTTTCTGAGTAACGAAGTATTAGGAAACCATGCTTGGCCCCTACCCAGCTCCCTCCTTTTTTGCTGTCAGTAAAATTGAACTCCATCCACTTTCCTGATGGATCATACCTCTGGAGGAGAGTTTGTATGGTGCCAGGAAATGGATGGACTTGGCCACTGGCATTGAAAGTTACCCAAGGGTGGGAAAATGCACAGATTTTAGCTAGTGAAAAGTAACAAGATCCAGTATTTACAGAGATTTTTACATAAAAACCCGAGGCAATTCATATTATTGTACTCAGTTCTGTTCTCTGTGCCAGTGGATGGGGAAAAAATAGATCATGTAAGAGAACGGTAAAACCATTGTTTTGACTTTCGCAGATATTTCATTTCTTTGTAATATCAGAACACCAGTGTGTACATACATCTCATGGAGTCATTGTTTTTGTCTTGAGCCACTGGAAGGACTTCCCTGATGGTCCAGTGGTAGAAATCCACTTTGCAATGCAGAGGACGTGAGTTCAATCCCTGATCAGGGAACTAAGATCCCACATGCTGCAGGGCAACTTAGCCCATGCACTGCAACTGCTGAGCCTCCGTCACAGCTAGAGAGTCTGTGCCCCAAGGAAGGATCCAAATGATGTAGTGAGGATCCCATGTGCCACAACGAAGAGCTGACACAGTCAAAAAAATAAATATAGAAAAAAAAAAGAGAGCAATCAGAAACCATCGAGGGGTTTTACTTGGGTGAGTGAATGGTTTGGATTTCCATTTTTCAAGAATCACTCTGATTACTGTGGAAAGAGTTGAATCAGAGGGTCTCAAGGACAGCTGGCAGTGCTTTCAAGCAGCGTGGTGATGGTGAAGATGGCCAGAAGAGAAATCGTTGAAGGAAAGTGTGAGAGGTGAAATAGGGAATTCCGCAAATCGTTGGAGGAGAGTTTCCTTTATGAATGCAGGACGGATGGGGTGATAGTTACTGACATGGGCCGTTTTGCAGGAAGAAGGTTGGGGTTAGGTGGGAGCGGTTTTTTGTCAGTCATGCTGATTTTTGTTACTACTTATTGGACCCATGGACCCCAGATCTTTCAACTTGACTGAACCAGCTCAGACAGTTCTCATAGTGTGTGTTACTGCCGTCCCTGTTGGTACTCTCTTGTATAGTTTGGATCTCATGCAAGAGTATTGGGTCCCTTGGTCTCCTACACAATTAGTTCCTGCATGTCTGAATTTCTCGGTGTGAAGGTTGTTTATCCTTTTGGGAAGCTTAGGGCATCAGCACTTGCTTTCTCCTTCCTTGTTCTTCCTTCTGCACCACCCTGGTGACTGTCTACAACTTCTGATGAGCAAGCCAGCTGTAGTTGTTCTCCAGACTCCTTTTTCCTCCTTTATCTAAGAGTACAATTAGTTCTGTCCTTCCAGAATCCCCTAAGTGGGCCATTCCTCCTGAGCCTATTGTGAACTTGGCCTTGTTTATTAGGCAGGGATGGACCTCAAGGTTATGATCAATGTACAAGCAGAGTTTTTCAAAAATTCAGGGATATTATCTACTTACATTTCTGCCTTTTCCCCCTTCTTGCTCTTTTTCCTTTTAAAGAAATTCTTCCCTGATACACAGAAAGATGTTATCTGTTTATTTATTTGCCATGCCACAGCATGCAGGATCATAGTTCCCTGACCAGGGATCAAACCTCCTCCCCCTGCAGTGGAAGCTCAGAGTCTTAACTGCTAGACTGCCAGGGATGCCCCCGTCCCAAACTCACCTTCTTGCTCATTGGGTTAAAGTCCTAATGGTTCCAATGTTTATAGCACTATGACTGAAAACAGAGGAATGTTATAAAACTCAACTCACAAGGCTGTTGTCAAGATTTCATGGGAATGAGCTTTCTGGATGACCTGAGGGCAACATTTCTCTGTCTTCTCTCTTTTTCTCATCATCTGTGAATAATTGGGGCTGTGATTGAATCCATGGCAGTGATTTCCAAACTCTTAGACAATGTCAGATTCTGGATATGAGAATAAATTCCATCCAGGGAAACTCTAAGAGTAATTCTCTACTCTTTCCAGAAAACCCAGCTTCAGAAAAGTCCCAGGAATATCCCAGATCAAGAGCCAAAATCCTTCTTTCTTCACCTTGAGGCACAGGAATTTGATACCCTTTCATTCTTTTTCCTACTTTTCCCTCTATGAGAAGAGCATATGTAAAGCATGGTTGCATCTGAAGGACACAGAGAGGAAAAAAATACCCCACAGTCAGAGGAGGGATGGAATGAGCAAAGTGAAATTGAAAGTGTTAGTCACTCAGTTGTGTCTGACTTTTTTCAACCCACATTGACTGTAGCCCGCCAGGCTCCTCTGTCCATGGGATTCTCCAGGCAAGGATACTGGAGTGGGTTGATTTCCTTCTCCAGGGGATCTTCCCAACCCAGAGACTGAACCCAGGTCTTCTGCATTGCAGGTAGATTCTTTGCCATTGAGCCACCAGGGAAGCCCAGAATGAGCAAGTTCATTAAAATATTATTGGCAGTCCAGAGGAACAAGGCAAAATCCCATCAGCTCAGCAGTCCTGGATTATTTCACTACATGACACTAAAAATGAACAACATGCTAACCAATTAGTTTTTTTTTTTTTCCTTCTTCATGAGTCTTAGTTAGAATGGGAACATCTGGAGTTTGGAATCAATTGTCCAGAACTAGCTGCTGTGCTAATTAATATTCATTTAAATAGCATTCCACCAAGGTGTCCCTTCTTGCATCTCTGTTCCCGGCAGGCATCAGTCACTTCCCAGAAACTGTGTCCTTTTAGGAGAACTCTGGCTGGCCGCTACAAGGAGGGGGGGGAGTCAAGGGTGATAAAAGAGCCTGCAGCAAGCCATGCCCTTCTGTCTGAAACCATGGACGGTCCACCGGATGAAGTGCTGGAAAACAAGCCCAGAGCAGGAAGACTTCTGCCAGGTGAACAGGAGATTTAACTAGCAGGGTTGCCTCCCTCTCTCTCCAGCATAGAAGAGGATGAATCCCAGAATGATTTCATGATTACATCTTGTCAAAAGAGGGCAGAATTTAGACCCTTTCTTTATTATTATTTTTTTAAATATAAATTTATTTATTTTAATTGGAGGCTAGTTACTTTACAATATTGTAGTGGTTTTGCCATACATTGACATTAATCTGCCACGGGTGTACAAGTGTTCCCCATCCTGAACCCCCCTCCCGCCTCCCTCCCCGTACCATCCCTCTGGGTCATCCCAGTGCACCAGCCCCAAACATTCTGTATCATGCATCAAACCTGGACTGGCGATTTGTTTCACATGTGATAATATACATGTTTCAATGCCATTCTCCTGAATCATCCCACCCTCGCCCTCTTCCACAGAGTCCAAAAGACTGTTCTATACATCTGTGTCTCTTTTGCTGTCTTGCTTACAGAGTTATCGTTACCATCTTTCTAAATTCCATATATATGCGTTAGTATACTGTATTGGTGTTTTTCATTTGTATTTCTGATTCAAATGTATTCTTTTTAATGGCTGAGTAACACTCCATTGTGTATATGTACCACAGCTTTCTTATCCATTCATCTGCTGATGGACATCTAGGTTGCTTCCATGTCCTGGCTATTATAAACAGTGCTGCAATGAACATTTGGGTACACGTGTCTCTTTCAATTCTGGTTTCCTCAGTGTGTATGCCCCGCAGTGGGATTGCTGGGTCATACGGCAGTTCTATTTCCAGTTTTTTAAGGAATCTCCACACTGTTCTCCATCGTGGCTGTACTAGTTTGCATGCCCACCAACAGTGTAAGAGGGTTCCCTTTCTCCACACCCTCTCCAGCATTTATTGCTTGCAGACATTGGAGTATAGTGGAGTTTACAATGTTGTGTTAGTTTCAGGTGTATAGCAAAGTGACTCAGTTATACGTGTTCATATATCTATTCTTTTTCAGATTCTTTTCTCATATAGATTATTACAGAGTATTGGGTCAAGTTCCCTGTGCTGTAAAATAGGTCCTTATTGTTTATCTGTTTTATGGATAGTAACATAATTGATACCAAACTCCTAAAAATTTATCCCTCCCTACCAAGACCTCTTCTTTAAAGATAGACTCTTCTGGCTTAGCCACAGTTTCCTTTTGTAGTGATGAACTGGTATAAATGCGAGAACTGTCTGGGAAAGTCACTATCTGTAGGAATCTATACAATTCTGAGTCCACTGCACTTGGCTCTTAGGATAGCTTGCAAGAGTCTCTTCTTCACTTCCACTTCACAGTGAATAAATTAAAATAAATTCAATTGGTTTCGATGTTAATGCCCAGTGCACCACTTCATCCAGTGCACTGGCTGGTTTGGTGAGTCACTTTGCAGACCTGCACTGGCTAAAATGGTAGTTAACTGAAATGCAGTTAGTCTGAGTTGAGATGTCCTCTAAGTGTAAAATATACACTGGATGTCAAAGACAGTCTGAAGAAAAGAATGCAAAATATCTCCTTAATTACATTTAGGCCGATTACATGTTGAAAGGTAATGTTTTGGAGATACTGGATTAAATAAAATAGAGTATTAAAATTTCTTTTTGCCTCTTTAATGCGATTACTAGAAAGTTTAAAAGTATATGTGTAGTTTACATTTGTGGCTTGCACTATATTTCTATTGGATAGTACTGATCTAGAGTCTTAAACTTCAACTGATGGAATTGCCTTCAGCTCTCTCTAATAAAATAGCTATTATTTACTGATAACCTTCCCTGGAGTACCTACCCTGGGCCTGCCCCTACTTAGTGAAAAGTGGTGGCTCAGACAGTAAAGAATCTGCCTGTAATGCGGGAGATCCAGGTTTGATCCCTGGGTCAGGAAGATCCCCTGGAGAAGGAAATGGCTACTGACTCCAGTATTCTTTCCTGGAGAATCCCATGGACAGAGGATCCTGGTGAGCTACAGTCCAAAGTGTTGCAAAGAGTCAGACACAACTGAGCAACTAACACTTTCACACCTACTTAAGGCACTCGTAATTACCTTTTGTAGTCATGGCAACCCTACAGTCTGGTGATTCTCAACTTCCTTTTACAGATGAAGAAGTTGGGCTAAGAGAGGACATGTGATTTCACGGATCCATTTGACTAAAGTCAACAGCCTTGACTGAGCACCAACTGTGTGCTCTACATTTTGCCAGATTCTGGGGCCCCAGATTTGAAGGTTTACCAGCCATAACTGACTTGATTGAAACCCAGATGTAAATAACTCTTTCCTGGACACTATGTGAGTTCCCTGGTAGTTTCTCAGTGTGAGGAAGGTGGAGATTTCCCATCTGTTTCATTGTTTCACTTTTTGCTTCTCTTTTTCAAGGGGACTGATGGGTGCAATTGTTTCCCAGGTGGCTCAGTGGTAAAGAATCTGCCAGCCAATTCAGAAGACACAGGAGATGTGGGTTCGATCCCTGGGTTGGGAAGATCCCCTGGAGGAGGAAATGGCAACCCACTCCAGTATTCTTGCCTGAAGATCCCACAGACAGAGGAGCCTGGAGGGCTATAGTCCATGGGCTTGCAAACAGTCTGACATGACTGAGCATGCACGATGGATAGAATTAGAGCCAGGGTCTGGGCATGAGTGTGGAGCTCTCTGCCTAGGTAAAGCCTTTCCAGCATGAATTGGTGTTCTCAGTGGTCTACGAGTGTCATCAGCTGAAGCTTTCAGCCCTGGGTTTGATATTTATATAAATCAACACCATGCTAATACAGAAGGAGCCAGGATGTGATAAACTATGCAATGCTGGGATAAGAAGTTGCATCTGGGGAACTGAGGCAAAAAAGCTTTGAGACATAAGAATATGCAATCACTATGAAAAGGGGACATATGAAAAAGGGGGACTATGAAAAGCTAGGATTTCAGGGTGTGCGGGCTTCAGTAGTTGTGGTGTGGGCTTAGTTGCCCGAGGAAATGTGGCAACTTCCTGGACCAGGGATTGAACCCATGTCCCCTGCATTGGAGACAGATTCTTAACTACTGGACCACCAGGTGAGTTCACCTGTGGTTTTGTTTTGCAATAGGTGTTTAAGAATCTTGATGAAAGAAAGTGGTGGTCCATGGACATGTTCTTGGGAGCTCTTTGAGTTCTACATCTCATTTAAAATTTGTGATTTTACATTTATGCCAGATTATATGTTGTAGAGATTTTCTAGAGCCTTGAAATGGTCACCATTTAGAATTGATTGCCATTATTTCAGTGACTATCTCTACAGTTTAGAATCACATCAAGGCCAACTAACATTTTTCCAATTGCTTGGGCAAAGGAAGAGAGGACAGAGGTAGATTAAAGCATAAAAGACATCTTCTATCCAAATGATGTCACTGCATTTTGAACCAAGGGGTGGCTTGCAAAGCTTTGGCAGTAGCTTGCAAAGAAAAAAAAATAGCAATAGGAAAATTGAGTCATCACAGAGCCCATATTAGTATTAGCATGCTACATTCAAAACAATTTATTCCACCACAGTCAGTATTATATGCACATTATGAGCTGAAATTTAGTTTTAGCAAAAGAACCATATCCATCACATTAAATTAATATTGTTAATTTAAATATTATTGGCTTTGTTTGTATTTGATTTGTGACTCTGTTTTGATTTTATAGTTGTATAAGAGTTATAAGAATAAAGAATATATGCTTAATTTTATGTCCCTACATATTTTAGTGTGTCAGGAATAAAAGAGTAAAGTGTGAATACTCACCTTGTCTTCCTGTCAAGCACTGCATAATAGCACCCAAACCTCCTATTTCCCTGAGGTGGTGTCTCTAGGTGTCCCCAATCCTGAAAAGCCCTAGAACTGTCTTGGATTGGGAAGCCCCTCTTTTGAATCACTGGATGGATCTGGATTTGGAGCAGGAACCATATTCTGCAGGACATAGGCTTTATAAACTTTCTATGGATGCCATTGCAGGCAAATTGGTAACTTGGTTGAGTTTGATAGTTGAGGATGACCTTGCTGACCTCCTGCATCATGACCCTAGAGGATTTTGCCCCTTCAAAGAGACACTACAACAAAACCCAAAACAGGTATCAGAGGGGAAAATAGATCCCGTTAACAGTTACATTCTTCTGGTTCAAGAGCACACGGTCTAGCCACATGATCTTCTCAAGCTGATACCAAAGGTAGGGACTGTGAGTGGTTCCTAGAGAAAACACTGCATTCTAGATTCCTATAATGAGGGAAGAAAAGACAGAATGTACAATTCTGCCTTCTATAGACTCTGGTCTCTAAGACCAAATGGATGGTCACTTCTGCACATTAACCATGGGAAGCAATATTGATGCTGGTACCTGGGTCACTGCTGCCGCTGGCTTTGTAACAACTGTACAGAAGAAATGTAGAATGTAGGAGTCTGAGTCAGCCTACTTCCTGGACATCACAGCTCTAAAGCTTAGGTACCTTTAAATGAGCCTTGGAAGGAAGAAGAGTTGAGCAAAACGATGCTGCTGTACTGTTCTCAGTCATGTCTGACTCTTTGCAACTCTGCAGACTGTAGCCCATCAAGCTCCTCTATCCACGGAATTCTCCAGGCAAGAATACTGCAGTGGGTTGCCATTTCCTTCTCCATAAAAAGGATGCAGACCAGGTAAATAATGTCACACCAGTGCCTGGAGGGCCTCCCCTCCTCATGACACACCTACTTAGAGGCAATCACAATGTCCACAGCCCTGAACTCCACTGAACCTTCTCTCTCTCTCTCTCTCTCTCTCCCCACTTGAGGGACCTGGGCCTGGTGGTCTGGACCATTCCCTTGACTTGCAGAAGTATTGACAAGTGGAAGGACATCCACAATGGGGCCTCCTCTACCCCTCTCTCCTCCAGGTTCTGAGACCTGTGTTCAGGTGCTGATTAAGCTTGGAGGATCCTTAGAAAGTAGGAGGTCTTCAGGTTCCCACTCTCTTCTTTGCCTCTAGGCACAAGATGCCTGTCATACCCCCATCCCCAGTGGTGGCATCCAAGAATATCTCTAGACATTATCAATGTCACTGAGGGGTTGAGAGACAGACTCTCCCCCTGTTGAGAACAATTGATGTAGAATTAGAGATCTTTGTCTACCTGTAGGAAGATTATAAGGAGGTTTCTTTTTTATATTTGCTTCTCTAGGATCTCCTAACTTTTTTTTTCTTCTTTCAATTACCATTTTTTATTTATTTATGGCCATGCCATGCAGCACATGTGGGTTCTTGGTTCTCTGATCAGGTATCAAACCTGCACCCCATGCACTGGAAGCGAGGAGTCTCAGTCACTGGACTGTCAGGGAAATTCCCCCTCCTAACTTTTGACAATGACTTTTCTGCATAGATCTTTCATTGTACCTACCCCAAGCAGAATCAATAATATAATTCAGTGTTGATGTTGCCTCAACCCAGATCTCTACAGCTGACAGCTAGAAGCAATAGCTCACCCAATCAGGCTCCTGGAAAATCAACAGTGTATTCCAGAAAACCCTGTGTTTGTTGGGTTCCTATTAAATGCATTCACTGCTGTTATCGTTCAGTCGCTCAGTCATGTCTGACTTCGAGATCCCATGGACTGCAGCACTCCAGGGCTCCCTGTCCTTCACTATGTCCCAGGGTTTGTTTAAAATTCATATCCATTGAGTTGGTGACACCATCTAACCATATCATCCTCTGCTTCCCTCTTCTCCTTTTGCCTTCAATCTTTCCTAACATCAGGGATGTATCTCTAATTTTTTCAACTCTCCTACAGGTAGGCACTAATACCTCCATTTTACAGATGAAAAATGTGAGGCTCAGAGCAGTTAGCTTAGGAGAAGGAGGTGGAGTTTCATCACAGTTGGAGTTTGCTCCAGATCTCATGTGACACACACACCCCTGCCCCATCTCCGTGACTACCCCACATTGTCTGTGATGGAGTTCTGCACCACGGAACTCTGGAGCAGTGTAACTCCATGCTGCCGTCACCCCTGGGGCCCCACAAATTGTGCCACACACAGACAGGCTTCCAACTTTCAGCACACTGTCAGCCGAGTGCCCTGGGGACCTGCACCAGCCCTCCCAGACTGACCCTGCAATACTTTCTGGATTCCCCTGAAACCCGAGCACCACTTTTAAGAGCTTTGCTGTCTTTGGATATTGGCCAAACTTTCTTCCCCTTGTCTTGTTTGAGTTGTGACTGTGATAAAAGCCTTCCTCCTTCAGGGAGTGAGGTAGCCTGATCTGAGCTCACTATTCTAGAGGTGCCTTCTGAGAAGTTGGGCTCTCAAGACAATCTTTTGTTATTTCAGTTTCACTAGTGGATTCATCTTCTCCAGAGTCCTCAAATCTTGGGAGGTCATATCGCTAATGTAAACTTAGAGCAATTATATATAAGTTCCAAACAGAAGTCTTACTGGCTTCAAAACCCTGAAAGATATGTTAGTGGGGGGAAAAAATAAGACTCTCCTGTGATTAATTGTTTAAATCCCCTTGGTAATGTATATTCACCTCTCATTTTTCTACTTTAGGCAGAATTCTCTTTGCCCAAAATGACGGCATAAAACCGAAATATAGTTGTGAAAACAGTGGCTCAGGGGTAAAGAATCCGCCTGCAATGCAGGAGCTGCAGGAGACGTGGGTGTGGCCCCTGGGTCGGGAAGATCCCCAGAGAAAGAAATGACAACCCACTCCAGTACTCTTGTCTGGAGAATCCCTTTGACAGAGGAGACTTGCAGGCTACAGTCCATAGGGTCACAAAGAGTCAGATATGACTGAAGGGACTCAGCACGCACTGGCAAGTGATTTCTCTACAGAGAACTCGTTAACATTTCAGTGGATTCTTACCAGTTTTTTTCTCTCTCACTCCTTTTCCACTGCCTCTGGCTGGCTTCCCAATTCTTCATGGTTTTTTAATAATTTGTAACTCTGATCACTGTAAGTGGTTCAGCACGTTAGGCAATTTCCTTAATTCTCCAGGAGTCAAGCCATCAGGATTTATCGATTTGTATACATTCATATTCCCCAGTCTCTTTTTTATCTAACTTTTGACAACCACAGTTGGGGTAAGGATTTCATAACTTCCTAATTCCTCTGATTTCTTTACTTCCTCTCATTAAAGACACATTTAGAAAATGAGGTCCCTATCTCAGCTTTTTCGTCTTGCCCTTCATTCTTTGTCCTTTTCTTCCTTCTTTATTGCCTGGGCTGGGGTCTCTAATTCATTCACTCACTTCCTTATTAGGTAGAGAAAATCTGTTTCTACCTTTTAAGCAGTCATTTTTCTTAAAGAGATTTGGACAAGTAAGAACAATTTTTTCCAAACTTTCTGTCCCTCATATATTTCTCTCCTAAGCTGTTTGCAGACCCTCCTCACTATCATTGTATTATTATTATTTTAAGTTCAGCCGGCAGAGATAAATAGAAAGCTCAAGTCCAGAGCTACCACAAACATCATGTTGTATTTTGGGCTCAAGCTTCAGAAATAATCCTTGTTTTCAACTGCCTTTTTATTTATTTGTTTATTTTAGTTTTCTTTTAGCATCAATTCTGAGCAAACACTGCTGAAAATGAGGCTTCAAGGCACTCTCTCCTTCTCTACTCTACAAAGCAGAGTGTCAAAAATGGAGAAGGTAGAGAAATATATTTTTGAGTCTTGGAATGTTTTCTGAGCCTCAGTAACACTTTAAATTCACTTTCCCTGTCTCTCAAGAGGTGGATCCTATGTGCTGGGTAAATGAAGGCATTGTCTGTTTGTTGGTGTGTGCCAATGGCACCCCACTCCAGTACTCTTGCCTGGAAAATCCCATGGACCAAGGAGCCTGGTGGGCTGCAGTCCATGGGGTCGCTAAGAGTCGGACACGACTGAAGTGACTTAGCAGCAGTAGCAGCAGCAGCCTGTGTTCTCAGGAACTTAGTCGTGTCTGATTCTTTGTGAGCCCATGGACTGTAGCCCGCCAGGCTCCTCTGTCCATGGGATTTTCCAGGTAAGAATATTGGAGTGGGTTGCATTTCCTTTTTCAGGGGATCTTCTTGACCCAAGGATCAAACCCAAGTCTCCTGCGTCTACTGCCTTGGCAGGCAGATTCTTTACCATTGAGCCACCTGGGTCTCTTTCTAATGAATCAGCTGTCTAACTCTTGAAATATTTGCCTTTTTTCTGAGTGTACTTGTGTGTTTATGAGGCCTGTATGCATGTACACTTGTGTGAATCCCCACTTGTTAACTGAAATGGGCTCTACCTGAGGTCCACATCTACATGAAATCAGGACTCCTTGCAGCCATTTCTTTTTTTTAATTTTAATTTATTTTTAGTTGGAGGATAATTGCTTTACTGTGTTGGCTTCTGTCATACATCAACATGAATCAGCTATAGACACACACATGTCCCCTCCCTCTTGAACTTCCTTCCCACCTCCCACCCTACCCCACCCCTCTAAACAGTCACGGAGCACTGGGTCTGAGCTCTGTGCATCGCAGCCATTTCAAGGAGAAAGTTCCAAACATCTGGAGGTTGGAAATTTGGGACCAGAACTCCTGGATCCTTGTACAACTACTTTTTATCCCTCTGGTTTTCATCCTTTGGCTTGGGGCTGGTATAGACCCCACCTTGCTGGTTCCTTTTGTAAACTGAGCCTTGTGGTGCTGGTGTGTAACTGAGGTTAGCCTGGGAAAGAGTGTCAGGGGCCTCAGTGGGACGTTGCTGGACAAGCCCCAGACGATGTTAGGAAACAAACCCTTGTTTCCAGGGTGGAGCCCTTGCTGAATGACCTGTAGGACATGGTTGCAAATCAGAGGACAGAAATAAAACATTTTTAATTTCTGGGAAAGTCAGGGTTCGGACTTCAAGAGTGAGTTATGAAGGGAGGAGAGGCTGTCCCTGGGTGGGGAGACCTGGCAGAGAAAGCTTGATAGCTTTCCCATCTGGGGCTGCTTCATCACCCTGGGGACCGAGCTCTGTGTTTGGGGCTTTGGAATAGAAGGAGCTGGGCTTCCCAGGTGGCTCCGTGGTAAAAATCTCCTGCAATGCAGGAAACACAAGTTCGATCCCTGAGTTGGGAAGATCCCCTGGAGGAGAGCATGCAACCCACTCCAGTATTCTTGCCTGGAGAATCCCATAAACAGAGGAACCTAGTGAGCTGCAGTCCATGGGGTCGCAAAGAGTCAGCCATGACTGAGCCACTGAACAGCAATGCCTGGGTTGGAATTGATTCACATTGTCAGAGCTCATTCTTTCATTCATTCACTTATTCAACTGGTATTTACCGAGTATCTGGGCACTGCTGCTGCTGCTAAGTCGCTTCAGTCCTGTCTGACTCTTAGCGACCCCATGGACTGCAGCCTACCAGGCTCCTCCATCCATGGGATTTTCCGGGCAACAGTACTGGAGTGGGGTGCCATTGCCTTATTTCAAACCCCAGCTGCAACGCAAAAGTTGAACAAGTTACTCAAGCTCCACAAGCCTTAGTTTACTGTCTGTAAGATAGAGATAAAAATACTAACTATCTCTCTCGGAGGCTTTTGTAAAGATTAAATATTGCCATTCAGTCACTCAGTCATGTCCAACTCTTTGCGACCCCATGGTCAAGCTCCAGATTAAATAAACTAATGCTTATGAAGACTCGAGCATAGGCTACTCTGGGCAGGCACTTCAGCATCGGATGCTGTGGTCAGCATCACCATTATTGTTGCTACAGTTATTATTATCCCCCTTCCCATGTGCATGTTTTCTGCCCCCAGACTTAGCTCTGCCATCCATGCAACCAAGAGGCTCCTAGATGTACAGGCACAGCATATTTTGCATTCCGTTTACCTCTTGTCAGCAATGGGGTCTTGAGCAGAGCAGACTGCTTACTCAATGTGCAATTCACAGATTTCCTGTTTCTCTCCCTGTAAGCTGCTAAGAGGTAAGGAGGAAGCTGTTTCATTACAGTCTCATTTACACCTCTCCCTGTCTTCCTGCTTCCTCCAAGGAAAGTCAGCTCGCTGTGTTCTGCACAGACAGAGCCTGGCATGCAGGATTCCAGGCTGCACTTTCCCAGGGAAGTCTCATCAGTGTCGTTGCTGCTGCCCAGAGGGTGAAGTGATCACCCCACCCCCACCACACATGGCACTTTCGTGTGCTAATGTTGTTGGTCCATCTCTCAGTCGTGTCTGACTCTGCAACCCCATGGACTGCAGCACACCAGGCTTCCCTGTCCTTCACTATCTCCCGGAACTTGCTTAAAGTCATGTCCATTGAGTTGCTGATGCCATCCAACCATCTCATCCTCTGTCGTCCCTTTCTCCTGCCTTCAATCTTTCCCAGCATCAGGGTCCTTTTCAATGAGTTGGCTCTTCCCATCAGGTGGCAAAATATTGGAGCTTCAGCTTCAATATCAGAACTTCCAATGCATATTCAGGGTTGATTTCCTTTAGGATTGACTGGTTTGATTTCCTGGCTGTCTAAGGGGCTCTCAAGAATCTTCTCTAGCACCACAGTTAGAAAGCATCAATTCTTCAGCACTCAGCCTTCCTTATGGTACAACTCTTACATCTGTACCCTTTCTGAGCTCAGCAGATGCTGGGCTGTGTTCTGCAGGAAGAAGAAAAGAAGTCAGAGGGAACACCCAGCACCTGTCAAAACCTCTGTCCTTATTTGTGCTGCTTCCTAACTTATCATATACCCTGTTCTTCTTGGCCTCTTGAAATACCCCAGCCTTAAACCAGCAGGGCTCTGCTGCCTGGTGTAAGATGTAGGGTAACAGTAGAGAGAACCATGAGGAGGTGGGTAGAGGTTCTGCTAAAGAGAACCCTGAATGCCAGGCTGAGGCGTTTACATGTAGATCAACAAAGATGAGTCATCCAAGGTTTGAGCTGAGGAGGATGGGATTAAAGGGCAAAATCATTTAAATAAAATCACAAGTCCTTGTCCTCAGTATTGCTCTTTTGTTTTTCTCTAAAAGTAAAATCCAAAAAAATTCATTCCAATCCCAAAGAAAGGCAATGCCAAAGAATGCTCAAACTATCGCACAATTGCACTCATCTCACACGCTAGGAAAGTAATGCTCAAAATTCTCCAAGCCAGGCTTCAGCAATACATGAACCATGAACTTCCAGATGTTCAAGCTGGTTTTAGAAAAGGCAGAGGAACCAGAGATCAAATTGCCAACATCCGCTGGATCATGGAAAAAGCAAGAGAGTTCCATTAAAACATCTATTTCTGCTTTATTGACTATGCCAAAGCCTTTGACTGTGTGGATCACAATAAACTGTGGAAAATTCTGAAAGAGATGGGAATAGCAGACCACCTGACCTGCCTCCTGAGAAATCTGTATGCAGGTCAGGAAGCAACAGTTAGAACTGGACAGGGACCAACAGACTGGTTCCAAATAGGCAAAGGAGTACGTCATGGCTGTATATTGTCACCCTGCTTATTTAACTTCTAGACAGAGTACATCATGAGAACACTGGGCTGGAAGCAGCACAAGCTGGAATCAAGATTGCTGGGAGGAATATCAATAACCTCAGATATGCAGATGACACCACCTTTATGGCAGAAAGTGAAGAGGAACTAAAAAGCCTCTTGATGAAAGTGAAAGAGGAGAGTGAAAAAGTTGGCTTAAAGCTCAACATTCAGAAAACTAAGATCATAGCATCTGGTCCCATCACTTCATGGGAAATAGATGGGGAAACAGTGGAAACAATGTCAGACTTTAT
>NW_011491015.1:5310103-5310445 GCF_000754665.1 Bison bison bison | reverse complement strand
CCCCTACTATGACTTGAGAGCAATGACGCGCTCCCCCTCGCCACTCGCATGGAGACCCGACTTCCCTGGCGCCCCACGAGAGGCTCACTGACCTCGCCGTCGTACCTAGGGAGAAACCGCACACTGTGGCTGCCGCTCGAGAACAACCCTGAGACTCCCCCATCATCGCGAGTTGAGGGCCTTCGTCTCCTGTATGGCCTAGAGACCAATCTCTCGACCTGTCTCCAACGCCTCAGGAGGCTTGACTCCCTTTAGTCCTCCCAGTGAGTTCCAAGAGATACCCGTCACGACTCGAGAGCAGAGCGGGGTTCTTTGCTTCCACTCGACATGAATGCCTGTCTT
>NW_011491015.1:5306189-5310003 GCF_000754665.1 Bison bison bison | reverse complement strand
CCAACAAAGGTTCGTCTAGTCAAGGCTATGGTTTTTAAAGTGGTCATGTATGGATGTGAGAGTTGGACTGTGAAGAAGGCTGAGCACTGAAGAATTGATGGTTTTGAACTGCGGTGTTGGAGAAGACCTTTGCAAGTCCCTTGGACTGCAAGGAGATCCAACCAGTCCATCCTAAAGGAGACCAGTCCTGGTGTTCATTGGAAGGACTGATGCTGAAGATAAAACTCCAATACTTTGGCTACCTCATGAGAAGAGTTGGCTCATTGGAAAAGACTCTGATGCTGGGAGGGATTGGGGGCAGGAGTAGAAGGGAACGATAGAGGATGGGATGGCTGGATGGCTTAACTGACTCCACGGACGTGAGTTTGAGTGAACTCCGGGAGGTGGTGATGGACAGGGAGCCCTGGTGTGCTGCGATTCATGGGGTCACAAAGAGTCAGACACGACTGAGCGACTGAACTGAACTGAAAAGTAAAATCATCCCTTGGGCTATACAGAGCAATTTTGTTTTTATTTTAATTTTTACTTTTTGACCATGCTGTGTAGCATGTAGGCAATTAGTTTTCCAGCCAGGGATCCAACCCATGGCCCTGCAGTGGAAGTGTGAAGTCTTAACCACTAGACCACCAGGGAAATCCCACAAATTTTAAAAAATGAACATTTCTGACTTTCCTGGTGCTTCAATGGTTAAGATTCCCTGCTCCCAATTTGGGGAACACAGGTTTGATCCCTGGTCGGGGAACTAAGATCCCACACAGCGTGGCTAAAAATTAAAAATAAATATTTCCTCCTGATAGACATTCCACAGCTTTGCCAATGCCCATTCATCAATCCCTTGACAAACCTATTGTTCAGACCAGATCAAAAGATGCCCCAAATTTTCATATAGATGAGAAGGGAAGTTCAGGAGACAACAAAAGGCAAGATGTCAAGAGAAACCCAATGCCTGGGTAAAAGACAGGGCATTCCATTAGAAAAAAATGTACACTGAGAGGATACATACAGAATAGGAAGCATGGGGGGGAGGGGAAAGGGGGATGGAAAAAGGCATCGAATTACTAAATCTACACTTCCTGCCTGGCCTGGGATTTTAACTAAACAACTACACAGTGAATGACATTCATATTCTAATTTTGCTGATGGACTAGGTTCATATAGGTAAATAACTTCTCCAACTTTCTGGGGCAAGTAAGTGGTCTCCTGTATTACAAAACCCATCCTCATTGCATCGCTGGCACCATCACGTGATTCGGCTCTACAAAGATGACCAAGAATTAGTCCTTGTTATGGTCCTTGTTATGAGCAAGGGGGGGAGCAAACATACCCAAGTAATGACTAAAAATGAACAAAAGTGCAGAGAGCTCTGTGGAAGATATAAGACACTGGACAATTTCAGACCAGGGCATGAAGGATCATTTCCATCCAAGTGGTATAGGAAAGATTTTTTGGAAAAGATAGCAAGTGAGTTACTTTTGGGGTTGGTAGAATTTTGCAAGTAGAAATCGTGAAGAAAGGAGTACTAGGAATTCCAGCCCAAGAAAACCTGAAACACAAAACCATGGAGATGGGAAATGTGGGTGTATTTTGGAGATCAGATGATGGATCATAAGAGAAAATATTGCAAAGACAAGATGGATAAGGGAGGACTTTGAAATATTCCAGATGCAGGGGTACTGTTTTTTTGTTTGTTTGTTTTTAAATTTTGTATTGGAGTATATCCAGCTAACAATGTTGTGATAGTCTCTGGTGCACAGCAAAGGGACTCAGCCATACATACCCATCTATCCATTCTCCCCCAAACTCCCCTCCCACCCAGACTGCCACCTGACACTGAGCAGAGTTCCCTGTGCTCTACAGTAGGACCTTGTTGGGTATCCACTTTAAATATAAGGCAAAGGGGAGTCAGTGTGCGTGTCTGCACAGGGACAGATGTGGTCTGAGTGGGGCTGAAGGAAGATTAATATGGCCAAGTGTGTAGAGCAGTGATCAGAGGCCAGTGTTGGGGGGCTTGGTGCCTCTACAGTATTCAAGGGCCTCTTAACTTCGCATTAATGCAAACAATGAGAATAGTGGACGGGGTCTAGGCTAAGAATGAGGACCACTGAAGAGGCTGCAGAAATAATCTGGGGTTTTCTTTGAGTGGAGAGCTTCCTGGGTCCTTGAGTAAGATCAGATATAACAGAGAGCAGGCCATTTGTATGGGGCAAATAAACCCGGTGTCACCAAATAGTGGGGAGGAAATCGGTGATGGGGGAAGCAAGGATCATAGAGAGGGCTCAGAGCGGCTCGTGCATGTGTGCTCATTTGCTTCAGTAGTGTCCGACTCTGCGATCCCATAAACTGTAGCCTGCCAGGTTCCCGTGTCCGTGGGATTCTCCAGGCAAAAATACTGGAGTGGGTTGCCCTCCTCCAGGGGATCTTCCCAACCCAGGGATCAAACCCGGGTCTCCTGCATTGCAGGTGAATTCTTTACCCACTGAGCCACCTGGGAAGCCCAGGGCTGCCCAGTGACCTCTTTTGCAGAGTCTTCTCTGGTTCAAAGAGTCTCTCTTAGCTAAGAAGATTTTTTGCAGCATTCTGAAGACATGGACTCCCGTGTCGCAGGCCTAGGACTGCAGATACCTTGCTCCTGGCCACGCTGCCGGCAGCTCTTTCATTAGGGGACAGGGAATCAACCACAGAAGTGGTGGGAGCTGCCACATTTTGGACGAGCCAGAGAACAGAATTCTGGGCTGCTGGACTGACCTTGTGGTGGCCTTTGTTCATTTGCTCCTTGGGTTTATCACCCATTTGGGCTTATCTCACCACCCTGAATGGCTAAGGAAATTGATCTCCAACATCTTTGTCAATTAAGTTTCAGTGAGGGTGCATATGCACCTCAGCTGTGACAGGGAGGATGATGGATGGCCAAAGGCTTGTTTTTGATTTGGATTACAGATTTGGATAATTTTCATGATACTGAAGGAGCAGGGGAGTCTGAAGTGTTTAAAATAGACTTACTAGATTTTTGACTCTTGTTAAGATGGGCCAGGATGGGCTGAGTAAAGAGCAGGCTTGGGCAGGACTGTAAGCTGCCAAAGTGTATGCCAGAAGTGCCATCAGCACCCTCGTGAGCCCTGGAAGACCCTACTAGGATTCGCGTCTATGAATGGAATTGGAATTCTCCACCGAGTCTTAAATTTTGCAATAAGGGGCAACTAGAGAAGCGAAAAGCAAAGGAGAAAAGGAAAGATATAAGCATCGAATGCAGAGTTCCAAAGAATAGCAAGAAGAGATAAGAAAGCCTTCTTCAGTGATCAATGCAATGAAATAGAGTCAAACAACAGAATGGGAAAGACTAGAGATCTCTTCAAGAAAATTAAAGATACCAAGGGAAAATTTCATGCAAAGATGGGCTCGATAAAGGACAGAAATGGTATGGACCTAACAGAAGCAGAAGATATTAAGAAGAGATGGCAAGAATACACAGAAGAACTGTACAAAAAAGATCTTCACGACCCAGATAATCATGATGGTGTGATCACTGACCTAGAGCCAGACATTCTGGAATGTGAAGTCAAGTGGGCCTTAGAAAGCATCACTACAAACAAAGCTAGTGGAGGTGATGGAATTCCAGTTGAGCTATTTCAAATCCTGAAAGATGATGCTGTGAAAGTGCTGCACTCAATATGCCAGCAAATTTGGAAAACTCAGCAGTGGCCACAGGACTGGAAAAGGTCAGTTTTCATTCCAATCCCAAAGAAAGGCAATGCCAAAGAATGCTCAAACTACCACACAATTGCACTCATCTCACATGCTAGTAAAGTAATGCTCA
>NW_011491015.1:5303660-5305842 GCF_000754665.1 Bison bison bison | reverse complement strand
AAAGTAAAAGACGCTTACTCCTTGGAAGGAAAGTTTGACCAACCTAGATAGCATATTGAAAAGCAGAGACATTACTTTGCCAACAAAGGTTCGTGTAGTCAAGGCTATGGTTTTTCCTGTGGTCATGTATGGATGTGAGAGTTGGACTGTGAAGAAGGCTGAGTGCTGAAGATTGATGCTTTTGAACTGTGGTGTTGGAGAAGACTCTTGAGAGTCCCTTGGACTGCAAGGAGATCCAACCAGTCCATTCTGAAGGAGATCAGCCCTGGGATTTCTTTGGAAGGAATGATGCTAAAGCTGAAACTCCAGTACTTTGGCCACCTCATGCGAAGAGCTGACTCATTGGAAAAGACTCTGATGCTGGGAGGGATTGGGGACAGGAGGAGAAGAGGATGACTGAGGATGAGATGGCTGGATGACATCACTGACTCGATGGACATGAGACTTGGGAGTTGGTGATGGACAGGGAGGCCTGGCATGCTGCGATTTATGGGGTCGCAAAGAGTCGGACACGACTGAGCGACTGAACTGACTGACTGTTCATGGGGTTCTCAAGGCAAGAATACTGACGTGGTTTGCCATTCCCTTCTCCAGTGGACCACATTCTGTCAGAACTCTCCACCATGACCCATCCTTCTGGGGTGGCTTTACAAGGCATGGCTCATAGTTTCATTGAGTTAGACAAGTCTGTGGTCCATGTGATCAGTTGGATTAGTTTTCTGTGACTGTGGTTTTCATTCTTTCTGACCTCTGATGGAGAAGGATAAGAGGGTGGTAGAAGTTTCCTGATGGGAGACACTGACTAAGGGGGAAACTGGGTCTTGTTCTGATGGGCAGAGCCATGCTCAGTAAATCTTGAATCCAATTTTCTGTTGATGGGAAAGCATGTGTTCCCTCCTTCTTGTTTGACCTGAGGCCAAACTATGGTTCAGTTCAGTTCAGTCGCTCAGTTGTGTCCGACTCTTTGCGACCCCATGAATCGCAGCACGCCAGGCCTCCCTGTCCATCACCAACTCCTGAATTTCACTCAGACTCATGCCCATCGAGTCAGTGATGCCATCCAGCCATCTCATCCTCTGCCATCCCCTTCTCCTCCTGCCCCCAATCCCTCCCAGCATCAGAGTCTTTTCCAATGAGTCAGTTCTTCACATGAGGTGGCCAAAGTACTGGAGTTTCAGCTTTGAAATCCCAGGGCTGATCTCCTTCAGAATGGACTGGGTGGATTTCCTTGGAGTCCAAGGGACTGTTGAGAGTCTTCTCCAACACTACAGTTCAACAGCGTCAATTCTTCAGGACTCAGCTTTCTTCACAGTCCAACTCTCACATCCATACATGACCACTTTGAAAACCATAGCCTTGACTAGATGGACCTTTGTTGACAAAGTAATGTCTCTGCTTTTCAATATGCTATCTAAGTTGGTCATAACTTTCCTTCCAAGGAGTAAGTGTCTTTTAATTTCATGGCTGCAATCACCATCTGCAGTGATTTTGGAGCCCCAAAAAATAAAGTCTGACACTGTTTCCACATCTATTTCCCATGGAGTGATGGGACCAGATGCCATGATCTTCGTTTTCTGAATGTTGAGCTTTAAGCCAACTTTTTCACTCTCCTCTTTCACTTTCATCAAGAGGCTTTTTAGTTTCTCTTCACTTTCTGCCATAAGGGTGGTGTCATCTGCATATCTGAGGTTATTGATATATCTCCCGGCAATATTGATGCCAGCTTTTGCTTCTTCCAGCCCAGCGTTTCTCATGATGTACTCTGCATATAAGTTAAATAAGCAGGGTGATAATATACAGCCTTGATGTACTGTTTTTCCTATTTGGAACCAGTATGTTGTTCCATGTCCAGTTCTAAGTGTTGCTTCCTGACCTGCATACAGGTTTCTCAAGAGGCAGGTCCCGTGGCCTGGTATTCCCATCTCCTGAAGAATTTCCACAGTTTATTGTGACCCACACAGTCAAAGGCTTTGGCATAGTCAATAAAGCAGAAATAGATGTGTTTATGGAACTCTCTTGCTTTTTTCATGATCCAGCAGATGTTGGCAATTTGGTCTCTGGTTCCTCTGCCTTTTCTAAAACCAGCTTGAACATCAGGAAGTTCACGGTTCACGTATTGCTGAAGCCTGGCTTGAAGAATTTTGAGCATTACTTTACTAGCATGTGAGATGAGTGCAATTGT
>NW_011491015.1:5236846-5303560 GCF_000754665.1 Bison bison bison | reverse complement strand
AGAATTTTGAGCATTACTTTACTAGCATGTGAGATGAGTGCAATTGTGCGGTAGTTTGAGCATTCTTTGGCATTGCCTTTCTTTGGGATTGGAATGAAAACTGACCTTTTCCAGTCCTGTGGCCACTGCTGAGTTTTCCAAATTTGCTGGCATGTTGAGTGCAGCACTTTCACAGCATCATCTTTCAGGATTTGAAATAGCTCAACTGGAATTCCATCACCTCCTCTCGCTTTGTTCATAGTGATGCTTTCTAAGGCCCACTTGACTTCACATTCCAGAATGTCTGGCTCTAGTTGAGTGATCAGACCATCGTGATTATCTTGGTGGTGAAGATCTTTTTTGTACAGTTCTCTGTGTATTCCTGCCACCTCTTCTTAATATCTACTGCTTTTGTTAGGTCCATACCATTTCTGTCCTTTATCGAGCCCATATTTGCATGATATGTTCCCTTGGTATCTTTAATTTTCTTGAGGAGATCTCTAGTCTTTCCCATTCTGTTGTTTTCCTCTATTTCTTTGCATTGATCGCTGAAGAAGGCTTTCTTATCTCTTCTTGCTATTCTTTGGAACTCTGCATTCAGATGCTTGTATCTTTCCTTTTCTCCTTTGCTTTTTACTTCTCTTCTTTTCACAGCTATTTGTAAGGCCTCCTCAGACAACCACTTTGCTTTTTTGCATTTCTTTTCCATGGGGATGGTCTTGATCCTTGTCTCCCATACAATATCAGGAACCTCTGTCTATAGTTCATGAGGCACTCTGTCTATCAGATCTAGTCCCTTAAATCTATTTCTCACTTCCACTGTATAATCACAAGGGATTTGATTTAGGTCATACCTGAATGGTCTAGTCGTTTTCCATAATTTCTTCAGTTTAAGTCTTAATTTGGCAATAAGGAGTTCATGATCTGAGCCACAGTCAGCTCCTGGTCTTGTTTTTGCTGACTGTATAGAGCTTCTCCATCTTTGGCTGCAAAGAATATAATCAATCTGATTTTGGTGTTGACCATCTGGTGATGTCCATATGTAGAGTCTTCTCTTGTGTTGTTGGAAGAGGGTGTTTGCTATGACCAGTTCATTTTCTTGGCAAAACTCTATTAGTCTTTGCCCTGCTTCATTCCGTATTCCAAGGCCAAATTTGCATGTTACTCCAGGTGTTTCTTGACTTCCTACTTTTGCATTCCAGTCCCCTATAATGAAAAGGACATCTTTTTTGGGTGTTAGTTCTAGACAGTTTTGTAGGTCTTCATAGAACTGTTCAACTTCAGCTTTTTTAGCATTACTGGTTGGGGCATAGACTTGGATTACAGTAATATTGAATGGTTTGGCTTGGAAACGAACAGAGATCATTCTGTCGTTTTTGAGATTGCATCCAAGTACTGCATTTTGGACTCTTTTGTTGACCATGATGGCTACGCCATTTCTTCTAAGTCATTCCTGCCAGCAGTAGTAGATATAATGGTCATCGGAGTTAAATTCACCCATTCCAGTCCATTTTAGCTCACTGATTCCTAGGATGTCGACATTCACTCTTACCATCTCCTGTTTGACCACTTCCAATTTGCCTTGATTCATGGACCCAACATCCAGGTTCCTATGCAACATTGCTCTTTACAGCATCGGACCTTGCTTCTATCACCAGTAACATCCACAAGTGGGTATTGTTTTTGCTTTGGCTCCATCCCTTCATTTTTTCTGGAGTTATTTCTCCACTGATCTCCAGTAGCATGTTGGGCCCCTAATGACCTGGGGAGTTCCTCGTTCAGTATCCTATCATTTTGCCTTTTGATACTGTTCATGGGATTCTCAAGGCAAGAATACTGAAGTGGTTTGCCATTCCCTTCTCCAGTGGACCACATTCTGTCAGACCTCTCCACCTTGACCCGCCTGTCTTAGGTGGCCCCACAGGCATGGCTTAGTTTCTTTGAATTAGAGAAGGCTGTGGTCCTAGTGTGATTAGATTGACTAGTTTTCTGTGATTATAGTTTCAGTGTATGTGCCCTCTGATGCCGTCTTGCAACACCTACAGTCTTATTTGGGTTTCTATTACCTTGGACGTGGGGTATGTCTTCATGGCTGCTCCAACAAAGCACAGCCGTGCTCCTTACCTTGGACTAGGGGTATCTCCTCACCGCCGCGCCTCCTGACCTTGAATGTGGAGTAGCTCCTCTAGGCCCTCCTTCGCCCGCGCAGCCACCACTCCTTGGAAGTGGGGTTGCTTGTCTCGGCGGCCGCCCCTGGCCTCCGGTGGGGGTTAGCTCCTCCCGGCTGCCGCCCCTGACCTCAGACGTGGGGTAGCTCCTCTCAGCTGCTCCTGTGCTGTCGCAACCTGGCAGTCTCGGCCGCCGTCGCTGACCTCGGACATGTTGGGTAGCTTCTCCCGGCCTCCTCCCCTGACCTCGGAGAGGTAGCTACTCTTGGCCATCCCTGTGCCATCGCATCCTGGTACTCTCGGCCGCTGCCCCTGACCTCGGACGTGGGGTAGTTCCTCTAGGCTGCGCTCTGTGCGCCGTCGCAGCCGCCCGAGGTAGAGGTAATGAAGATAATGAGGACCTTCTTCAAAAGGTCCCACGCACACACTGCTGCACTCAGTGCCCCCAAACCTGCAGCAGGCCACCGCTGAGCCACACTTTTGCCAGAGACTCCTGGACACTCATGGGGAAGTCTGGGTTAGTCTCTTGTGCGGTCACTGCTCCTTTCTTCTGGGTCCTAGTGAGCACAAGTTTTTGTTTGTACCATCCAAGAGTCTCTTTCTCCAGTCCTGTGTAAGTTCTGGTGGCTCTATGGTAGGGTTAATGGCGACCTCCTCCAAGAGGGCTTATGCCATACCCAGGTCTGCTGTACCCAGAGTCCCTGCTCCAGCGGCAGGCCACTGCTGACCCGTACCTCCACGGAAGACACGGAAACTCTCAAAGGCAGGTCTGGTTCAGTCTCTGTGGGGTTTTTCTGGTGTGTATGGGGTTTTGTCTGAGGCCTCCGAGAGTCTCTGGTGGGGGAGGATTTTGATACTAAACGTGATTTCGCCCCTCCTACCATCTTGCTGGGGCTTCTCCTTTGCCCTTAGATGTGGGGTATTTTTTTTTGGTGGGATCCAATATTTTTCTGTTGATGTTTTGTTCAGTGGTGAGTTGTAATTTTGGAGTTCTTGCAGGAGAAGATGAGCAAACATCCTTCTACTCTGCCATCTTATTAAACCTAAGAGAAGAAGAATATTATGAAGAGATGGCAACAATACACAGAAGAACTATTAAAAAAGATCTTCATGACCCAGATAACCAAGATGGTGTGATCACTCATCTAGAGCCAGACATTCTGGAATGAGAAGTCAAGTGGGCCTTAGGAAGCATCACTATGAACAAAGCTAGTGGAGGTGATGGAAATCCAGTTAAGCTATTTCAAATACTAAAAGATGATGCTGTAAAAGTGCTATACTCAATATGCCAGCAAATCTGGAAATCTCAGCAGTGGCCATAGGACTGGAAAAGGTCAGTTTTCTTTCCATTCCCAAAGAAAAGCAATGCCAAAGAATGTTCAAACTATCGCATGATTGCACTCATCTCACATTCTAGCAAAGTAATGCTCAAAATCCTCCAAGCCAGGCCAACAGTACATGAACTGTGAATTTCCAGATGTTCAAGCTGAATTTAGAAAAGGCAGAGGAACCAGAGATCAAATTGCCAACATCTGCTGAATCATGGAAAAAGGAAGAGAGTTCCAGAAAAACATCTCTTTCTGCTTTATTGACTATGCCAAAGCCTTTGACTGTGTGGATCACAATAAACTGTGGAAGATTCTTAAAGAGATGGGAATAGCAGACCACCTGACTTGACTCTTGAGAAATCTGTATGCAGGTCAGGAAGCAACAGTTAGAACTAGACATGTAACAACAGACTGGTTCCAAATAGGAAAAGGAGTATGTCAAGGCTGTATGTTGTCACTCTGCTTATTTAACTTTTACTCAGAGTACATCGTGAGAAACGCTTGACTGGAAGAAACACAAGCTGGAATCAAGATTGCTGGGAGAAATATCAATAACTTCAGACCTGCAGATGACACCACCCTTATGGCAGAAAGTGAAGAAGAACTAAAGAGCCTCTTGATGAAAGTCAATGAGGAGAGTTGAAAAAGTTGGTTTAAAACTCAGCATTCAGAAAACTAAGATCATAGCATCTGTTCCCATCACTTCATGGCAAATACATGGAGAAACAATGGAAATAGTGAGAGACTTTTATTGGGGCTCCAAAATCATTATAGGTGGTAACTACAGCCATGAAATTAAAAGATGCTTGCTCCTTGGAAGAAAAGTTATGACCAACCTAGACAGCATATTAAAAAGCAGAGATATTACTTTGCCAACAAAGGTCCATCTAGTCAAAGCTATGGTTATGTGTGGATGTGAGAGTTGGACTATAAAGAAAGCTGAGTGCTGAAGACTTGAAGCTGTTGAACTGTGGTGTTAGAGAAGACTCTTGGGAGTCCCTTGGACTGCTAGGAGATCCAATCTGTCAATCCTAAAGGAAATCGGTCCTGAATATTCATTGGAAGGACTGATGGTGAAGCTGAAGCTCCAACACTTTGGCCACCTGATGTGAAGAACTGACTCATTGGAAAAGACCCTGATGCTGGGAAAGGTTGAAGGCAGGAAGATAAGGTGATGACAAAGGATGAGATGATTGGATGGCATCACCAACTCAATGGAGATGAGTTTGAGCAAGCTCTGGGAGTTGGTGATGGACAGGGAAGCCTGGTATGCTGCCCTCCACAGGGCCACAAAGAGTCGATTATGATTGAGTGACTGAACTGAACTAACTCTCTCAACTGGGTCATTTTTAGTGATGTGCATGAACCTAGAGTATGGCATAAAAAGTGAAGTTAATCAGAAAGTGAAAAACCAATATAATATGTTAACACATATATATGGAATATAGAAAAATGGTACTGATGAAGCTATAGGGCAGGAACAGAGATGCAGACATAGAGAATAGACCCGTGGACACAGCAGGAGAAGGAGAGGGTGGGACAAATTGAGAGAATAGCATTGACATATATACAATACCAACTAGATTCTTCATAGATCCTTGGTATTGTAGAGTTAAAAGTAGTTTAAATGTAACATAACTGAGCAGCTCAAAGGTGCCAGGAACTGTGTTTGGACACTTCTTGCCTACAAATCCAATTGAAACCTCAACACAAACTGGAAAGTTTCAAATCTCTTCCTGGTTGTAAAGATTTTCATCTGGAATTTTAGCAATGTACAGGACTTGCTCAAGGTCAGAGTTGCTAATAGAGCCTCCCGTTTCCAAATGCCTGGTGCTTCTGCTGGAAGGAGCTTCTCCCCAGGCTGCTGGTCCTCATTTATGGAATAAGTTAAGAAAACGAGGAAGAAGCCTCAGGCTTGTTATTAACTAGGGCTCCTTGGAAGAAAAGCTATGACCAACCTAGAAAGCATATTAAAAAGCAGAGACATTACTTTGCCAACAAAGGTCCATCTAGTCAAAGCTATGGTTTTTCCAGTAGTCATGTATGGATGTGAGAGTTGGACTATAAAGAAAGCTGAGTGCTGAAGACTTGATGCTGTTGAACTGTAGTGTTGGAGAAGACTCTTGGGAGTGTTTGGAGAAGGACATGGCAACCCGCTCCAGTACTCTTTCCTGGAAAATCCCATGGACGGAGGGGCCTGGTAGGCTACAGTCCATGGGGTCGTGAAGAGTCAGACACGACTGAATGACTTCACTTTCAGTTTTCACTTTCATGCATTGGAGCAGGAAATAGCAACCCACTCCACTGTTCTTGCCTGGAGAATCCCAGGGATGGGGGAGCCTGGTGGGCTGCTGTCTATGGGGTCGCACAGAGTTGGACACGACTGATGCGACTTAGCAGCAGCAGCCTGCATGGCATAACTCCAAGGGGCCTCCTCAGGGAGTAACAGTGTGCCACCGTGGGTGTGTGCCAATATGAACTTGCTTTAGAGAGTGGTGGTTTAATCAGTAAGTCGTGTCCGGCTCTGTGACCCCCTGGGCTTTAGCCCGCCAGGCTCCTCTGTCCATGGGATTTCCCAGGCAAGAATACTGGAGTGGTTTTCCATTTCCTTCTCCAAGGAATCTTCCCTACTCAGGAATCAAACCTGCGTCTCTTGCTTCTCTTGAAATGGCAGGTGGATTCTTTACCACTGGGAAGCTCACAAATATATTATTTGCATTCAGTTCTTTTTCTCCACTGGCAAAATCTTGGTTAATGATAATCATTCAAATGATAATGATCCAAATTTGTTGAGCCTTTTGCTCTACACATAATGTTTTCACAAATACGACTTCCTCACAACCTCCTTTTAAAGCGCACAGTATACCTCTTATTTGTAGTTAAAGATTTGGATTCTCTGAGAGGTAAGTGACAAGGTGCTCAGGGTAACACCATAAGCTCAGCTTCTTTGCTCTCAAGTCTTATTGTCCCTACTCTCCCCCTTATAATGATTTTTTTCTTTTTCTGGTTCACTTCTTGTTTCTGTGGTGTTATTTCTCCTTCTCTATTGTTTGAATCTCTTCTTTCTTTTCTTTGCTCCCAGGCTTTGTCTCTAGACTTTCCTCTGTGGATGGGCTCATCAGATTCCATAGCTTCAACTCTTGTCTCTAAGACGAACTTAAAAAACACTATTTGCTTTTGCTTACTGGGTCTTCATTGTTGCTTGAGGGCTTTCTCTAGTTGCAGTTAGTGGAGGCTACTCTTCGTTGTGGTGTGCAGACTTCTCATTGCAGTGGCTTCTTTTCTTGTGGAGGACGGGCTCTAGGCTTGTGGGCTTCAGTAGTTGTGGCATATGGCTTAGTTGCCCTGCAGCGTGTGGAATCTTCCTGGACCAGGGATCAAACCAGTGTCCCCAGCATTGGCAGGTGGATTCTTAACCACTGGACCCCCAGGGAAGTCCCCTAAGATGGACTATAAGTCTCTGTTCTATTGTTGTGTGTCTTTGGATCAGTTACTTCCCTTCTGTAGGCTTCAGATTCTTTGTTTGAAATATAAAAGCCCTAGGTGGCTGATGTATGCTTTCCTCTACAGCTCCAACTTCAAATGAAATGAAGAATGTTAAAGTAATTTTTAAACAAAAATCAATATCAAAGTACAAGATCTCATAAATAAATTCAGCAAGGTTGTAGGATCAAGATCAATATACTAAAAAAAATCAATTGCATTTCTATAGACTAACCATGAACGATCCAAAAATAAAATTAAGAAAACAATTCCACTTACAATAGCATCAAAAAGAATAAAATATTTAAGAATAAATCTAACAAAAGAAGTGGAAGACTGACAACTGCAAGACATTGTTGAAAAGGAATTAAAGAAAATATAAATAAATGGAGAAACATCCTATGCTCATGGATCAGAAGATTTAACATTCTTAGGATGGCATTTTTCTCTAAATTGATCTACAAATTTAACTCAATCTCTATTACAATATCAATTGACTCTTTTTACAGAAACTGACAAGCTGGTCTTAAAATTCATATGGAATTGCAAGGGCCCCAGAATAGCCAAAGTAATGTAGAAAAATAACAAAGCTGGAGGAGTCACACTTCCTGATTTCAGAACTTATGACAGAACTCAAAGCAGTGTGATAGTGACATAAAGATCAATGGAATATAATTGATAGTCTAGAAATAAACCCATACATCTGTGGCCATTGATTTTTTTTTTAAAGGGCTGCCAAGGCAATTCAATAGAGGAAGGATTCATTTTTTTCAGCAAATGGTGCTGAGACAACTAATATCCACATGCAAAAGGATGGACTTGGACCTGTACCTGATGTGATATGCAAAAATTATGCAAAATACAAAAACAAATGTAAGAGCCAAAACTATACTCTGTTAGAAGAAAACATACAGTAAATCTTAGTAGGGTTAGGCAGTGGTTTCTTAGATACAATAGCAAAAGTATAAGCAACAGAAGAAAAAATAGATACATTAGACTTTTATCAAAATTAAAAACTTTTGTACATTAGATGAGTCTGTCAAGAGTAAAAACACAATCCATAGAATGGGATAAAGTATTTCCAAACCAAATATCTGATAAGAAGCTTATGTAGAGGAAAAATATATATCTTACAATTCAGTAATAAAAGGTAACCTGATTAAACATGGGAAAGAGGTCTGAATAGGCATTTCTAAAAAGAAGATTGTACAAATGGCCAATAAACACATCTAAAGATATTACCGTCATTAGTCACTAGGGAAAATGCAAATCAAAACCTCAGTGAGATCCTATTTCATCTCCTTTAAGATGGCTATAATCAAAAAGACAGTAACAGGCGTTGGTGAGGATGAGGAGAAATTGGAACCTTCGAACACTGCTGGTGGAAATGGAAAATGGTGCAACCCTTTTGGAAAACAGTGTGTCAGTTTCTTGGAAAGTGAAGCACAGAGTTATCATATGATCCAAAAGTTCCACGCCAAGGGTTTTAAGAGAAATAAAACATACGTTCACACAAAAAACCCATAGCAGCATTATAGCAGCATTATTCACAATGGCCAAAAGTGCAAGCAACCCAAATGTCCATTTCGTGATGAATAGATAAACAAAATGTGATATATCTGAACAAGGGAATATTTTTGGCAATTAGCAGGAATGAAATTATGATGCACTCTATAATGTAGTTGAACCTTGAAAATATTATGTTAAGTCAAAGAAGCCAGTCACTGAAGACTACATATTACATGATTCCATTTATATGATTAGAACAGGCAAATCTATAAAGACAGACAGTGGATTTGTGTTTGCCTAGGGCTGGAGGTTGTGGGAGGAATAAGGAGTGAGTACTAAGGGGTTCAGGGTTTCCTTTGAGTGGTGAAAATGTTCTAAACTTAGATCTTGGTCATGATTGCAAAACTCCATGAATGTGCTAAAACCTACCACTTTGCACACTTTAAGTGAGTGAACTTTTGCCACATGAATTGTACTCACTGGAACTGTTGCTGTGTTCAGTTGCTTCAGTCATGTCTGACTCTCTGAAACTCTATGACTGTAGCTGGCCAGGCTCCTCTGTCTGTGGGATTCCCCAGGTAAAAATACTGGAGTGGGTTGCCATATTCTTCTTCAGGGGCTCATCCCTAGCCAGGGCTCGAACCAGTGTCTCCTGTGTCTCCAGCATTGCAGACAGATTCTTTACTGCTTAGCCACCAGGAAAGTCCCCAGTGAAACTGTTAAAAAATCAATTTATAAAGATGATGCTAATGATTAATATCACTATTGTTTACACAATTATCCTGTTATGTAGTGGCTTTGGAATTAGGGATATCTTTTCCTAAGTGGCTTGCCTGGGAATCATTTCCACTCACAGCCATGAATACATGGCAATTCTGGTGTTTTAGAATAAAAAAAGACTTTGGTTTGATTCCCTTCTCAGCCACCATCCAGTTGTGTGTGTTATTGGACAAATTTTTGGACCTAACACCTAAAGTTCCCTAATTTCCATAAACAAGGACCACAATGCTTTCTGAACAATGCTAGAACAAGAGATGTAAATGTTTAGCATAAAGCTGGAACTTTATACCTGTACTATAAATGTTATTTCCATCTTTTATTTCAAAAAGCTTTTCTAGCTCTTCTGCCCTGAATGGGACAGATAAGAAATACTGCCTGAGGTTACCTGGCCAAAACTGTGGGTAGAAGGGAGGCTGGCATTGTCTGTGAATTTCTTTTCATGGGTAATCATTGGGTTTTTAAAGCTTTTGAGGAATGATGAAAAGATCTCATGAAGAGCTAAGAACTTTCTCAACAGATTGCTTATTCTCTAGAGAATAATTAAAATACATATCATGCAGTGGTTTTCAGAGTCTGGACGCTTTCTTCTCTGACGTCCTTGACAGTTAGAACAATGAATTTTCCCTGGAAGGTATATGAAGGGCCAGAACAGCCCAGGGGCAAGGTGGAAGGAATGATTGACTGGAGTTGTAGTCCAGACTTTGCTCAATCAATTAATTCTATAGCTCAGTTTGCCGTTCTACTAAATGGGGTTTCAACTTACCCATCAACCTTTCCCCCTTGGAGAATGACTTTGGGGAAACAGACTAAAACACTCTGACCTATTTGGAAAGAAGATCTCAAATGAAAATAGGGTTTTCATTAGCATCATTACTGTTTTCTACTTCTAATTTTTATAATTTGGTGATACTGTGTAATTATCTATATCTAATATGGGCTTCCCTGGTGGCTCAGTGGTAAAGAATCTGCCTGCCAAGGCAGGGGATGCAGGTTCGATTCCTGGGTTGGGAAGATCTCTGGAGAAGGAAATGGCAACCCATTCCAGTATTCTTGCCTGGAAAATCCATGGACAGAGGAGCCTGATGGGTATAGTCCATGGGGTTGAAAAGAGCTGGGCATGACTTAGCAACTGAACAACAGCAACACCACAATAATATTGCATAATAACCCATGTGAATCTGCATGTAACTTTGGTGGCCCACTGTGCCTCATTGCCTCCCCTCCTCTGCTGAGCCTGTGCTCTGTGGTGTGGACCATTTCTCAGTCCCTGTGTTCCTGCTATCTGGATGCTCAAGCTTCATGACTATAGGGCATTGCTGGGGCCCACAGCAGTCATGAGGATTAGAGAGAGCATCGAAACAGTAGACTTCCTAACCATGGGCCCCAGTTCAGAAGCCATGTGTGTCTGCAAGCATTCAACAAATACATATGATGCTTCTGCTACCTACTAGGCTTTGTTTCAGGCTCTGGGGATGCAGCAGTGAAGGAAAAATGTCAGAAATCTCTTCTCTAATGTATAAGTGTGTGGGATCAGGAAGAGTGATGATAGTGAGTTGGAACATGACATAGGAAGTAAGATACATAATATGTTAGATGGCAGTAAGTGCTATGGAGGAAAATAAACCAAGGAAAGAAGATGAGAAAGCATTGAAATTATGCACATTTGGTGAGTTGAAGGAGGTGAGGTTGTCACTCTGAGGAAATAAGAAGAAAGATGCAGAGGATCTGGAGATGAGGAGACTCTGGGATGGGAGTGTTCTGAGGGTCTTTGTGGCTGGACTGGTGTGAACAAGGGAGATGTTGGTAGGAGATGAGGTCAGAGAAATGACGAGGCTAGGACTGAAGGTTGTATAGCACAGGGGTAGGTGAATTACCTCTGGTCAAATCTGACACACCCCCTGTTTTTATAAATAAAGTTTTATTAGAGCACAGCTACATTTATTGATGTATATATTATTTATGGCTGCTGTACTGCTAAATGGCAGAGTTAAGGAGTGTGACAGAGATTGTATGAAGCCTAAAACATTTACTACCTCACCCTTTGCAGAAAAGGGTAGCTGGTCTCTAGAATAGGGCTGTGCAAGAATTATTTCCTATTTCTTCCATGCCAGACAGTGTACTGAGTACTTAGAGGTGACAGAATACAGTCTGTGCCCTCAGGATGCTAATAGTTTAGGGAGGAGAAAGTTATGTAGACTGGCAATGAAAACATAGCACCATGCTCTCAAAGCTATGGTTTTTCCAGTAGTCATGAATGGATGTGAGAGTTGGACCATAAAGAAGGCTGAGTGCTGAAGAACTAATGCTTTTGAACTGTGATGTTGGAGAAGATTCTTGAGAGTCCCTTGGACTGCAAGGAGATCAAGCCAGTCAATACTAAAGGAAATCAATCCTGAGTATTCATCGGAGGGACTGATGCTGAAGCTGAAGCTCCAGTAATTTGGCCACCTGATGGAAGAGCCGACTCATTAGAAAAGACCCTGATGATGGGAAAAACTGAAGACAGGAGGATAAGGGGATAATAGAGGACAAGATGGTTGGATAGCATCACACCAAATCAATGGACATGAGCTTGAGCAAGCTCCAGGAGATAATGAAGGACAGGGAAACCTGGCGTGCTACAGTCCATGGGGTCACAAAGAGTCACACGTGACTGAGTGACTTAACAATGACAACAACCATGCTTTCACACATTGTTCTGGATTTTATAGAACAGACCAAGCAATTTGGAAAACTGTTTCTGTCTACCAAAGCTAAACACAGTTATCTGCAATAACCCGACACTTCCACTCCTGTGTTTATACCCAACAGAAATAAGTGCTTGTGTTTACTAAAAGGAGTATGTAGGAAGTGTCCAGGAAACTTTATTCATGACAGCCCCCTAGTGGAAACACACATATATAGCCACCAACATTTGAATGGATAAACACATTCCAGTATCTTTATTGGAATACTATACATCAATGAAAAATAGCACCTGGCACTACATACAAGTACATGATGAATTTCACAAACTGATGTTGAATGGGAAATCCAGACAGGCTAGAACTCAGATTTCATGATTTGATTTCAAGAATATGAAGTTCAAAAACAGACATAACTGATGTATTCAGGGAGAGGTCAGAATAGTGATTATCTTTATCTCTGATAGCTCAGTTGGTAAAGAATCCACCTGCAATGCAGGAGACCCCAGTTAGATTCCTGGGTCTGGAAGATGTGCTGGAGAGGGAATAGGCTACCTACTCCAGTATACTTGGGCTTCCCTTGTGGCTTAGCTAGTAAAGAATATCCCTGCACTGTGGGAGACCTGGGTTCGATCCCTGGGTTGCAAAGATCCCCTGGAGAAGGGAAAGGCTACCCACTCCAGTATTCTGGCCTGGAGAATTGGATGGACTATATATAGTAGTCCATGGGGTTGCAAAGAGTCAGGCACAACTGAGTGACTTTTACATTCACTTCACTTTTGATTATCTAGCTTGGAGGGCACAAGAAGACTTTTGGGAGGCTTAAAATCTTCTGTATCTTAACTGGGTGTAGTCACATGACTTTTGCATACATAAAAATTAATTGAGCTCTATCCTTAACATTTTTGTACTTTACTGATGTAGAGTATTAGTGTTAGTTGCTCAATTGTGTCCAACTATTTGTGATTCCATGGACTGTAGCACACCAGCCTCCTCTGTCCATGGAATTCTGCAGGAAAGAATAGTGGAGTGAGTAGCCATTTCATTCTCCAGGGGATCTTCCCAACCCAGGGACTGAACTTGTGTCTTCTGCCTTGGCAAGAGGATTCCTTACTGTCTGGGCTACCAGGTAGTTTATGCCTTGATTAATATATAAAAATTGAAAATACAGAGCCACTTTCATAGAATTGATAATAAAAGCTATGGCTATGCAGAAAACTGAGAGACTAATAGCTGAGGGAAGATAGGAATGCTGTCTACTGGAGTCAAAATTTGAGCTTCACGAGTTAACCTTTCCCTGGAAGATGAGTAGAAAGAATGTACTGGAGAGGAAATAGCATATGAAAAGTCTGAAAAAGAAGACTTATTCAGGAAACTTCTGCATGTGCAGCAGTGTTTCTAATAAAATACAAAGTATTTTTACTGCCCTCTATTCTTCTTTCCTCATGCCTTCCTATTTGAATTTCTTTTTGTTTATACTTTATTTTCACGTCTTTCAGTTATTATAATTTTCGACTCAACCATTCCTATTTTATTCCTTTTTATACTTTTATAGAAATAAAACTAACATACTATGTCTTTTCCTTTCAAAATATACAATTCAATCATTTTCAGCACCTTCACAAGACAGCTCAATGACCAACATTTTAAATCCAGAATATATTCATCGTCCCAGAAACAAATCCCACACCCACTGGTAGTCACTATCAAGTCTCCTCTCTTCCAGTCCTGGGAAACTTCTAATCTAATTTCTGCCTCTGGATTTCTCTATACTAGACATCTCACCTAAATTGAATTATGCAATATGTGCTCTATCAGGTCTGGCTTCTTTTCAAGGCTCATCCATGTTTTGGCATGACTAAGCAGTATTTCAATCAATGAACTAAAATGGACTAGAATGGGTGAATTTAACTCAGATGGCCATTATATCTACTACTGTGGGCAAGAATCCCTTAGAAGAAATGGAGTAGCCATCATAGCCAACAAAAGAGTCTGAAATGCAGTATTTGGGTGCAATTTCAAAAAGGACAGAATGATCTCTGTTCGTTTCCAAGGCAAACCATTCACTATCACAGTAATCCAAGTCTATGCCCCAATCAATAATGCTGAAGAAGCTGAAGTTGAATGGTTCTATGAAGATCTACAAAACTGTCTAGAACTAACACCCAAAAAAGATGTCCTTTTCATCATAGTGGAGAGGAATGCAAAAGAAGGAATTCAAGAGATAACTGGAATAACAGGCAAATTTGGCCTTGGAGTACAAAACAAAGCAAGTCAAAGGCTAACAGAGTTTTGCCAAGAGAACACAGTGGTCATAGCAAACACCCTCTTCCAACAACATAAGAGAAGACTCTACACATGGACATCACCAGATGGTCAACACCAAAATCAGATTGATTATATTCTTTGCAGTCAAAGTCAGCAAAAACAAGACCGGGAGCTGACTGTGGTTCAGATCATGAACCCCTTATTGCCAAGTTCAGACGTAAAGTGAAGAAAGTAGAGAAAACCACTGCACCATTCAGGTGTGATCTAAATCAAATCCCTTATGATTATACAGTGGAAGTGACAAGTATATTCAAGGGATTAGATCTGATAAACAGAATGCCTGAATAACTATGGAAGGAGGTTCCTTACATTGTACAGGAGACAGGGATCAAGACCATACCCAAGAAAGAGAAATGCAAAAAGGCAAAATGATTGTCTAAGAAGGTCTTACAAATAGCTGAGAAAAGAAGAGACGCTAAAGGCAAAGGAGGAAAGGAAAGATATACCCATTTGAATGCAGAGTCCCAAAGAATAGCAAGGAGAGATAAGAAAGCTTTCCTCAGAGATCAATGCAAAGAAACAGAATGGGAAAGACTAGAGATCTTTTCAAAAAATTAGAGATACCATGGGGACATTTCATGCAATAATGGCACAATAAAGGACAGAAATGATATGGATCTAACAGAGGCAGAAGATATAAAGAAAAGGGGGCAAGAATACATAGAAAAACTATACAAAAAATATCTTCATAACCCAAATGACCATGAGGGTGTGATTACTCATCTAGAGCCAGACATTATAGAATGCGAAGTCAAGTGGGCCTGAGGAAGCATCACTACAAACAAAGCTAGTGGAGGTGATGAAATTCCAGCTAAGGTGTTTCAAATCCTAAAAGATGATGCTGTGAAAGTGCTACACTCAATGTGCCAGAAAATTTGGAAAACTCAGCAGTGGCCACAGGTTTGGAAAATGTCAGTTTTCATTCCAATCCCAAAGAAAGGCAATGCCAAAGAATGCTCAAACTACCATACAATTGCACTCATCTCAGATGCTAGTAAAGTAATGCTCAAAATTCTCCAAGCCAGGCTTCAGCAATACATGAACCATGAACTTCCAGATGTTCAAGCTGGTTTTAGAAAAGGCAGAGGAATCAGAGATCAAATTGCCAACATCCGCTGGATCATGGAAAAAGCAAGAGAGTTCCAGAAAAACATCTATTTCTGCTTTATTGACTATGCCAAAGCCTTTGACTGTGTGGACCACACCAAACTGTGGGAAATTCTGAAAGAGATGGGAATACCAGACCACCTGACCTGCCTCCTAAGAAATCTGTATGTAGGTCAAGAAGCAACAGTTAGAACTGGACGTGGAACAATAGACTGGTTCCAAATAGGAAAAGGAGTACCTCAAGGCTATATATTGTCACCCTGTTTATTTAACTTATATGCAGAGTACATCATGAGAAACGCTGGGCTGGAAGAAGCACAAGCTGGAATCAAGATTGCTGGGAGAAATATCAATAACCTCAGATACGCAGATGAAACCATTCTTCTGGCAAGAAATGAAGAAGAACTAAAGAGCCTTGAGATGAAAGTAAAAGAGGAGTGAGAAAAAGTTGGCTTAAAACTCAACATTCAGAAAACTATGGCATCAAGTCCCATCAGTTCAGTTCAGTTCAGTCGCTCAGTCGTCTCCGACTCTGCGACCCCATGAATCGCAGCACTCCAGGCCTCCCTGTCCACCACCAACTCCCGGAGTTCACTCATACTCATGTTCATCGAGTTGGTGATGCCATCCAGCCATCTCATCCTCTGTCGTCCCCTTTTCCTCCTGCCCCTAATCCCTCCCAGCATCAGAGTCTTTTCCAATGAGTCAACTCTTCGCATGAGGTGGCCAAAGTACTGGAGTTTCAGCTGTAGCATCATTCCTTCCAAAGAAATCCCAGGGCTGATCTCCTTCAGAATGGACTGGTTGGATCTCCTTGCAGTCCAAGGGACTCTCAAGAGTCTTCTCCAACACCACAGTTCAAAAGCATCAGTTCTTCGGTGCTCAGCTTTCTTCACAGTCCAACTCTCACATGCATACATGACCACTGGAAAAACCATAGCCTTGACTAGACAGACCATTGTTTGCAAAGTAATGTCTCTGCTTTTGAATATGCTATCTAGGTTGGTCATAACTTCCCTTCCAAGGAGTAAGCATCTTTCAATTTCATGGCTGCAATCACCATCTGCAGTGATTTTGGAGCCCCAAAAGATAAAGTCTGACACTGTTTCCACTGTTTCCCCATCTATTTGCCATGAAGTGATAGGACCGGATGCCATGATCTTCGTTTTCTGAATGTTGAGCTTTAAGCCAACTTTTCACTCTCCTCTTTCACTTTCATCAAGAGACTTTTGACTTCCTCTTCACTTTCTGCCATAAGGGTGGTGTCATCTGCATATCTGAGGTTATTGATATTTCTCCAAGCAATCTTGATTCCAGCTTGTGCTTCCAACCCAGCATTTCTCATGATGTACTCTGCATAGAAGTTAAATAAGCAGGGTGACAATATACAGCCTTGATGTACTCCTTTTCCTATTTGGAACCAGTCTGTTGTTCCATGTCCAGTTCTAACTGTTGCTTCCTGACCTGCATATAGGTTACTCAAGAGGCAGGTCCCGTGGTCTGGTATTCCCATCTCTTTCAGAATTTCCCACAGTTTGGTGTGGTCCACACAGTCAAAGGCTTTGGCATAGTCAATAAAGCAGAAATAGATGTTTTTCTGGAACTCTCTTGCTTTTTCGACGATCCAGCGGATGTTGGCAATTTCATCTCTGGTTCCTCTGCCTTTCTAAAACCAGCGTGAATATCTGGAATTTCACGGTTCATGTATTGCTGAAGCCTGGCTTGGAGAATTTTGAGCATTACTTTACTAGCATGTGAGATGAGTGCAATTGTGTGGTAGTTTGAGCATTCTTTGGCATTGTCTTTCTTTGGGATTGGATTGAAAATGGACCTTTTCCAGTCCTGTGGCCACTGCTGAGTTTTCCAAATTTGCTGGCATATTGAGTGCAGCACTTTAACAGCATCATCTTCCAGGATTTGAAATAGCTCAACTGGAATTCCATCACATCCACTAGCTTTGTTCATAGTTATGCTTCCTAAGACCCACTTGACTTCACATTCCAGGATGTCTGGCTCTAGGTCAGTGATCACACCATCATGATTATCTTGGTCATGAAGATCTTTTTGTACAGTTCTTCTGTGTATTCTTGCCACCTCTTCTTAATATCTTCTGCTTCTGTTAGGTCCATACCATTTTTGTCCTTTATCAAGCCCATCTTTGCATGAAATGTTCCCTTGGTATCTCTAATTTTCTTAAAGAGATCTCTAGTCTTTCCCATTCTGTTGTTTTCCTCTATTTCTTTGCATTGATCACTGAGGAAGGCTTTCTTATCTCTTCTTGCTATTCTTTGGAACTCTGCATTCAGATGCTTTTATCTTTCCTTTTCTCCTTTGCTTTTCACTTCTCTTCTTTTCACAGTTATTTGTAAGGCCTCCCCAGGTAGCCATTTTGCTTTTTTTGCATTTCTTTTCCATGGGGATGGTCTTGATCCCTGTCTCCTGTACAATGTCAGGATCCTCTGTCCATAGTTCACCAGGCAGTCTATCTATCAGGTCTAGTCCCCTAAATCTATTTCTCAATTCCACTGTATAATCACAAGGGATTTGATTTAGTCATACCTGAATGGTCTAGTGGTTTTCCCTACTTTCTTCAATTTAAGTCTGAAAGGAGCTACCCCATGCCCGAGGAGCAGCAGCTGCGTGGGCGCGGGAGGGCCGAGAGGAGCTACTCCATGTTCAAGGTCAGGAGGGGCGGCTGTGAGGAGATACCCCTTGTCCAAGATAAGGAGCAGTGGCTGCGCTTTGCCGGAACAGCTGTGGAGAAATACCCCACATCCAAGGTAAGAGAAACCCAACTGAGATGGTAGGTGTTGCGAGAGGGCATCAGAAGGCAGACACACTGAAACCATAATCACAGAAAACTAGTCAATTTGATCACAAGGACCACAGCCTTTTCTAACTCAATGAAACTAAGCTATGCCGTGTGGGGCCACCCAAGACGGGCGGGTCATGGTGGAGACGTCTGACAGAATGTGGTCCACTGGAGAAGGGAATGGCAAATCACTTCAGTATTCCTGCCTTGAGAACCCCATGAACAGTATGAAAAGGCAAAATGATAGAATACTGAAAGAGGAACTCCCCAGGTCGGTAGGTGCCCATTATGCTACTGGAGATCAGTGGAGAAATAACTCCAGAAAGAATGAAGGGATGGAGCCAAAGCAAAAACAATACCCAGTTGTGGATGTGACTGGTGATAGAAGCAAGGTCTGATTCTGTAAAAAGCAGTATTGCATAGGAACCTGGAATGTTAGATCCATGAATCAAGACAAATTGGAAGTGGTCAAACAGGAGATGGCAAAAGGAAATGTCGACATTCTAGGAATCAGTGAGCTAAAATGGACTGGAATGGGTAAATTTAACTCAGATGACCATTATATCTACTACTGCGGGCAGGAATCCCTCAGAAGAAATGGCATAGTCATCATGGTCAACAAAAGAGTCCGAAATGCAGTACTTGAATGCAATCTCAAAAATGACAGAATGATCTCTGTTCGTTTCCAAGCCAAACCATTCAATATCACAGTAATCCAAGCCTATGCCCCAACTAGTAACGCTGGAGAAGCTGAAGTTGAATGGTTCTATGAAGATCTACAAAACCTTTTAGAACTAACACCCAAAACAGATGTCCTTTTCATTATAGGGGACTGGAATACAAAAGTAGGAAATCAAGAAACACCTGGAGTAACAGGCAAATTTGGCCTTGGAGTACAGAATGAAGCAGGGCACAGGCTAATAGAGTTCTCCCAAGAGAATACACTGGTCATAGCAAACACCCTCTTCCAACAACACAAGAGAAGACTCTACACATGGTTATCACCAGATGGTCAACACCAAAATCAGATTGATTATATTCTTTGCAGCCAAAGATGGAGAAGCTCTATACCATCAGCAAAAACAACACCGGGAACTGACTGTGGTTCAGATCATGAACTTCTTATTGCCAAATTCAGACATCTTTATAAGTGATACTAAACTTGCATAGTGCATATACTATATAGGTCATAATTATAGTACTCTGAGAATGAGGCTTTTAAAGAGCTACAGACTCTTTTGTTCCCCTCAATGGCTTATAGGCTATTGATTTTCATTTGAAATTGATCAGTTATCTTTCATAGCTAACAAATAGCTGGAGAGTAGACAAAGGGACTAGGACAAATTACAAGATTACAAAGCTCCCTGTTCTTAGTACCATTCTGCTATTTGTGGGGAGGGCATACATGTTCCCCAGATTTCTTCAAGTCTTCGATTAATTCCAGTTTTGGATAAGTTTTTTTTTTTTTTTTTTGCAAGTTTTCTTATTGCTTTTATGGAGGAAAGAATTTTCAGAGGGCTGTGCTCCATAACTTTTGCTGATGTTCTCAACTTTCTTGAGTATATTTGTGGCACGGATGTTAATATATGCCAGCAAGAGCTTATGGTCTAGCTGGAGAGAGAAAGAATATGTTCAAGTATTATAGAGCAATGGAGAATGTTTTAGAGTCTTGCTACTAAATTGTTGTCTAAGGGCCAGCATCATCAATAGCATCCGAAACTTATAAGGAGGACAGAATCTCAAGTCCCTCCCTATATCTACTGCATTTTAATATTTTAGCAAGATCCTTACGTGACTCATATTCACATTGAAGTTTGATATGCATTAATGTCATGGACCTCTTGCTAGGTTAAGCAATGCCAGATGCTGCTACCCACAACTCTCTATCCCAATCTTAGTGGCTTAGCACAATACTTTTATATTCAATTTCGATGGCTGGGAGCTGTCCACTATCTGATGGCACAGAGATCTAGGCTCTTTTTACTTGGTGACACTATCGTAGAAACACGTGACTCCCAAGTTTTCTACTTAAAGAAAGAAAGAAATGGAGCTAGCATGCTGCCTCTTAAATGCCTCAGCCAAGAAGTGGCACAGAAAACTTATTCTCACGTCTTTTGGCATGAACCATTCACACAGCTCCAAGCTAGCTGCAAGTAAGTTGGAGAATGTAGAGATGGTGTGCTTGGATTATTTTTGGAGCATCATTTCTGTTACTCTCCTTCAGAGAGTTTCATATCATCCAGTAAGGGTATTAGGAGGAAGGATAAGTCCATTCTTAGAGGAATCCTAGAAAAAAGTTATAAAGAAAGTCTATCTTTGGTTTAGGGCTTAGAAGATAGTTGACTCTAAAAGTTAAACCAGCAGAGAAAGGTAGATATGAGAGAAAGAAAGGAGAGCATTGTTGGAGGAAGGCATCAACATTTGTTCAGAGGGAAAGATATGTTGAAGATATTTCATGAAATCATCTGTGCTCACTATAAACTTGAAAACAAGTATTGCAGGATAGCTTCTTTTGAATTTGATTTGGGTAGACTGAATGAGTTGGGATTGTGAATTCTAACAGGCAATAACAAGTAAAGGTGAAATTATATCCTTATCCATCTGCCCAGGAAAGAACAATGGGATAGGGATTAATGAATGTAGACTGGACCTTTGGAGACTGCCTATCTAATCCCTACTGTATTAGACATTCACTCTGGGGTTTGAGGTCTGACTGTTAACACTGCTGAGCTTTCAGGGAGTGTCAACCTAGATGAGCAGTTTGTAAACCAGCAGTCCTTGACCCTGGCTGCAGATGAAAATCATCCACAAAGCTTGTAAAAAGTTCCAGACCAAAGGAAACACTCTCTGGGGATGTGGTTGAGACATCTGTATAAATTCTCGATAAAGAAACCCTGGTCTGTCCCAGTGGGCTTCAAACTTTAATGTGCCTATAGATCATGTGAGGATCCTGTGAACGTGAAGATTCTGAGTCAGTGGGTCAGGAGTGTGACCTGAGATTTATTTATTTTTATTTTTGGCTGCCCTGGGTCTTCGTCGCTGTGTGCGGACTTTTTGTAGTTGTGGCGAGAAGGGGCCACTCTCCCGCTGCAGCGCACACGTTTCTCATTGCAGTGGCTCCTTTTGTTGCAGAGCAGGGGCTCTAGGGTGCAAGGGCTTCACTCGTTGTGACGCAGGGGCTTAGTTGCTCCAGGGCATGTGGGATCTTCCCAGACCAGAGATTGAACCCGTGTTCCTGCATTGGCAGGTGGATCCCCAGTCATTGGACCAGCAGGGAAGTCCTAGATTCCGCACTCCTAACAAACTCCTAAAAGATGCTGAGGCTACTGGTTCTGAATCCATTGAGGCCTGAATCATGTTAAATAATTCATCGATTTTAAAAGTTTTTTTTTTTTTTTTCTTCCAACTTCCCAGATTGGGGAGCGATTTTGGCATGGTCTAGGAGCAGGCTGGGTGGGCCCAAGCAGAGAAGCCTCTAGAGGAAGAAGTGAAATGTTTGCACTCAGAGGCTAATCCATTGCCTCCTCCCGGGTATCAGCAAGATGTGTGAGCTGGCGCTGATCATCTCTCATGTCAACACTCCTCTTACACTGAAGGCAGGCAGTGCTGCCTCTGGGGATGTGAGACAGACTGATCAAAGATCAGAAGGAGCCAGAGTTAGGTCATGAATCAACACAAACTGTGCTGTGCCCCTGGCGGATGAAGACAGGAAGAAGCGTGAAACTGGGAAAATCATAGGCAGGAAGCACCCGGAATCCAGCCAGTCACTTTCACATGCATTATGCCAGTTCATTCTTTATCAAAAATACCCTCAAAGTTGGCATTATTACCTGCATTTTCTAGATTATAAAATTGTGACTCGCAGAAGGTAAATGGCTTATCAGCCTGGAAAACATCTACATGACACCCAAATCCATCTTTTCTTCATGAAAGCGCACTAAAAGTGTCTTAAATCTTTTTTTAATATTTATTTTTATTTATTATTTATTTGACTGCAATGGGTCTTAGTCATGGTACTCAGGATCTTTAGTTGCGACATGCAAACTCATATGGGATCTAGTTCCCTGACCAGGGATTGAACCCAGGCCCTCTGCATTGGGAGCACAGAGTCTTAGCCATTGGACCATCAGGGAAGTCCCAAAAGTGTCTCGTATTTTAAGTCATGTCGATACCGGGTAGAGGAACTGGGGTGACACGTCATCCACTTCTGAATCATTTTATCATGGACGTGATGGACCTGTGGTCCCCCTACAGCTTCTTTCTAGTATTTTCCATCCTGTGCAATTAATCTAATGATATGGAAACAAGAAGAAACACTATAAGTGGAAGCTGTGCAAAAGGAGGCAATGATAGCCCAAGAATTGTGGAGAATTGTTTTCTTGGTTCTTCCCATCTTTCAGAGTCTACCATGATGAAGGTCAGAAAAAGGAAATACATCCAGCGCAATATAATTTTGATGTATTGAACACGGGGGGATGTGTGTCCTTTTGAACTACAGTTTTTTCAGGATATATGCCCAGTAATGGGATTACTAGTCATATGATTACTTTTAGTTTTAGTTTTCTAAGGAAACTCCATACTGTTCTGTACAGTGGCTGTACCAGTTTACATTCCCACCAACAGTGTCAGAGGTTCTCTTTATTCCACACCCCCTCCAGCATTTATTGTTTGCAGATTTTTTGATGATGGCCATTCTGACTGGTGTGAGGTCAATACCTCACTGTAGTTTTGACATGTGTACACTTTTTGTTGTTGTTCAGTCCTTAAGTCATGTCAGACTCTTTGCGACCCCATGGACTGCAGCATGCCAGGCTCCTCTGCCCTCCACTGTCTCCCAGAACTTGCTCAAATTTATGTCCTTTGAGTCAGTGATGCAATCTAACCATTTTCATGCTCTGCTGCCCTCTTCTCCTTTTGCCTTCAATCTTTTCCAGCATTAGGATCTTTTCCAGTGAGTCAGCTCTTTGCATCAGGTGGCCAAAGTATTAGAGCTTCAGCTTCAGCATCACTCCTTCCAGTTAATATTCAGGGTTGGTTTCCTTTAGGATTAACTGGTTTGACCTCCTTGCAGTCCACAGGACTCTCAAGAGTCTTCTCCAGCACCACAGTTTGAAAGCATAAGGATACTTGATCTTATGTGTGTATATATATTTTTTAACCTGTATACTAGCTGTCTCAATCATCTGCTGGGACAATGCTTGGAAAACTTTTCCTGAATGGGCTAGATATATTTTAGGCTTTGCAGGTCATACTCAGCTCCATAGAAAATTTGTACATTGAATTGGTGTGTCTGTGTTTTGTTAAAACTGTGTTTACAAAAATAGACAGTGGGATAGATCTGGTTCCAGGCTGTAGTTTGCTGACACCTGCTCTAGGAGATCGAAGAAGGCAATGGAACCCCATTCCAGTACTCTTGCCTGGAAAATCCCATGGGCAGAGGAGCCTGGTAGGCTACAGTCCATGGGGTCGTGAAGAGTCGGACACGACTAAGCAACTTAACTTTCACTTTTCACTTTCATGCATTGGAGAAGGAAATGGCAACCCACTCCAGTGTTCTTGCCTGGAGAAGCCCAGGGACAGGGGAGCCTGGTGGGCTGCCGTCTATGGGGTCGTACAGAGTTGGACACGACTGAAGTGACTTAGCAGCAGCAGCAGCTCTAGGAGATAAGTCCTATGAAGACCTTGTCTTGTCTCCAACAATATGCCCAGCATTAAAAGTCAGTGCTTAGTATCAAGTGGCATGTAATAAGCTTACCTATTTATTTATTATTATTATTAGTTTTGGCTGTGCCAAGTCTTTATTGCAGTGTGTGGGCTTCTTTAGTCGTGGCATGGGAGCTTAGTTGCCCCACAACATGTGGGATCTTAGTTCCCTGAACAAGGTTCAAACCCACATCTCATGCATTAGAAGGTGGATTCTTAACAACTGGAAGAGGGAAATCCCTAATAAATTTATTTTTAAGTAAATGAGTGATTGAATGAATGAATAACTTAATGAATGAATTCACTACCTCAGGGGGACACAGGAAAACACAGGAGAACATAGACAATAAAAGAAGTAAGTTGTAGGCTTTTGAAGCTGAAGTCCCCCCTTCTAAGACAGTGTGCTATCTCTTCTGTCATGACTTGTCACAATTCTTAAAAACAGATTTTTTTTAAGTAGGGTAAGACTGGAGAGAGCCCAGTAGAGAGAGATGGTTAGATCATTTCTAGCAGATTAACTCAAGTCCCTAATGGATCTTAATTCTTTGTGAAAAATTAGAAAAATGGAATCCTCTGTCTCAGAACCTTGCCCAGAATTATTATGTTGTAGCATCAAGCATCAAGGCTATTTTGGAGCATGGGGGAAATGGCCTAGTTATCATTCCTTGCATATTCCTTGAAAATTGAGTAAATACCATGGACTTAAGAACTCAGAGCCTTAGGTCTTAGATCAAAAGTTGGTTTGTGTTGACTAAACAGACTGGGCAATATAATCAGCCACTTCAGAGAGGAAATGAGACCAGTCTGGGGCCACTGAGAAGATGTGAGAATAAGTGGATAAGACCAGTGGCAGCTGGTAGATTATTTCTCCTTGAGATAACTCTCACCCATGCCTCTTCTGGCCAAGACAGACATCATCACCCCTTGAACTGCAGCACACCAGGCTCTCCTGTCCTTCACTATCTCCTGGAGTCTGCTTAAACTCATGTCCATTGAGTCGGTGATGCCATCCAGCCATCTCATCCTCTGTCACCCCCTTCTTCTGCCTTCAATCTTTCCCAGCATTAGGCTCTTCCCATCAGGGGGGGCAAAGTATTGGAACTTCAGCATCAATCCTTCCAATGAATATTCAGGGTTGATTTCCTTTAGGATTGACTTGTTTGATCTCCTTGCTGTCCAATTGACTCTCTAGAGTTTTCTCCAGCACCCGATTCAAAAGAATCAGTTCATCGAGTCAGGTCTTATAATGATGCTGTTTTCATGAGGCTGCATAGTCCCTGATCTTGGGAGCTTACGTCTATGTAACAATTCAGTCGTCAGCAATTCTGGGGCATCACAATGGCCTAACAAGACTTTATTTCATGAAGATTATTTTTCACTCTTTCAGGAAGACTTATTTGAGGGACTTTCTGAGAATCTTTAGATTCCACACGTTAGGGGTTTGAGAAAAATAGGACATTTGTTTGCAGAAACATTCCTGCCATCTGGGAGAGGGCATTTTGGAAAATAATGAAGTTTCTGTAGGTCCAGTAAGTTCAAAGATGCAAACGTGAGGCATACTAATGAAAACCTGATGGAATCGGAGACCCAGAGAAAGGACAAAGAGAGACAAGAGGAAGAAGAAGTAACTGAGGAACTAAAGAGATCCACAATGCTAGATATGGCAAGGGAATTATCTTTATTTGATGAGGCAATATTAATTTTTGAGAATTCTTCATGAAGGATGCAGGAGACATTCAGAATGCAATCCAGTGCTGCTGTGTTATCTATGATGAGAAAAAAGAACTACTACTAAGATATCACTGGATTGTTTTTTCAAGCGAGTAGATAGAATTGAATCCAGTGAGGAATAGTACCTGTGCCATCAATGTCAGGCATGGGTGAAATTTCAGCTTGCCCTCCGCCTCCTATTGCTGATGACCCTTCAGCTCTACCATATCCTACCTCCTCTCCCTCCTCCAGTCAGCAACTTTTCTTGTCTGTTCACTTGACAGCAGCCCCTGTACACAAGCTGTTGTATTGTACTACTGTACTTTCAAGGTACTATACTGTAAGATTAAATGCTTTTTTATTTTTGTATGTGTTCTTTATTTGTGTGAAACGTACTGAAAACCTATTACAGTACAGTACTATATATAGCCAATCATGTTAGTTGGGAACTTAGGCTAATGTTGTACTTACGAACAAATTAGGCCTACAAACTTGCTCTCAGAACAGAACTCATTCATATGTAGGGGACTTACTGTACAAGGAGGGTATGTGGACCTGTGCTGCCTCCAGGAACCTAAGACTAAGCAAGGAAGGGCGGGTAACATATGTCATGGGCTAGTGTCTGTATTCAATTCTGTTCAGTTCAGTTGCTCAGTCGTGTCCGACTCTTTGTGACCCCATGGACTGCAGCACACCAGGCCTCCCTGTCCAATACCAACTCCTGGAGTTTACCCAAACTCGTGTCCATTTAGTTGGTAATGCCATCCAACCATCTCATCCTCTGTCATCCCCTTCTCCTCCTGCCCTCAATCTTTCCCAGTATCAGGGTCTTTTCAAATGAGTCAGCTCTTCGCATCAGGTGGCCAAAGTATGGGAGTTTCAGCTTCAACATCAGTCCTTCCAATGAACACTCAGGACTGATCTCCTTTAGGGTGGGCCAGTTAGATCGCCTTGATTTTCTGCAAATTAACTCTTGGAGGAGTTTTGTCCCTCAAAACAACTATCTATCTAAAACACATACACAATCATGGCACAACTCTAATGCTGAGCTTCACTGACCTCTGGTTAACTAACAGGTCACATCTAAAGTCCTGAGCTTGGCCACCGGGCCTCTTTGTGATCCAGTCCCCACTTACTCTCCACTTTTACCTCTGACCTTGCTGTTTCCTGCCTCAAACTTTTTGCTTGTGTTGTTTCTTCTGTCCAAATTATCTTTCCCTTCTCTTTTGCATGGTGTTTACCTCTTCATTTTTTTCTTTTCTGTAAAGTCTCACTAACTCACCCAATCATGATTGCTACCTCCCTTCCTGGGCTCCTTAATAACTTTATTTTTATTTTTGGTTGCACTGGGTCTTCACTGTAGTGTTCAGGTATCTCCTGTAGCAGAGCATGGGCTGCACAGCACTCAGGGTTCAGCAGTCACAGTTCATGGGCTCTAGAGCATGGGCTCAGTAACTGTGCTTCACGGACTTGATTGCTCTGAGGCACGTGGGATCTTCCTGGACCAGCAATAGAATCTGTGTCCCTTGCATCAACAGGCAGATTCTAATCCAATGCACCACCAGGGAAGTCCCATAAATAACTTTATTAATGGTCTATTCTGACTTTGTTGCCCGGATTACAATCTGGGAATTCCATCAGGGCAAGGACTGGGGCAGTTGTTCCTGACCTGATGCCTGACAGGCTTTTAATAAATGTTTAAGGTGAATGAATGAATGAGTAAATAGATGGACTCTTGCTAGAATGTGAGCTCTCAGAAGACAAAGGACCAAGCATTTTAACTCACGCATTGTCTGAATTTTACAGTGTCTGGCAGTTAAGAAAAATGCAGTTATTACTTGTTTATAAAATAAATAAGCTATTGAAAGAACATATCTTCTTTCTGCTAGTAGAAAAGTCTGGATGCTCAGGGGAGAGTAGCTGCCTTGAATAGAGACACTTCACACAAGCACACTGTGCACAAATGTCACCCTAAGTCAGTATTTCAACCAACTTCAACCCAAGACCCTTGTGGCACCCCTTAATTGATCACCTTTAACTCATTAGCCTAGGGCAGTATTGGTTAATGCCAGGTTGTCATGGGGCAATTATTGGTTGAACCCCTCTTGTTGCCCAAAGTATCCTAGTTTGGAAGATAAGTTGTGTGCTATGTGATAGGCATACATTATATGTGCATGCTCGTGCTCAGTTGCTCAGTCATGTCTGACACTTTGTGACCCCATGGACTGTATCCCACCAGCCTCCTCTGCCCATGGAATTTTCCAGGGAAGAATACTGGACTGGGTTGCCATTTCCTTCTTCAGGGAATCTTCCCAACCCAGGAAGCGAACCCATGTCTCTTTTGTCTCCTACAACGGTGGGCATATTCTTTACCACCAGTGCCACCTGAGAAGCCCAGGCATACATTATAGGTCTCAAGTTATTAATGTTTCCACAAAGCTCGAATGTGATAGCACTGGAAGATGGCAATGAGGTGAGAATGATGAGAAAAGTGGCCACAAATTAAAATGCATTGAAGCATCACTAGGTGAGCAAAAGGAATTGCACAGTGACAGTATGTGTGTGTTTGAGGGCTCCAGCAAATGTTTCACAAGAGAGTCTGGCATTTAAGAAGAGCCCTGATGAATGAAGTATGGGTCCGGCTTCTTACATTCCCCGAAAGCATCTAGACAGTCTTTTCCTGGCTTGTGCTGGTTTTCTCTCTTGCTCTTTTTCCCCCCTTTTTTTGCTAAGTGTCCTCACCCTCAAGAATGTCTTTCCTCCTTTTATGCACTTGAATGTTACTCATTCTTTATGATCCAGATTGAGTCCTACAGTTCAGGGCATCCCACAGTCGCACTGATTCTTATATTCTTAAATGCATGTAGATCTTAAATCCTCTTCAGTTGGTTTGCCACTTAACATATGGTGCCTTTTAACTTTCATTGCCATGTGCAGCATCTCCCTTAACTCTAAGCAAAAGGAAAATCTGCTGGTGAGAATCCGAAAGGTTTGGCTGGGGGAACAGGCGATGGAAGCCAGCCCTCTTGGAATGAATATGGGAAGAATATGGGACTGAGATTCAGCCCAAAGCAGGAGGAATGGCTCCTTCCTGGTGACTTGGGGCAGTAGACTTTCCATGGATGTACAGGGAGAAAGGAAGGAGCCACACGAGACTCTAAGGTAGACTTTCCTGGATTTCCTGGAGTTACCTTGGATTGAGCAACCGTTGAGTATATGGCTCCAAGTGATGGTGGCAGAAGCCCTTTCCTGTTGCTGACATAAGAAAGCACTGGTTTCTTCCAGGTCCTACTCATACCCAAGCTCTGCCCAAGGTAGGGAGGTCTAGGAATGGTAGGCTGTCCAGAGGCACAGGTGCGATGATGGAAGGGAAAGCAGGTAGACTCTTCTGGCTGCTGGTGTAGGGCAGGGATGTTCCCATGAGGCCCATAGATTCTTCAGGAGCAACGGACAGTCACTGATGGACAGTATCAATGAGAGACCACACAGGAGAGGAAGAAACAGCTCCAGAATAATTTCCCTATTTTAATTCAGAGAAAAAAGTTGGAGAGGCTGAGATACCAAACACTTGGGCTGAAATGAATGAATTCCCTGATGTTAGTTCGAAGCCGGTGATCTGGGAAACACCTATATTATGTTAGTTCGAAGCTGGTGATCTGGGAAACACCTATTAAATTACATGCTTTTCTTTATTTTTTTTCTGTTTTCTTCCTATTTCCTCCTTTCTCTCATTTCCTTCCTCCCTTTCTTCCTTCCTTATTTCATTCCTTCCTCTCCCTCCCTTCCTGCTCTCCTTTCTTCTTTCCTTCCCTCCTTTTCTCCTTTCTTTTTCTATCAGTCGACTTCAACTTGAATATACGTCCTGGAAAGAATTAGCATCTAGATGTAACCATTTGTATCACCACAGTATTTACCCTGATGCTCTGAATTTGGTAGGTCACAGGTGCTTAATATATGCTTTCTGATTGAATGTTGGGCTGAGAATGTTCGATAGATACTTTCTTTGCCTGAATCACTCTTGAAACGCAGACATCGGACATTAACCATGGCTCCTTGATTATGTAAGAGGGGAAAAAAACCCTCATGAACAATAAGTCAGGGTCTAGAACCCAAACAGTCTGAACAGAAGAGAATACCTAGAGTTAGGAAGCTGGCTGGGCACAGTGCGTCTTCCTTGAGCAGAACACAGCATCCATCAGGTCACCATGGGCTCTTGCATGCATGTGTGCTAAGTCACTTCAGTCATGTCTGACTCTTAGTGACCCCGTGGACTGTAGCCCACCAGGCTCCTCTGTCCATGGGGATTCCCCAGGCAAGAATACTGGAGTGGGTTGCCATGCTCTCCTCCAGGGAGTCTTCCTGACACAGGGATGGAACCCGAGTCTCTTAGTCTTTTGCATTGACAGGAGGGTTCTTCACACTAGCACCACCGGGGAAGCCCAGTCATGAGCCCTTAGATAGCACCAAAGTGGCCAGTTAAGGGACGGAGAAGAAAAGTAAGAGAGGAAGATTCACGATTCTTTTGATTTTATTTTGTGCATGAACTGGGAGATGGTGACAGAAACTTCTGTTTGGGAATTGGTTCATATGTGGCTACTTTGACAAGTTTCCAAATCTCTTTCTCTTGCTGCTGCTTCTGTTAAGCCATTTTGCCATCACCACCATTGATCTTCTAAGCTCAGCCCTCTAAGTGCTTTTAAAATTCAGACACCATTCTGGACTACAGAAAGCAAGAGTATACTCATGAATCCCTTCCTTTCTTCCTGACACCTCCATGGATGGAATTTCACACTTACAGCAACTTTCCAAAGTGTGGGTGACCTTTTCCACTTTAGAAAGAGCTTCTCTTTGGATGGCCTTGACTTAGACTTCTTGGTAGACCAGGTCTGGCGGAGGCTGGAGATCCTGGCCCAGCTGGTCTCCAAGGACATGTTAGGAAGCACTGACTTCAAAGTTTAGTTTAAAAGCAGCATCTTTAGAAAAACATACCCCTCAAGAATCTGATTTTTCCCCCCAAGAATGAAGAAGAAAAGCACCACAAATCCTCTTTCTTTACAGCCTTCAATAAGTTGTCTTAGAGGCATTGCTTGCTCAGGACAAAGACACTGATATTGCATGAATCACCTGCTACCCTTCTGTCTAATAATTGTAAACTACAATTTCCTTAATTGTCCATGCTTTACCTGCCTCTATACCTTTTGATATGCTATTCCTGCTTCGCAAGACATGCTACTCCCTTATTCCCTTGGAGAGGCCTATTAAATACCTAACTCCTCTTTCCAGAAGCACCCAACTCAAGAGCACCTCCTCTGTGAACCCCTCCAGGCTTTCTCCCCAGATATGTGTCAAACTACTTTCTCTACTAATCTTTAATTAGTAGAGAAATAATATTTATAAAAAATAATAGTAGATAATAATATTTAATATTTGATTCAATAATTAAACAGTAATTGCTGCATGCCAGGAACTCTGCTAGGAACTGGAAAAATAATGAAATGAGATATAGACATAGAATCTTGTCATCAAGATTCTTAAAGCTTATCTCTGGCTGTATAGGCGAAATGATATGCTTGTATATTTGTTCTGTGCATAAGAGGAGCGGGGGTCTCTGGGATATGGCTGTTTGGGTTCATATCCTGGCTCTACAACCATGTAAGCTGTAAGACTAGCAATCTAAATGCTCTGTGCCTCAGTTTCCTTATCTGTAAAATGGAAAATTCTTATCACCAGTAGGGCTGTGATGAGAAATAAATGCATCAACATTTACAAAGCACTTAGAACTGTGCTTGAAATTTACTAAGCCCTTTTTAAATTTAGTTATTATTTTTCTAAAGTCTCTTTCCCTTGGGGTAGGCTCCTGATATTATTTTTTGGGTACTCCAAATACTTAATGTGTAGAATGTAGCATACAATAAGTGCTTAATAAATATCTGTTGAATGAATGAGCCTTTATATAACAGACTAGTTTTAAAAAGGAAAGACACTAATTCATACATCTCTTCCAAGGCAGGAAATTCACTGTTTGTTCCCTTAAGACACTCGGCTTTGACAGCCATGCATGAAACTGTATTAAGCCTCAAGAACTTTCCATCCGCTCCGGTGGCTGCTATTGATTTTACCTACTGAGATATTTGGCTCCTTCATAAAATGAGAAATTATTCACAAACAAAACAGGAAAACAGTCTTTTAATGCTTATATCTACAATTCACATGTGATTTAACATTTTTTTTTCCTTTTGGATAGGAATGAAATATCTCTCTCCATTTTGGATAAGAGTGAAAAATGGCTCCAAATCAATTGGTTATTTGGTCCATAGTTATTTCAGAAGATGTATGGAGAAGAGAAAATAATTTTATAAACTGATTTTGCTTGAAAACAGCAGAAGATTGGATTTCCTCCCCGACTCAGCCAGAAACCCAGATTTTTATGTTTCGGGGTTTGTTGTAATGGAATTTGCCAGTTAACTAGGTCAAACATTTAGCTTGAATCACCTTTCTGCTCTGCCTAATGATTACTTAGGTAAACTGGCTAACTCAATTACTTTTTTGGAATAGGAGGAGAGTTTTGGTTCAATGAGAGCAATGCCATACCCTGCAGGGATCTAAGAGCCTTCTCTGCCTTTTTACTTAATAACTTATTCTTATTGGGATCAAAGTCTTTTGTTAATACCATATAAGCCTGTCACTGATCCAAGTGTTCCCCAAAGTTCACAGACAGCCAGGTATTAGGTATCACAATGATACCTAATATATCATTATTCTCTCTGCCCTTTAATAATATCCTACTCAGGGCTTCCCTGGTGGCTCAGTGGTAAAGAATCCGCCTGCCAGTGCAGGTGACACAGGTTCAATCCTTGGTTCAGGAAGATCCCACATGCCACAGGGCAACTAAGCCCGTGCACCACAACTGTTGAGCCTGTGCTCTAGAGCCTGGGGGCCGTAACTACTGAAGCCTGAGTGCCCCGGAGCCTGTGCTCCGCATCAAGAGAAGCCCCCACAAAGAGAAGCCCATGCACGACACCTAGAGAGTAGCCCCACTCACTGCCAGAGGAAAGCCCGGGCAGCAACAAAGAGCCAGCGCAGCCAAAAATAAATGAATGAGTTTAAAAATTATTAAAAAATAATAATATCCTAGTCATGCTACCGATTATCTAGCACCTTTCACATTTCAGGTCTTTTCCATGCGATATATCACTTAATTCCCATGACAGTAGCCCAGAATCATCTTCGTGACTATCTCAGTGGCTTATCACACTAATGCTTTGGTAAAAGTATATATTTCACTCGTGTCTCAGTTCAAGCACATGCTTCTAGGGTGGCTTCCACAGGGATTCAGGGATCCAAGCTTCTTCCATCTAGTAACTCTGTCCTCCCCCAGGACACGAAAAGCTCCACTGGACCCTTCCATTTACTGGGAGACCAGAAAAGAGTGTAACAGATTGAGTTGTGTTCTCCATGCTTGAGTCCTAACCCATTAACTGTGGATGTGACCTTCTTTGGAAATAGGGTCTTTGCAAATACAATGATGATATAAATTAAGATGGGGTTATGCTAGAGTAAGGTAGGTCCTACATCCAATGACTGATGTCTCTGCAAGGAGAGAAAGATTTGAAGATTCAGGGACGACCCAGGGAAGCAGGCCATATGATGACTGAGCCAGAGATCAGAGTAAGCCAAGAGCTGTTGGCAACCACCAGAGTTAGGAAAGAAGGCTTTCTTGATTATCCAGTGGTTAAGAATCCACCTTGCAATGCAGGGTACATGGGTTTGATCTCAGGTCTGGGAAGACCCCACATGCCACAGAGTGACTAAACCCATGTGACTCAACTACTGAGCCTGTGCTCTGGAGCTTGTGAGTCACAACTACTGAAGCCCAGGTGCCTACAGCCTGTACTCCATGACAAGAGAAGCTGGCGGTGGCAACAAAGAGGAAGTCCCGCTTGTTGCAACTAGAGAAAGCCCGTATGCAGCAGAGAGGACTCAGCACAGCCAAAATAAATAAATAAATCTTAAGAAAAAGAAGTTAGGAGAGAGACATGGAGCAGATTCGACTGCAGAGGGGACAAGCCCTACTGACACCTTGATTTCAAACTTCTAGTCTCCAGAACCGTGAAGAAATACTTTTTTAAAAAAAGTTACCTACTTTGTAGTATGCTTTAGAGCCACCTAGGAAACTGATACAAAGGGTTGCCCACTGTGGATTCCTCCAACATTTTAAAGATGTCGTTCCGTCACCTTCTGGCTGTTTCCAGAGTGTAATCTGAGGTCTTCCTTGTTTTTGTTCTTTTGCACACAGTGTTTCTCTCTGCCTTTAATATTTTATGGTTTTAAGCAATTTGATTATGATGTGACAAAGTAGTTCTGTTTATGTTTCTTCTGCTTGGGCTTTTTTGAGCTTCGTGGATATGTGGTTTTATGGTTTTCATCAAATTTGACTGCTTAAGTTTGTCCCACAGTTCATGGAGGCTTTGTTTATTTTTAATTGTTTTTTCTGTGTTTAGTTTTGGATAGTTTCTATTGCTATGTTTTCAATATCACTAGTATTTTCTTCTGAGAGCTCCTCTAATCTGCCATTAATCCCACTCAGTGTTTTTCTCATCTTGATATTACAATTTTCATCTCTAGAAGTTAGATATTGATATTTTAAAATACTTGCCCTATATTTTACTTAGTAAGTTCAATTTTTCCTTTAGCTTCTTGAGCTTTTGGAATATAGTGTACACCTGCTTTAATGTCTTTGTCTACCAATTCTATGATCGCTGTCACTTCTGGGTCAGTTCTATAGATTAATTTCTCTCCTCTTAGGCTGTGTTTTCCTACTTCTATGCATGACTGGTAATTTCTGATTGGGTGCTACACATTGTTAGTGCTGTGATTTTACGGGGTGCATTTCTATAAATGTTTTTGAGTTTTGCCCTAGGGTTTGATTAAATTATTTGAAAATAGGCATCCTTTCAAGTGCTTATTTTAAGCTGTGTTGGGTGGGACCATACAAGCATTTAGTATATGGCTAATTTTCCCCAACTATTGAAGCAAAATATTTCTTGGTATTTTGATGTCCTTTAAATGTTGAAGTTTTTCAATAGGCTCTGTTCTGTACACCTGCTAATCTATTCAGGTGATTCTTTCACTGGGCTCATATGTGTGTGTGTGTGTGTGTGCGCGTGTGTGCGTGTGTGTGTCTTTATCACAAGCAGGCATACCTCATTTTATTTTGCTTTGCTTTGTAATACTTCACAAATACCACCTGTGTTTTACAAATTGAAATTTTGTGGTAACCCTATGCTGAGCAAGCCTATTAGCATCATTTTTTTTTTCCAATAGCATTGGCTCACTTTGTATCTCTGTGTCACACTTTGGTAATGCTCACAATATTTCAAATGTTTTCATTATTATTAGATTTTTTATGGTATTCTGTGCTCAGTGAACTTTGATGTTACTACTTTGGCTCATTAAAGGCTCAGATGATGGTTAGTACTTTTAGCAATAAAGTAGTTTTTAATCTTAATTAATGAATTCGGCTGCCTCGGGTCTTAGTTGAGGCACACAGCGTTTCACTGTGTCATGTGGGATCTTGCAGTGTACGGACCCTCCAGTTGTGAGACACAGACTCTTCAGGTGTGGCACATGGGTTTAGCTGCTCTGCGGCATGCTGCTGGATTTTAGTTCCCTGACCAGAGATTGAACCCCTGTCCCCTGCACTGCAAGATGGATTCCCAATCACTGAACCACCAGGGAAGTCCCGGCAATGAGGTATTTTTAAATTAAATTGTTTTTTTTTTTTTAGACAATACTGTTACATTCTCAATAGACTACAGAGTAGTGTAAACATGACTTTAATATGCAATGGGAAGCCAAAAAATTCGTTGTGACTTGCTTAAGTGCAATATTCACTTTACTGCCATGGTCTGGAACTGAACTTGCAATATTAGGAAGTTTCCCTCTCCTGTCCCACAGGACGCTAGCTCTTGGAATCCCCTGGTACCGGGTATGTTTGTACATGGCCTGATTAATATTCAGTTTAATATTTGGTGGGGATGTTCTGTACATATCTGGAGCTTTCTCTGCATGCAGCTTTCTTTTCTCCTGTATTCTTCCCTGCAATCTCTAGCCACTTTAGCTTTTACAGACATCTAGCTCTGTCACCTCAACTAAGAGAGAAAGCTGCACTCTGCCTGAATTTTTCTTCCTATGCCATATCTGGGAAACTTCCCCCAGGCAGAAACCTGGAACAACTGTAGGACTTAACCATTTTTTCCCTGTCTCTTAGGGGTCACAGGCCTTTGTTGCCTTATGCCTACCGTCTTGATTGATTCTGGGTCGTGTTCTTTGCCGGGTTTTCAATAGTTTCAAGTGAGAGGTGAATGTGGTCCTGTTCCGCCACTTTGACTGAACTCTGTGGTGGAACAAGCAGGGTCAGAAACTCCTTAACACACTTCCCATTGGCGAGTACGGCCTATGTTCACTCCACGTACAACCAGGCAGGCTTTGTTACTGCTTGGCCAATAGAAAATGGCAGAAGTAGTGATGTGCTAGTTCCTGGGCCCAGAGTTTAATAAGAGAAGGGCAGCTTCCCTCTCCTGTCTCATAGAATGCCAGTTCTTGGAATCCCGTGTTACGAGGAAACCCACCACCCCAAAGAGAAGTTTGTGGGGAGAGAAACATAGGCACTGGCTTCTCAGCCATGTGAGGGGTTGATCATGGAAGCACATCTTCTCTAGCCCCAGTCAAGCTGTCCTAGCAGACGCCACATGGACAAGAGAGAATTGTCCCTTAGTCCTGCTCACATTACAGAGGTGTGAGCAGAGTCAATGAGTGCCGTTGTTTCCACCTGCTATGTTTTGGGGTCCTCTTTTTGCTTTCATATTTTATTTTTTAATTAATTAAAAATTTATTGAGGTATAGTTTATTTACAATGTTGTGTTAATTTCTTCTGTACAGCAAAGTGACTCAGTTATATATACCTTTTCTTTTCCATTATGGTTTGTCACAGGAGATTGAATATATATCCCCTGTGCTATGCTGTGCATAAGTGCAAGCTCAGTTGTGTCCAACTCTTTGTGACCCCATGGAGTGTAGCCCACCGGGCTCCTCTGTCCATGGGATTTTCCCAGCAAGGATACTGGAGTGGGTTGCCACTCCTTCAGGGGATCGAACCCATGTCTACTGCATTGCAGGCAGATTTTTTTACTGCTGAGCCATTGGGAAGCCTATGCTTCACTGCACATTCAAAAATTATTTTTTTTAAGTTTTTTTTATATGGACACTTTTTAAAGTCTTTATTGAATTTGTTACAATATTACTTCTGTCTTATGTTTTGCTTTTTGACCAGGAGGCACCTTAACTCCCTAACCAGGTATTGAACCCACACCCCGTGCATTAGAAAGCAGAATTTAATCCCTGGACTGCCAGGGAAATCCTATAAATTGCTTTTCTTTGCCTGAATCTCCCTCAGCTCCTGGGGGAGCTTTGCATAATCTACAGAGTCAGTTTACAAGGTTGGGCTGATAGAAGGAGACAATGAAGTAAAGTAGACCCCAAAGTGGGGGTACATGTGATACTGAGAGTAATGGGAAGACAAGTCCAAAAACTAGTGAAAAGAGCCTGAATGTGCCACGAAATATTAAGGGATTCAAGATCTGGAGGGCAAGGGGTAAAGCTTGAGGTGGTCCTGGGGAAATACCTACAGCCGGCTCTGTAACTTGCTCTGGGTCAGCTCTATTTGAAAGCTCAGGGCTGGGATTAGTATTTCATTAACATATTAATATATTAATATTTTCATTTTATAAAAATATGTTATTAATATTTTTACCTGGCTACCAGGAGTCTCACTTGGGCTCGTGGAGATTTGGAAAGGAGGCCCCAGGCTTCAGCCGATTGCCTGAGATGCTGTGATGGTTAGTTTTCTGTGTCAGCTTGGTAGCGTATCCAGTTATCCAATCTCACCCAAATCTAGGTGTTGCTGTGAAGATATTTTGAAGAGGGGGTTAATATCTATACTTAGTTGACTATATAGAAAGGAGATTTTCCTTGTTAATGTGCATGGGCCTTCTTCAATTTGTTGAAGGACCACAAAAGCAAAACTCAGGAATTAGGAATGAGAAATTTTGCCTCAAGACTATAGCATCAGCTCCTGCCTGTATATCTCTAGCCTGCCTCGTGGATTCCAGGCTTGCCAGTTTCCACATATTTCACATTCTAGCAAGGTAATGCTCAAAATCCTTCAAGCTAGGCTCAACAGTGTGTGAACCAAGAACTTCCAGATGTACAAGCTGGATTTAGAAAAGGCAGAGGAACCAGATCAAATTGCCAACATACATTGGATGATAGTAAAGGCAAAAGACTTCCAGAAAAACATCTACTTCTGCTTCACCGGCTACGTTAAAGCCTTTGACTGTGTGGATCACAGCAAACTGTGGAAAATTCTTAAAGAGATGGCAATACCAGACCACCTTTTCTCTCTTGAGAAACTTGTATGCAGGTAAAGAAGCAACAGTTAGAATCAGACTTGGAACAACAGACTGCAAAATTGGGAAAGAGAGATAGTGAAGGACAGGGAAGCCTGGCATGCTGTAGTCCCTAGAGTTGCAAAGAGTTGCACAGAGCTGAGGAACTGAACAATAACAAAAATTTCCACGATTGCAATCTGGTTTTTGAAATAGATTTTTATACGTTCACACATGCACATGTCCTGCTGCTTCTGTTTTTCTGGATAACCTTGACCAATACAGACCCCACACCAGACACAGACTTGAATTCTTATATATCTGAGAATATAGCCATTAGCACTGGGATTCAGTTGCAAATATTACACGAAGAGCAGGAACCACCACCATCTTGACCTATCATGGTGGTATCAGTTAGAGCCTGAGAGAGAAGAGCAAGTTTTCCCAGGCTGTCATCTTCATAGCTCAGCAAATCAATGCAGGCTCATCTTGGAAAGCTGACTTATTGTTCAAGAAATCCAGGAGCCCCTCAGGAGGCAGAGGCCTTTCATATTGAAGATTTATCCTTAAACTGGGTTCTAGTGATGACGGGGACTTCTTGGGCAGGGAATTATCTGCATTGCACACCGGGGCTAGCCAATGCTCACCAGAAAGCAGCGATTTAAAATCTATGCACACACCAGTGGCCTCTGAATTAACTGCCATATCTGTGTTAAAAGTAGAGAAAGAGGTTAACAAAAATAAAGAAAGAAAGGGGGAAAAAAGGAGATGTACAGCCAGTGTCATTATGAGCAGTTCAATGAAGACATCTGCTCTATGCCCAGTGGCGGTCAGAGCCTCGATACGACAGGACTGTGTGAAGGGGATGGGGGATGAGATGCGGAAATATTATTATGCCATTCTATAAATCAACACTACATCCTCACTCTGAATACGGCAGCCAAGGCCGGCTGTCTCATCTCAACGAAGATATAAATGAAAGGGTGAAAGGGCGGTGGAGCTGATTAGAGGCATCAGGATTGAGATGGGGGTAGAGGCGAGAGGGTGAGTCCCACTGGCAGAGAGACTGTGGATGATTAGAACTGTATATTACAGAGACGCATGGAGCAGCCAGAGAGACCAAGGCAGAGCTAAATGAGGTAATGAAGGGCTCCCCAAAGGCCAAGTGGGCGTCCCTATTTATCTTGCCTCCTGAAATTAAATGGCAGCAGGTTTGAGATAGATGAAAGGACATCTCCCTTAACACATAAGGTGCCTGGTTTTCAACTGAGCGTATAGGCAGCTGCCTGGCTTGTTGAGGAGGCTGCCAGGGAATTTAGACTGGGAGTGAGGAAGCAACACTCTCATCCGGTAGATATGTCTGGCTCTGTTGTTTCTCTTGTCTGAGCTTCAGCTTTTGCCTCTGTAGCCTGGGGAGTTGGGGCCCCATCTTATCAGGCCCTTCCAACTCTGAAGATCCTTGATTCTCAGCATCTGCCTGGTATGAGCTCAGGGTAGGCGTGCATGCTCAGTTGCTCAGTTGTGTCTTTGTGACCCCATGGACTGTAACCTGCTAGATTCCTCTATCCATAGGATTCTCCAGGCAAGAGTACTGGAGTGGGTTGCCATTTCCTCCTCCAGGGGATCTTTCCAACCCAGGGATCAAACCTGCATCTCCTGTGTCTCCTGCCATGGCAGGTGGGCAGATTCTTTACCACTTTATCCCTGAGCCACCTGAGAAGCTATGAGTTCAGGGAAACCCAGTGAAAAGGCTCTGCATCTCTTCCTTTCCCACTTCACGCCCCCTACTGGGAAAAGATGGGAACATTAAGGCTGGGACATAGGTGTCGGGATAGCAGTCTTCCCAGGGGATCTTTGTAGCATCAGATTGAAGAAACCTGGAATGCTAATAAGATGGAGTATGTTTCAAGATATAAAGTCTCCTTAAGATAAACAAAAGCTTCTTTTTTCGGCCAGAGTAATTCCAACTATACTTATCAGTTTTATGACTTAAGTAAACTACCAAATTACTTATCTTCTCTAAACCTCACTTTCTTTCTTTTTAAAATGGGGATAATATAATCACCTTCCTTGCAGACAACACAGTCAAGGCACATAGCCACACAGCCAGTGTTTAGTAAATAAAAACTATTATTAAAGCTGTTACTGAAAAGACTGGCACCAAACCATTAGTAATTTGACAAATCACATTGGTATTTAGTGGTAGATTTGGAATTGAAATGCCGATTCATCTTCAAGGGAAATATGTGTTTTTCCCACTGGATCATATTGCTTTTAACAGTGGCGAAAGTTGCTCACAGTCCCAGGCAGGGTTTGATGAATGCCACATGTCTGATAAGAAGGACTGTGAGAAGTTAGGGAAGGGGAAAGCTGACTAGAGTAATCTGAGGTGGTCTTGGAAAGCTTCCTGGAGGTCATTTGAATTGGGTCTTAGTCAAGAGGAAAACTCAAGCAAAGGCCAAGGGGCATTCACAGTAGGAGAAACTGAGCAATTTACAGAGGCCAGCTGCACCCTGGAAAGCACACCTGTCTTATTGGAGTGGAGAGTTTCAACAGAGCGATGAGGATGTTGACAGTGGGAGATGGCAGATTACAGAGGGCTTTGGAGGATGGGCTGAATTTGAACATTTTCCTAAGGGAAGTGAGGGGCCATCAAGAAGACATTGTGAATTAGAATGGGGCACGTGTGTGTGTGCATAGTCACTCAGTTTTGTCTGACTCTTTGCGACCCTATGGACTGTAGCCCACCAGGTTCCTCTGTCCATGGAATTCCCCAGGCAAGAATACTGGAGTGGGTTTCCATTTCCTTCTCTAGGAGATCTTCCTGATCCAGGGATCGAACCCAGGCCTTCTGCATTCAGTCAGATACTTTACCATCTGAGTCACCAGGGAAGCCCAGAATGGGGCATAAGCTTCTCAAAAACCACCGAAGTATGCCTGAGAAGATTCATCTAGCAGTGGTGTTCAGGGTGGGAAGACGAGATGAGACCCAAAGAGCCAGGCCCGAGGCTCCACCCCGACAGGACGTTCTGGGTATCAGGATGGGGATGGTGGTGGGGGGGACCAAGGCAAGCACAGGGCCATTTGGCAAAAGAGTAAGATCAAGAGCAGCAAAAGCAAACACCTCCTGCAGGCTCATGTGTGCTGTTTCTCTCCCAGGCACATGGAAAATCTTCACAACATCTCTAGAAGTCCCTAGGATGCTGTTTACTTTGTAACCAACAGACCTGCTCCAGCACTTCCTGCATGTGCAACTGAACCATGGCCAGTCAGCACACTAAACCTCAGTTTTCTTATCTTATAAATGGGCTAATTCTATTGATCCTGTAATATAGTTTTGAGAGTTAAGGATAATGCATGCTGTGCATGTTGCTGTGCTGCACTCAGTCATGTCCGACTCTTTGAGACCCCATGGGCTGTAGCCCACCAGGCTCCTCTGTCCGTAGGATTTCTCAGGCAAGAATACTGGAGTGGGTTGCCATACCCTCCTCCAGGGGATCTTTCTGACTTAGGGATCGAACTCATGTCTCCTGCATCTCCTGCATGGACAGGCAGGTTCTTTACCGCTGAGCCACCTGGGAAGCCCTAAAGATAATGTATCAGTTCAGTTCAATTGCTCAGTCGTGTCTGACTCTTTGCAACCCCATGAATCACAGCATGCCAGGCCTCCCTGTCCATCACCAACTCCCAGAGTTCACCCAAACTCACGTCCATTGAGTCGGTGATGCCATCCACCCATCTCATCCTCTGTCATCCCCTTCTCCTTCTGCCCCTAATCCCTCCTAGCATCAGAGTCTTTTCCAATGAGTCAACTCTTCGCATGAGGTGGCCAAAGTACTGGAGTTTCAGCTTTAGCATCATTCCTTCCAAAGAACACCCAGGGCTGATCTCCTTTATTTTTTTAAAATTTATTTTATTTTTTAACTTTACAATATTGTATTGGTTTTGCCATATATCAACATGAATCTGCCACAGGTATACACATGTTCCCCATCCTGAACCCTCCTCCCTCCTTCCTCCCTGTATCATCCCTCTGGGTCATCCCAGTACACCAGCCCCAAGCATCCAGTATCATGCATCGAACCTGGACTGGCGACTCGTTTCATATATGCTACTATACAGGTTTCAATGCCATTCTCCCAAATCATCCCACCCTCTCCTTCTCCCAGAGTCCAAAAGACTGTTCTATACATCAGAGTCTCTTTTGCTGTGTCATATACAGAGTTATTGTTATCATCTTTCTAAATTCCATATATATGCATTAGTATACTGTATTGGTGTTTTTCTTTCTGGCTTACTTCACTCTGTATAATAGGCTCCAGTTTCATCCACCTCATTAGAACTGATTCAAATGTATTCTTTTTAATGGCCGAGTAATACTCCATTGTGTATACGTACCACAGCTTTCTTATCCATTCATCTGCTGATGGACATCTAGGTTGCTTCCATGTCCTGGCTATGATAAACAGTGCTGCGATGAACACTGGGGTACAAGTGACTCTTTCAATTCTGGTTTCTTCAGTGTGTATGCCCAGCAGTGGGATTTCTGGGTCATAAGGCAGTTCTCTTTCCAGTTTTTTAAGAAATCTCCACACTGTTCTCCATAGTGGCTGTACTAGTTTGCATTCCCACCAACAGTGTAAGAGGGTTCCCTTTTCTCCACACCCTCTCCAGCATTTATTGCTTGTAGACTTTTGGATCACAGCCATTCTGACTGGCGTGAAATGGTACCTCATAGTGGTTTTGATTTGCATTTCTCTGATAATGAGTGATGTTGAGCATCTTTTCATGTGTTTGTTAGCCATCTGTATGTCTTCTTTGGAGAAATGTCTATTTAGTTCTTTGGCCCATTTTTTGATTGGGTCATTTATTTTTCTGGAATTGAGTTGCAGGAGTTGCTTGTATATTTTTGAGATTAGTTGTTTGTCGGTTGCTTCATTTGCTATTATTTTCTCCCATCCTGAAGGCTGTCTTTTCACCTTGTTTATAGTTTCCTTTGTTGTGCATAAGCTTTTAAGTTTAATTAGGTCCCATTTGTTTATTTTTGCTTTTATTTCCAATATTCTGGGAGGTGGGTCATAGAGGATCCTGCTGTGATGTATGTCGGAGAGTGTTTTGCCTATATTCTCCTCTAGGAGTTTTATAGTTTCTGGTCTTATGTTTAGATCTTTAATCCATTTTGAGTTTATTTTTGTGTATGGTGTTAGAAAGTGTTCTAGTTTCATTCTTTTACAAGTGGTTGACCAGTTTTCCCAGCACCACATGTTAAAGACATTGTCTTTAATCCATTGTATATTCTTGCCTCCTTTGTCAAAGATAAGGTGTCCATATGTGCGTGGATTTATCTCTGGGCTTTCTATTTTGTTCCATTGATCTATATTTCTGTCTTTGTGCCAGTACCATACTGTCTTGATGACTGGGGGTTTGTAGTAGAGCCTGAAGTCAGGCAGGTTGATTCCTCCAGTTCCATTCTTTCTCAAGAATGCTTTGGCTATTCGAGGTTTGTTGTATTTCCATACAAATTGTGAAATTATTTGTTCTAGCTCTGTGAAGAATACCGTTGGTAGCTCGATAGGGATTGCATTGAATCTATAAATTGCTTTGGGTAGTACACTCATTTTTACTATATTGATTCTTCCAATCCATGAACATGGTATATTTCTCCATCTATTAGTGTCCTCTTTGATTTCTTTCACCAGTGTTTTTATATATATATGTATATATATAGGTCTTTAGTTTCTTTGCTGCTGCTGCTGCTGCTGCCGCTAAGTCGCTTCAGTCGTGTCCGACTCTGTGCGATCCCATAGACAGAAGCCCACCAGGCTCCCCTATCCCTGGGATTCTTCAGGCAAGAATACTGGAGTGGGTTGCCATTTATTTCTCCAATGCATGAAAGTGAAAAGTGAAAGCGAAGTTGCTCAGTCGTGTTCGACTCTTAGAGACCCCATGGGCTATAGCCTACCAGGCTCCTCCATCCATGGGATTTTCCAGGCAAGAGTACTGGATTGGGGTGCCATTGCCTTCTCTGTTAGTTTCTTTAGGTAGATATATTCCTAAGTATTTTATTCTTTTAATTGCAATGGTGAATGGAATTGTTTCCTTAATTTATCTTTCTATTTTCTCATTATTAGTGTATAGGAATGCAAGGGATTTCTGTGTATTGATTTTATATCCTGAAACTTTACTATATTCATTGATTAGTTCTAGTAATTTTCTGGTGGAGTCTTTAGGGTTTTCTATGTAGAGGATCATGTCATCTGCAAACAGAGAGAGTTTTATTCTTCTTTTCCAATTTGGATTCCTTTTATTTCTTTTTCTACCCTGATTGCCCTGGCCAAAACTTCCAAAACTATGTTGAATAGTAATGGTGAAAGTGGGCACCCTTGTCTTGTTCCTGACTTTAGGAGAACTGCTTTCAATTTTTCACCATTGAGGATAATGTTTGCTGTGGGTTTGTCATATATAGCTTTTATTATGTTGAGGTATGTTCCTTCTATTCCTGCTTTCCAGAGAGTTTGTATAATAAATGGATGTTGAATTTTGTCAAAGGCTTTCTCTGCATCTATTGAGATAATCATATGGTTTTTATTTCTCAATTTGTTGATGTGGTATATTACATTGATTGATTTGCAGATATTGAAGAATACTTGCATCCCTGGGATAAAGCCCACTTGGTCATGGTGTATGATCTTTTTAACGTGTTGTTGGATTCTGATTGCTAGAATTTTGTTAAGGATTTTTGCATCTATGTTCATCAATGATATTGGCCTGTAGGTTTTTTTTTGTGTGTGTGTGTGTGGCATCTTTGTCAGGTTTTGGTATTAGGGTGATGGTGGCCTCATAGAATGAGTTTGGAAGCTTACCTTCCTCTGAAAATTTCTGATCTCCTTTAAAATGGACTAGTTGGATCTCCTTGCAGTCCAAGGGACTCTCAAGAGTCTTCTCTAACACCACAGCTCAAAAGCATCGATTCTTTGGCACTCAGCGTTCTTCACAGTCCAACTCTCAAATCCATACATGACCACTTTAAAAACCATAGCCTTGATTAGACGGACCTTTGTTAGCAAAGTAATATCTCTGATTTTCAATATGCTATCTAGGTTGGTCATAATTTTCCTTTCAAGGAGTAAGCGTCTTTTAATTTCATGGCTGCAGTCAGCATCTGCAGTGATTTTGGAGCCCCAAAAAATAAAGTCTGACACTGTTTCCACTGTTTCCCCATCTATTTCCCATGAAGTGATGGGACCAGATGCCATGATCGTTTTCTGAATGTTGAGCTTTAAGCCAACCTTTCATTCTCCTCTTTCACTTTCATCAAGAGGCTTTTTAGTTCCTCTTCACTTTCTGCCATAAGGGTGGTGTCATCTGCATCTGAGGTTACTGATATTTCTCCCAGCAATCTTGATTCCAGCTTGTGATTCTTCCAGCCCAGCGTTTCTCATGATGTACTCTGCATATAAGTTAAATAAGCAGGGTGACAATACACAGCCTTGACATACTCCTTTTCCTATTTGGAACCAGTCTGTTGTTCCATGTCCAGTTCTAACTGTTGCTTCCTGACCTGCATACAGGTTTCTCAAGAGGCAGGTCAGGTGGTCTGGTATTCCCATCTCTTGAAGAATTTCCAGAGTTTATTGTGATCCACACAGTCAAAGGCTTTGGCATAGTCAATAAAGCAGAAATAGATGTGTTTATGGAACTCTCTTGGTTTTTCTGTGATCCAGTGGATGTTGGCAATTTGATCTCTGGTTCCTCTGCCTTTTCTAAAACCAGCTTGAACATCTGGAAGTTCATGGTTCACGTATCGCTGAAGCCTGGCTTCAAGAATTTTGAGCATTACTTTACTAGCTTGTGAGATGAGTGCAATTGTGCAGTAGTTTGAGCATTCTTTGGCATTGCCTTTCTTTGGGATTGGAATGAAAACTGACCTTTTCCAGTCCTGTGGCCACTGCTGAGTTTTCCAAATTTGCTGGCATATTGAGTGCAGCACTTTCACAGCATCATCTTTCAGGATTTGAAATAGCTCAACTGGAATTCCATCACCTCCACTAGCTTTGTTTGTAGTGATGCTTTCTAAGGTCCACTTGACTTCACATTCCAGGATGTCTGACTCTAGATGAGTGATCACACCATCATGATTATCTGGGTCGTGAAGATCTTTTTTGTACAGTTCTTCTGTGTATTCTTGCCACCTCTTCTTAATATCTTCTGCTTCTGTTAGGTCCATACCATTTCTGTCCTTTATCGAGCCCATCTCTGCATGAAATGTTCCCTTGGTATCTCTAATTTTCTGGAAGAGATCTCTAGTCTTTCCCATTCTGTTGTTTTCCTCTAGTTCTTTGCATTGATTGCTGAGGAAGGCTTTCTTATCTCTTCTTGCTATTCTTTGGAACTCTGCATTCAGATGTTTATTATTCAGATCTTTCCTTTTCTCCTTTGCTTTTCACTCTTCTTCTTTTCACAGCTATTTGTAAGGCCTCCCCAGACAGCCATTTTGCTTTTTTGCATTTCTTTTCCATGGGGATGGTCTTGATCCATGTCTCCTGCACAATGTGATGAACCTCAGTCCATAGTTCATCAGGCAGTCTATCTATCAGATCTAGTCCCTTAAATCTATTTCTCACTTCCACTGTATAATCATAAGGGATTTGATTTAGGTCATACCTGAATGATCTAGTGGTTTTCCCTACTTTTTTCAATTTAAGTCTGAATTTGGCAATAAGGAGCTCATGATCTGAGCCACAGTCAGTTCCTGGTCTTGTTTTTGCTGACTGTATAGAGCTTCTCCATCTTTGGCTGCAAAGAATATAATCAATCTGATTTTGGTGTTGACCATCTGGTGATGTCCATGTGTAGAGTCTTCTCTTGTGTTGTTGGAAAACGGTGTTTGCTATGACCAGTGCATTCTCTTGGCAAAACTCTATTAGCCTTTTCCCTGCTTCATTCCTTATTCCAAGGCCAAATTTGCCTGTTACTTTAGGTATCTCTTGACTTCCTACTTTTGCATTCCAGTCCCCTATAATGAAAAGGACATCTGTTTTGGGTGTTAGTTCTAAAAGGTCTTGTAGGTCTTCATAGAACTGTTCAACTTCAGCTTCTCCAGCGTTATTGGTTGGAGCATAGGCTTGGATTACTGTGATATTGAATGGTTTGCCTTGGAAACAAACAGAGATCATTCTGTGATTTTTGAGATTGCATCCAAGTACTGCATTTTGGACTCTTTTGTTGACCATAATGGCTACTCCATTTCTTCGAAGGGATTCCTGCCCACAGTAGTAGATATAATGGTCATCTGAGTTAAATTCACCCATTCCAGTCCATTTTAGTTCACTGATTCCTAAAATATCGATGTTCACTCTTACCATCTCCTGTTTGACCACTTCCAATTTGCCGTGATTCATGGACCTGACATTCCAGGTTCCTATGCAGTATTGCTCTTTACAGCATTGGACCTTGCTTCTATCACCAGTCACATCCACAACTGGGTATTGTTTTTGCTTTGGCCGCATCCCTTCATTCTTTCTGGAGTTATTTCTCCACTGATCTCCAGTAGCATATTGGGCACCTACCGACCTGGGGAGTTCATTTTTCAGTGTCCTATCATTTTGCCTTTTCATACTGTTCATGGGGTTCTCAAAGAAAGAATACTGAAGTGGTTTGCCATTCCCCTCTCCAGTGGACCACATTCTATCAGACCTCTCCACCATGATCTGCCTGTCTTGGGTGGCCCCACACGGCATGGCTTAGTTTCATTGAGTTAGACAAGGCTGTGGTCCTAGTGTGATTAGATTGACTAGTTTTCTATGATTATGATTCCAGTGTTAAAAGGCATCTAATAGGGGAATCTGTGAACCAACTTTTTAGCCAACTCAGTACAAAGCCTATGCAAAATGAATGCTCTTGCTATCATGTTTATATTTAAAAGACAGCTGAGAAGGCATTTTTTTGGACTGGATGTGAGAGGTGGAGCATGAAATGTCAAGAGCTCAAGGTGACTCTAGTGTTCCATTTTCAGAGCCTGAGAAAATGCTGCTTCCATGGACAGAAGTAATAAAATCGGTTTAAAATATGAAATTAAAAAAATTTTGAAATTAAAAAAAATTTGAAATTAAAAAAATTTTGAAATTAAAAAAATTTGGCTTTTGAGGTGAATGCTGAGCACCCAAGCAGAAAAGCTTGACGGGCTACTGGAGACATAAAGTTAGATCTTGGGGAAGACACCACCATTCTAGAAGAAAATTGAGCTATTTGTCAAGTATCTAAATATCTTGCCCACATAACGCCAAACATCCAAATTTTGGGGAACTTTCTGACATGGATTTAAATTTTGACTTTGTATCTCAATACCTGATTGTGTTGATTCATAGACAAAGACCTCTTGTTTTCCTCTGAATTGTGAACCCATTTTTTTTTGCCAAGATCCACATGCCCCAAACCACAATCGGTTTCTTTGCCCTTTGGCAGGAAAATACAGAAGGGTTAAATAAGAAGTTTACTTCTATCTTAGCTCTGAGCTCTTGATTTCTGTCTTATTCACACCTCAACAAATCTTATTTCAATACATTTTGGAAATTGCAATATCATTTTGGTGATTACCTTTAAATTGGGGCTAATACGCTGACAGACATTAACATAATGTCAAAAGATTTTCTTACAATTATTTCTTAACCTTCATCAAATTACTGTTTCCCTACAGACCTGTATTAATAGAATGGGGACAACACGGCAGAACTCCAAGTTGTGGAAAAGAAAAAGTGATTAATAAGAGCACTTATCAGAAATGATCAAGGCTAAGGACTTCCCTGGTGGTACAGTCTTAACCACTGTAAGACTCCATGCTTCTACTGCAAGAGCACGGGTTTGATCCCTGGTTGGTGTAGTTTTCTACATGCTGCAAGGTGGAAGAAAAAAAAAAAGGTAAAAAAATGATCAAGGCTAGTAAAAGGCAGTTGAGTTGAGCTGTGTGTTCTCATATTTCCCTGTCCAGGAGCAGACATTTGAAGATGCATTCTGGAAGCTGCTCTAGGGATGTTTGGGTTAGAGCATGGCTGGTAGGAGTTTTGTTCCCATTGTCACATCTGTTGCCAGTACCCAAATGGAGCAGGCATTCTGGTGAAAAACAAAAACAGCTTGGCAGGCCGAAAATAGTAGCTCAGTCCCACGTGGAGAGCCTTAGGAACCAGACAGTGCCTGCTGGAAACAGCAGTGGAAATAATATCATGAAAAGAAAGATAGTCTTAAGAGTCTTCAAAACATGTTCACTTATATGATCTACTTGGGGGATCCCAGCCACTTAGGGAAAGCTTGCAAGGTCAGTGGTGAGTCGTCCTCATTTTATGAAAGCTCAGACATTTTAAGATCTGTGTGTGTGTGTGTGTGTGTTCAGTTGCTTCAGTCATGTCTGACTCTTTGCGACCCTATGGACTGTAGCCCATCAGGCTCCTCTGTCCGTGGGATTCTCCAGGAAAGAATACCAGAGTGGGTTGACATTCCCTCTTCAAGAGGATTTTCGTGACACGGGGTTCTAACCCATGTCTCCTGTGTCTCCTGCATTGCAGGTGAATTCTTTGCCACTGGCCACTGGGGAAGCCCACATTTTAGGTGACTTGCCTCCAATAATATGGTGACTATGAAGCAGGAGAGTAGATTGGTTTGGCTTTAGACTCAGACAAGGATGAATTCAATCTGTTTCCACCATTCACGAGAGTTCTTGGCTGAGAAAATAACTTAATCTTCTAGGGCTTTCACTTTCCTCATTAGTCATATGAAGATGATAGCAGTTCATTTCTCATAGAGTAAAATTGATGCAGAGTATTCTCAGTAGTTGGTAGCTAGCGAGTATTATAATTAGGAGGAGAATGGTAGAATATGATAAACCTAGAACTTGAGCATGCTGAGTCCTGCTTTTCCCATTATATCTACATAATGCAGGGGCAGGTGCAGGGGGGACAGTTAGACAAAGCAAGAGGAAGGAAGTGGGGAGGTTTAGTCATTGCTGCCCTCTGAGCCCCATCCTTAACTCTCCACATTTACAGCCATCAGACTAAGATGCTGGTTGTCTGTATAACCTTCTTAGGTTCTATGCACAGGCTTCATACCCATAATAAGCCCCTCTGAGCTTACACAAAACATTTGGTCCCTAAGACTTGCCTTCATCCAAGGGGACAGTATTTAAATTAAAAGGTTAGTGCTAGAAAATTCTGGTGTTTAAGGAAGAGAGCCTTTCAGAAGACAGAGGAGGAGCTTGAAGGAAATGAAACATAAAATGCTGGCTGCGTCTCCCAGTCCCATGGCAGCTGGCACTTGGCTGGCATTAGCTCCTGGGAGGCTCTGGGACAGGCTGGGGCCTGCAAGGAAGGAGGAAGCCATGGTCTTTCTGCACCTACCCCCCAGCCCCCACCGGTGGCCTTACTAACAGTGACTCCAACTCCCCAGTGAATAGGCCCCCCTGTCATTCCATTTCCTACCTGGTGACCCCAGCCACTGGGTTCCATCTTCGTCCCCCGGCCTTGGGGTGACAGTGATTTCCTGCTGTCCAATCTCTGTGCAGCCTCACAACCTCCAGCTGGCTCCAACCTACCATCATCAGTTGACTGATCAGTTCTAATCGCTCTTTTCCTGGTCAGAGCCAGACTGATAGCCTGTCTCAGCACCCAGCACTTTGTCTGCTTTCTACAAACATCATACACCTTTGTAGAACAGCAAGGAGTTTGTGCTTTCTCCAAACCCAAGTAGCCACTTACTTAGCTGTTCAGACCCAGCCATAGAGAGGTCTATAGAAATTCAGGAAGAGGATTTCAGAAATGTAATGAAAATGAAGACATTCAAGTGCTGGGTGGGGGTTATGGCAAGTTGTAAAGAAGAGTGGGAACAGAGACTGAGCCCAGGAAATGGGAATGAGGTCATTAGTGACACCCTTTATACATTCGATGACAGAGCTAGTTCCTTCCTAACACTCTAAACTTTTGTCCAAAGAATCAGCCAAGGAATTAAAGACTATTTGAAATGATTCCCTTAAGCCTAAAGCATGGGAACTTCTCATTTTATAAAAATATTTCTGTCTGGGATAGTTTATTCCTTATAAAATCCATCAAAAACAAAGCAGAGGTCAGAGACTGTTATATTAATATTTGGAGGAATTTCATGACATTTTCTTTCTAACTTTAGTGGTTCTCTGGCTGCCAAGATCTTCTATTTCAGATCTTCCAAGTTGGCAGGTTCTGTGACCATGCTTCAGTGTGTGAGCATCTGTTTGGATGTACTAGACCCTCTAGAAATTATTTACAGCCATCCAGAAAACTAACTATGGTGAAGAAGATCTCAGTGGAAAGGTGATATGGAATGGTATTTTGAGGAAGACTCAAAGGTTGTGAGGAGTGGGTTAATGTGTAAATCTTGCCATTTATTAGCTCTACTATGCTCAACAAGGTACCTAAATTCTTTGAGTTATCCTCAATTTCCTCTTCTGAAAATGGGAATAGTAATGTTTGATCTGTAGTAATTGTGAAAATTAATATGTGTACATAGATATTTATCATTATTTTATAAGCTATTTATAAAATAATGTTTATTTTATAATTTTATAAAAGATTTATGAAGGGCCACCAACACAGAGTAGAGATGCAATAAATGATCCATTGCTCTCATCACCACTATTTTCATCCCCATTAACCTGCTGAATATTTAGAATAAACAGACCCAACTTATCCTCTTCTTCCTGGTGGCTTAGTTACATGGTGTCAGCATCTTGAGGGTCAGAGCTTCCCAAACTGTGTTCCATAAACCACTAGCCTCCTGACATTGTAATTAGTCTTCTTCAAATATAAAGGTGGTAAAATTTTGCAGCATCCTTCTCTTTTCTTGACCATGAACTCTTGTTGAGTAGAATAACCACATTTTTTAGAATGTATTTTGCTATACACTTAAGCAATGGTCTAAATACTGTGCTTTGGGAGCAGACTGATCTGGGCTGTCATCCCAGCCCACTATTTATAGTTGCATGACCCAGGACAAGTTTATTACTGTCTTTGAGCTTGATTTCTCAATCTGTAAATGGTGATAATCATAGCATCAACTCTGTTGTTGTTTCCTGTGAAGGTTTCATAAAATACTTTAAGTGAAGGAGTGAACCTGGTGTCTGGCACTTGTTCAACAAATGGTAGTTATTAAGGTCAAAGGAGTTTCATCAGTCCATGAGAAATAAGTAGAAATAAACATCAAGAGTGCTGAATTTGGACTCAGAGACAAGAGGAATAAGTTTCCCGAGGGTGGTGGGGTTTGGAAATGGAGATGTGACTTCTCCAGGAGTGAGTTGTGGACCGGTCCCTGCCCATGGGCAGCCTGGGCCCTTGCCCATCTCCCCACCCTCTGACTGCCTGTCTACAAAGCTAGTTTTCATTTCCTGCTCACATTTCTTGTTCGGTTGCTCTGTGGCAGATGTGAAGGCCTGCTGTCCAGCATGCAGGCCTTCTCTTTCTCCTGTGCCATGGTCCATGGGGCAGGCTGAGAGTGCCAGACCCTTTCCTGAACTGTATGCTCAGCACTTCCCCTGGAGAACCAGCCTTTCCCCAGATGGGCCCCAGGGTCTGAGCTGGGCCAGGAAGGAAGCCATAAAGGGAGTCTCTTAGCTCTTCGAAGCCAAAGCATCTCTAAGCTGCATCTAAAGTGGTTCATTTTATGATGCGACTATTTTTTGACCCTCATCTTAATTCTCAAACCTGTTCCTTTATTAATTCCCAATCAAGAAGGGAGAAATGGTAAGGTTAATTGGTATTAACAGGCCTCACATAATATCTTTACTGACGAAGAAGACACTCTGAGTCTGCAAACTGCATTTCCCCATAGGTGGTGAGGATCACCATCCTTCTAAAACTCCCAAACTTGATTCAGAATCAGATATCTGGGGTATATTTGCTGGATTTAACATAATTCTGGGCCTCTTCATGCAAGGAGTCTGTAGACAGAGGAGCCTGGTGGGCTACAGTCCATGGGGTCACAAATGGTCAGATGTGACTGAGCATACACACACACACACACACACACACACACACACACACACACACACACACACATACCATGCAAGGAGTCTGTTTACCTGTCTTGCCTGTGGAGAACCAGTGCATTCTAAACTTGAGTCCCTGCCTCAGGGTCCTCCTGTTACCCATGACTCTCGAAGTTCTGCTCCAGGGCAGAATCTCACCATGTCCTTTACCTGGGCTCAGGACAGTGGCTGGGCATGTAAGTCCATGGGTGTTACTTCAAGTCCTTCAGTTTTTGGACCATGAGTGGATTTGGACACTTTTCATTTATATTGAACAATTTTAGAAGTTTCTTGTAGAAACTTCTCTGGACAGTCTGCATGACTGATAGTTTTGTTCCTTCCTGAAAGAAGCTAATTTTGTTGATTTTTCATTGAGGCAGAAGCAGCCTTATCATTCCTTCTTTCCTTCTATGAGGATAAGCTAGTGAGAGACTATAAAAGACCAAGAAGAGATAAGAGGACAGCATTTAGACTCTGACAAGGACTCTTGAGGCTCAGAGGAAACGGAGACCCAAGAATGGTTTTAATGCATCTTCATGTTGTTGATGTTTCTTCCCACCTTGGGGGGGTCCAGTGTTTTGGCTTCTGCTGATGAGAGGTGTTTAAGTGAAAGACAATATAGAGGCCAGGAGGCAGGGGTCAAATGAGGGAGCCGGAAATGGTGGAGAACAGAGTCAAGGTGAAGGACACAGAGGTCCAGGTAATTTTAAGGCTTTTCCAGAGAAGTGAATTGTCTAGGCTTGAAGGTGATGTCCCAGCTGGACTAATATGTCATTTTATCCATCAAGAGGACAATGGGAAGAGTGAACATGTAGCAACAAAGGTAAACTTGAATGGTAAAAAATGATCGAGGACCCAAAAAGGTCAATGAAATTGACTAATAAAACACTTTATACAGGGCCTATGAGAATGGCTCCTATTGTTTCCTAAAAATGCAGATGATTTATGAAAGACCACAGACTTCTCTTATGTGAAGGCTATTTCCAGATCAATAGGCAAGAAGGACAGAGTACTCACAAGGCTGTTGTTTAGTCACAAGGTCATATCCAACTCTTTGTGACCCCATGGATCATAGCCCACCAGGCTCCTCTGTCCATGGGATTCTCCAGGCAAGAAGACTGGAGTGGGTTGCCATTTCCTACCCCAGGGGATCTTCCTGACTTAGGGATCGAACCCAAGTCTCCTGCACTGGCAAGTGGATTCTTTATCATTGTGCCACCAGGAACCCCTGTCCTCATGATAGGATCTGGGTAAAAGTCATGGAATCTGGGCTGTTCCAACCCAAGTATTTATTGGTATTTCTTTGGTCTCCTAAGAGACTGACCAGGGTTGAGAAGCAAAGCCAAGAATAGGACAAGCCTTCTTGTCCTACCATATTTCTGAAGAAGAACCAACATGAGCCCATGTCCTAACTTTTCTATTAGAGCCTGGGTGTCAATAGCCTGTGATGGTGGAGGGCTGGCATTTGGAGCATGGCATTGCCTAGATGGTGTAGATCAAGCAGAATTGTGGTGAGAAGAAAGCACAGTGATAAGACCATCAATTAAAGAAGTGGAGGGAGCAATACTGGTCAATGGCCTGGAAACTCAAGAAATTTAAGGAGCGTCCCAGCCCTATGAGCTGTAACTGCTCCAAGTGTTTAGGCCGATGGAAAGCAGTCTGCCACCAGGGTGAGATGGCCTAGAATAGCATATTAAGTGAGAGGTAGTGATGGAGAAGGGCAGAAAGCACAGTTATTCTGAATTCACAAAATTAAAAGCTGATACAACAGTTCATTGAATAACCACGTATCTGTGTGTTATAGCCAAATATTCTACACTGACAACCAGGCTAGCAGAGCAGCCCATTTAAGGTCAGAATGGACCACAGTGAAGGCACATTTCTCTAGACTGTACAGTAAGTACTTTACGTGCGAACCTTCAAGTTTCAAACTTTCAAAGATGAAAATGTGCGTTTCATCAATGTCAGACATGAGTGAAATCGCAGCTTGCTCTCCGTCTCCTACCGCTGATGATCCTTCAGCTCACACCTCCTACCATCTCCCACCTCCTCTCCCTCCTCCATCAGTAACTCTTCCTGCCTGTGCACTCGATGCCAGCCCCTGTATGCCAGCTGTTGTACTACACTTCTGTACTTTTCAAGGTCCTATAGTGTAAGATTAAAAATAATTTCTTTATTTTTTCTGTTTGTGTTTTGTGTGTTATTTCTGTAAAAAGTATTATAAACCTATTACAGTACAGTAATACATAGTCAATGGCGTTAGTTAGGTACCTAGACCAAGTTTGGTGGACCTACAGACAAATTGGACTTACAAACACGCTCCTGGAATGAAACTCATTCATGTGTAAGGGACATACTATAATGGAAATGAATAATATTAGACCGGCTGCTTCAACACAACTAGAAATCATATTGGAATGGGAATCACAATCATCATAATAGGCAATGTTTATTGAGTATTTACTCACGGGCTGCCAGGTATTTATTGTACGCTTACACTAATCTTTAAGCAATTATGGAAGGTGGTCATTTTAGCATCGCTTCGGAGAGCTCTGTTGTTTTCTTGTAAACAGCGGCTGCTCTGTGTTTTGAACCGGACTGATCTGCCCTCATAACCTGTGTGTGCGTTCTCCCTCTGGCTCATATTCTCTCTACAAGCCAGTCTGTTAGCACAGCAGACGATGGTGACATCTGCTTTCTGGCGAGAGTGTGATCGGAGGTGTGACTGTGGTGCTACAAGATGGAATTGATATTTCATAGATAAAGCGATGCCTGTCAGATCCTGCAGCCACCCTCAGTACTTACTTCCCAGTAGTGACTTACTAAGACCTGTGACCCTCCGCTTCAGTCCCTCGAGTTGCCACCTCACTCTTGATTGGAGAAAGAATAGCATCACCTGTCTCCATCCATCAGTTAGGTCTTGAATTCAACTGACTGCCTGGACACCCAGGTTTCCTTATGTCTGTGATGGGTCTTGGGTCTCCACACTTGGTGAGTGATATCCACACCTGCATTCTCATCCATTTTACTTTGTTTATTTATTTTTAAATAATTAATTATTTTGGCTATGTTGAGCTCTTTCACTGCAGAGCAGAGACTCTCCAGTTCTGACACACAGACTCTCTGGTTGTTGTCATGGACCCTCTGGTTGTGGTGCACAGGCTTAGTTGTCTTGTGACACATGGGATCTTCCTGGACCAGGGATCGAACCTGTGTGCATTCCTTACTACTGGACCACCAGGAAAATCCTTTCATCTGTTTTACATAACAAGATTCTCTGTTTTATTGTATTCTTCCCCATGGGTCTAGAAAGCTGCTGGAACCCAGCTGAATCCTGTTCAATCCTGCCACACTGCAAGTGGGAAATTTGCATTGAACACAATGATGGCCCCAAAACACGCTGCTACTGCCCATGTCTGGGGACTGGTTTCTGCCCCGTGGACTTCTGTGCAGGTCCTCCCCTGGCAAGTGCATGGAGTTATGGAAATAGTTCAGCCTAGGTTTTGAAAACTGGCCCAGTTGTTTTTTTTTTTTTTAAACTATCTGTGGAATCTGCAAAACCACACAAGTTAATTTATCCAAGTCTCAGTCACCTCATCTGTGAGATGGAGATAAAGTAGTACTTTCCACCAAAGTTCATTGAGCCTCTATTATGTGCCAGATGCTGTCTTTTGTATGTTATCACCTTCTAAGAACCCTACATTCCAGCTCTTTTTCTACTTCTTGGCTGAAGTAGGATCCTTCTATTTCAATGCCTTTTCTGATAAAAGGGAACATGTGCCGTGTTCTGTTTTGAATCATCCAACTGCCCTTACAAAGACTGCCTGATGTAGTTGAGTTATTTTTCTCTAGTTGCTCTCTTCCCTAGTCCCAGACCCCGCCCTCTTTTCACCAGCCATGTTATCTAACTACCAGAGTACCTCACAATAGGCATACACAGTGGGCAGACCTTCCCCCCGTGGAGCTAGTGGTAAAGAACCCACCTGCCAATGCAGGAGACATGAGAGACACAGTTTCAATCCCTGGGTCAGAAAGATCCCCTGGAGAAGGAAATGGCAACCCTCTCCAGTGTCCTTGCTTGGAGAATCCCATGGACAGAGGAGCCTGGCAGGCGACAGTCCATGGGGTTGCAAAGAGTCAGGCATGACTGAGTGAGCATGCAGTAAGCAGACCATTGCAGTCTTCAAGTGCTGGCCTAAGGGGATAGCTTGCTACCCAGTAAACAGTGATGACCATGAGTGATACTTGTATTTAATTCTATTTTTGACTGCGCTGGATCTTTATTGCTGGGTGCAGGCATTCTCTAGTTGTGGCGAACGGGGCTACTCTCTAGGTGTGGTGTGTGGGCTTCTCGTTGCAGTGGCTTCTCCTGTTGCGGAGCACGCATTCTAGAGTACAACCCAGTAGCTGTGGGGCATGGGTGTAGTTGCTTCGTGGCATGTGGGATCTTCCTGGACCAGGGAGTGACCTGCATTGGCAGGCAATTCTTAACCGTTTGACCACCAGGGAAGTCCCCATGAAGGATATTTTGAAGGATGGTGGGTCAGTGGTGAAGAGTGGCTTACATGGTGAGATGCAGGCCCTGCCAGGAGGTACATTTCTCACTAGTAGCACTGTGGCCTTAGCTGTCCTACATAATAGCACAGTAGTGATGACAAGCTTGCACACCCCCTGTTGAATCCCCAAGTGTGTGCTGGTCAACGAATTTAAATCAGATGATAGGTGTGAATCAAGACGTGTTCCCAAACAACTGCTCTATGGTGTGCTAGGACAGATTTTATCATTCTATGCTGTTGACAAGATATTCTAGTACTTGATAAGCTTGATAAAATAGTGGAGTCTTGATGTTGCTGAACCTCTAAAGTGCAAGTCTCCCCAGAACATAAGCAGAGAATAACAATGAGTGAGAGAGAGTGAGAGAACACCCAGAGGTCGTGCACCGACATGGCAGACACTCCCCTCCAACGCACTGACGCGAACCTTCCCAGATGGCTTCTTTCCAAGGCTTGAAGGGTCATAGGGTGCTTCTCAAGCCCTGAATGGGGAGAGGAGCCAGACTTATTACTGCATTTTTTACAAACCACGTGCTTTGAGGGAAAGTTTAGGAAGCTCATCTTACTCTTGCTTTATCAGAAGGCAAATAGAAGTTTGAAAGGGGAAAGAAGCTTGCCCCATTTAGTGCCTTGGGCAAGACTAAAAACCAGTGTCCTTTGTAAACCTGTTTTTCCTTTTAAACATTTTGTTTGAAAAAATTTCCAACTTACTTAAAAAGTGGAGAGACTCGTATTGAGAACTTTTGTGTACCCAGTAGCAATTATCAGGATTTTTTTGGTCAATCCTTTTTTTTTTTTTCTTGGAAAAGTTTGAAGCAAATATCAAAGACCACATTATTTTGCCTAAAAATATTTCCTAGGTCAATGCATTTGAAAGATGCTGCTATATGACACTCCTGTCCCTCAATAAAGGGAAAGATGAAGTAATGACTGCATTTTTTTTCACTTAGTATGCTTATCTTTTACTTTTAAAATGAAACCTACAATTTCTTTTGATTGAACTTAACATAATTCAGCACACATTGGTTGAATCTCTTCTATGGTCAGGAACTGTGGATAATTAGGAAATAAATATCATTGACTATCTTTGTCCTCAACTCTATAGTTAAAAGCTAGAAAAATATATAGATCAGGTTTAGAGAGCCATCTTTCAAATCCAACTGGCAGTTTGATCATTGTCATTTAACTCCTCTGCTCCAAGTCTCTTATCTATCTAAAATGAGGCTATGTATCAGTTCTCCATTGCCAAAATAAGGCTATATAACTAACCACCCTAAACAGGGTTTAAAACAAGAAGCGTTTATCATAATCATGAGTTTACCTTTCAGGAATTTAGGTTAGACGTGGCCAGACAATTCTTCTGTTCTTCTCTGGGTTTATTTACCTTCTCAGGGCCTGCTGGCTGTGGGCTTATCTAGGGAGATCTCAGCTGGGACTGCTCTGAAAAGTTACCGCTTCTCCAACCTTGGCTCAGGCACATGCCAGAGGAACCAGGGAGTGAACAGAAACACAAAAGTCCTTTTTCAAAGATCTCTTTGAATCCTACTTGCTAGCATTTCATCAGTCACAACTGATTGCATGTATGAGCTCACAGCCAAGTAAGAAGATGAAGCTCTGTCCTTAGTGGGAAGTCAAAGTGCTAGAAAGTCAAAAGGTGAGGATGCAGGTAGGGAATAAGGGTCATTAAGGGAATCAACATGTCACAGGATACTGACTATGCTATGCTAAGTTGCTTCAGTCATGTCCTACTCTTTGCAACCCCATGGATTGTAGCCCACCAGGCTCCTCTGCCCATGGGATTTTCCAGGCAAGAATACTGGAGGGGGTTGCCATTTCCTACTCCAGGGTATCTTCCTGACCCAGTGATCGAACCTGTGTCTCTCATGTCTCCTGCATTGGCAGGCAGATTCTTCATTGTTAGCACTACCAGGGAAGCCCAGGAAACTTACAGGACTTGCTAACTGAAGTTACTATGGGGATTCAATCAAATAGTATTCATAGAGGGCTCAGTACAGTATTTGGCATATCATAAGTCCTCAATAGAAATCAGCTGCTAATTACTGTTATTATAACTATTATCAAACTATTATTGTTATCATCTCCAGGTAAGGGGAAAACAAAGTATTATAGGAATGTAGAAAAGGGAAACTCATTCTGGCTTGGGTTAAGGAAGAAGATTAAATTAAATTAAAAGACACTCCTTGGAAGGAAAACTATGACAAACCTAGGCAATATAGTAAAAATCAGAAGCATCGCTTTGCCAACAAAGGTCCATACAGTCAAATATATGACTTTTCCAATAGTCATGTATGGTTGTGAGAGTTGGACCGTAAAGAAGGCTGAGCACTGAAGAATTGATGCTTTTGAATTGTGGTGCTGGAGAAGACTCTTGAGAGTCCCTTGGACAGCAAGGAGATCAAACAAGTCAGCCCTAAAGGAAATCAACCTTGAATATTCATTAGAAGGACTGATGCTGAAGCTGAAGCTCCAATACTTTTGGCCACCTAATGTGAAGAGCTGACTCATTGGAAAAGACCTGGATGCTGCAAAAGGTTGAAGGCAGGAGGAGAAGGTTGGAGGGTATCATGGACTCAATGGACTTGAGTTTGAGCAAACTCCAGGAGACAGTGAAGGACAGGGAAGCCTGGCGTGCTATAGTCCAGGGGGTTGCAAAGAGTCAGATATGACTTAGCCCCTAAACGACAACAACAAGGAGGAAGGTGTGTGTGTGAAACAGCAGGAGGACAAACATTGAGGGATAAACTTTGAATTTGGAGCAAAACAACAAATAAACAACAAAACATTATAGACATTCCTTCAAAAGCCCACAGCTTCTGTTAGGATTGATACGTGTCTGACTACCTGAATAGCTTGAAGGATTCCACAAAGCTTCCTGATCCTTCGGTACCTCTTCCATTAACCTAAAACTTTGTTTAAAATCCCTTCCAAGAGAATCATCCTTCTGGTTAAGACAATAGCATCATCTCCCTCCTAACACACACATAATGAAGCACAACCATGCCACTTATCAACCCCTATGGTTCTTGGTAGTAATGATGTGAAGTGCAGTCCTTTGGGGAGGAGGCAAGGAGTGGGGACCAGTCTGGACCATGTGATGATATTGCCCTCTGGGCTCAGGACATAGCTCCCACAGAGGGAATGAATTCTCCAGGGTGACTCCTATGGTGGGTCCACAGGGATTAGGCCTGTGTGGGAAGGTGCTGCACCAGAAAGAGTGAGATGATTCTGGAAAAATAATCACCTTAGACTGAAGTTCTCCACAAGCAGATCCTGAGGTTTGAGGTTTGAATTATTGATTTATTATGTGATCCCAGAAGACACTGATAGGGGCTTCCATGGTGGCTCAGATGGTAAAGAATCTGCCTGCAATGCAGGAGATCCAGGTTTGATCCCTGAGTTGGGAAGATCTCCCTGAGAAGCCCAGGGCAACCCATTCCAGTATTCTTGCCCATGGAATCCCATGGACAGAGGAACCTGGTGGGCTACTACTGTCCATGGAGTCGCAAAGAATCAGACATGATTAAATGACTAAGCACAAAGAGACACTACTAGGAGAGGTGAGGCTGGAAGCTGCAGGGAGTTGGTGAATAGAATACAGCACTGAGCACCTGGGGCTTAGTCCCAGTAGGGAGATGGCCTGGATTAGGCCTCAGACTTGGCTCACCCAGGGGTGGAGGAAGCAGGAGTTGTTATTCTCCTTCAGTTCATTAGTGGTCATGGGCTGCTCCCTGAAGCTTTTATCTTGCTCCTCGCACAGTTCGAGCATATTCCAATGGCCGGCAATAAGAGTAACAGGTGTGTAAAGTATGTGCTTTTGAGTGAACGTAGGAACTATGGAGTAGAGGGGATATAAAGGACTCACCACCAGCAAGTCCATCTCAGTCTACAGGTGGGATTTCAGTGGTCCTGTCAACCAGCCCTCTTCATGGACTAGCCTCCCTTTCTGCACTATTTCCTGTAAACTCTATTTTATATTTCAAAGATATAAAATATGGTGTGGGAGAATCGTGTAGCTCTCTCCTCTACTTATGTTTTTTCTAAAGTGGATGCTAAATGTTTCCTGTCATCTGGTGCAGCTAGTGAGGGAGGGTGATGTAAGCCCAGACCCGGGGTGGTGCAGACATGAGAGCAATTCTTAAGGGCTTATCCCCGCTCCACACTGAAGTTTTTGATTATGACTGAAAGGCATAACTAGGTGTGAAGAGTAAGTGGAAACTGTTAAAAAATAATCGGCCTTCTTTAAATACACTCCCATTCTTATGATCTCCATTGTTATTGGTTTTAGATTTACTCTACAATATGAATCATTAGAATTATATTAAGTGGATCAGTCTATTTAGTTTCAAAATATTTAGTGAAAGTGTATGTGTGTGAATAGGGGAGCAGAGCAGGGCCAGAGAGGCACGTGAGCTTTTTCCAGTGAGACTCTCTTAGCTCTAATCAAATAGATCCACTCGAAAAACAAGCAAGGGAAAAATCCTACAGAGATGATTGTATATTAAAACACGGGAATTGTTTGCAGGAGCAACTGAAGGGCTAAAGCATGAATCATCATGAAACACATGAGACATGTTAAGAAGAACAGCCTAAAAATAGTCTCTTTGTCATCTATTTTCTGTTGTGTTCTCTTTCCTTTGTCCCAGTGGGGTATTCTTTTCCAAGTGAAAGGAGAAATAGGGTCATCACAGGTTGAGAGTCAGTGATGCACTCATAGGGGCAAGAATTGTAGCCATGGACTTCCCTGGTGGTCCAGTGGTAAAGAATCTGCTACTGATGCAGGGGACGTGGGTTTGATCCCTAGTCCAGGAAGATTACACATACCATGCAGCAACCAAGCTGTTAGCCACAACTACTGAGCCTGTGCTCTAGAACCCAGGAGCCACAACCACTGAAGCCCGTGAGCCTAGTGCCTGTGCTCTGCAACAAGAGAGGCTGCAGCAGTGAGAAGCAGACAGTAGCCCTGATTGCCACAAAAAGAGAAAAAACCCACAAGCAGCGAAGACCCAGCTCAGGGGAAAAAAAAAAAAAAAAATATATATATATATATATATAAATCCAACTGCCAAGCTGAGATTTTTAAGGCAAGTTTAGGAAGCCTGGGGAGGAAGAGAAACACCTGAGTAAGACAGCAATCTATTCTTCTAAGGTACGTTTCAGGATGCAACAGGCTACTGATCTAGTGACTCCAAACTGGGTTGCACTGGGGTAGGCCTTGGAGCTCTGGACATAGATGAAGTAGGGGTGTATGATGCGGAAGTGACACGATTAACATGTCGAGGACAATGTCAAGCTCAATAATTAACCACAGACCATATGAATCAGGGCCAATTTTCCATAAGGGAAAACTGGGTCACAATACTAAATGGAAGCAACGTGAATTTGTAGGAATGAGGTCAAAGTGTCTTTAGCCTTTTCTGTGTCAGTCGCCACTTCGTATGGGAGTAGAGAGGAGAGATTACTTCTATGGGTCAGAAATGCTACTTAGAGCTAAGTTTATGACCCCACTTTCTCCTTATACAAGCCCTCTATTTTCAGTGAAGAAACTAAGACCCAGAGATCAAGAAATTATTCTTGGGACACTGCTAATGTTAATGGAAGAGTTGGGGTGAGAACCTTTCTGCCTAATGACAAATATGCCAATATTTCTACTCCATTGTACTGTTTGAGAATAGACAATGAATACAAGGTGGGGTGAAAAGTTTGCCAACCATGGGGTGATGTGGAAGAAAAAGCTGAGGCCATCTAGGTGGTGTTGGGAGAAAGGAGAAGGCCTGAATTGGGGGCGCTGGACCTTATTGTTATCAACATCTTCTGAGCAATTAAGCTGCCTGGTAACAGGCCAATGGGCATCAAAAGTGCCTGCATACCTTGGGGCCAATGCAAGTGTCACAAAAGGCTGGCTGGGAAGTTTGAACGGATGGAGCAGGTGGTCCCATCCCAGTTACAGCCATAAACCCTGGCTGAATTTGAATATGGCATGAGTGGGTTGGCAGGGTTGCCAAATAGCAGGGAAAATATTTTACAGATTCACTCTTGCCTCTAGAGCTATGCCAATAGAATGTGTTCAATTTATGGCGAAGGAGGCACAAGAGGGAGGGGATATATATACACATATATATTTATATATGTATATATAATTATGGCTGATTCAAGTTATTGTATGGCAGAGCACTAAAACATTGTAAAGCAATTATCCTTCAATTTAAAAAACAACAAAAAAGAAAAACTCAAACAATAAAATTATTTTTGTATGTAAAAAAAGTTATTCAAACATATGATGTGCGGTCTTATTCCCATTTTACAGATGCTCATCACAGCAACAGATGTCCAATAAGTGGAAAACAACTTGTGTGTTCACATTAGATGGGCATTAAGTAGTTCCAGTTCTTTCATATGTTTAGGTTGGTCATTTACCAAAATATCAATACAGTCTACTCAGAGCATTCATTTTTTAGTGATGCAAGAGAACGTACATGCTCCGGTAGAAGAAGAAAACGGGCTTGGTTTCTTATTAAAATTTTTATTGAAATATAGTTGATTTACGATGTTGTATTCATTTCTGCTCGCAGTGAAGTGATTCAGTTATACACACATATTCTTTTTCATATCCTTTTCCATTATGGTTTATCATGGTTTGGTTTCTAAATAGTGATAGGAGATATGGGACAGAATCCAAAAGGAGAAACACTGCTTCTTCAGATATTACTGTTATTGGTTATAAAAATAATAGTAGTAAATAAAGTACTCATAATTGCTAAAATAGAAAATAAAATACTGAATACTATGTGTATACTCTAGTAGTAAAAAACTAACTATAAATGCATACTAAAAACATTAAATACTAAAATATATAATAAAAGATCACTAAAATAAAAAAATAATGGCTTAATTTGTATAATTTATGTAAGTTATAAAGTAATTATAATCTATAATGTATCATTTTATTCTGCTCTATTGTCGATAGGCACGGTGGTTTTATATCCCAATCAAACACTGTAAAAAAAAATTTCCAGAGACATCTTCTTTTAGGTTCATTTTATAAAAAGATGAATATATTCTATAATAGAAAAAGTAAGAGCCTCTAATGATTAATCCATTCTGAATATTTTTCAATTTATATCCAGAAAATTAAATGAAAGTGACAAACACACCTTGGGGATCATGTTGGGTGCTGATATGAGATATGAAGATAAACAAGCTAGAGCCAAGCCCAGGAGGGGCCTCTGTCTTTGGGGAGAGATGCTATGTAAGTTCTTGGAAAGAAAAATAATTATAAATTATTGGAGTAATAGTTCAAGGCTGGTTGAGATGAAATGTCTCCAGGGAACTCACCAAGTTGATTGATAACCAGAGGTATTCAGGCAAGAGAGAACTGATTGAATGCCATTACATTTAGTTAGAAACGCTTTTCCTGAGGAGTTGGACTGTGATATGTAAGTTGCAGAATCTGCAGGCAGAGACAACAGACCCTCCTTTTGATGAATTCTAACCTGGTGGCTCAGTGGTAAAGAATCCACCCGCCAGGGCAGGAGATGCAGGAGATGTGGGTTCAACCCCTGGGTTGGGAAGATCTCCTGGAGAAGGGAACGGCTACTCACTCCAGTAATTTTGCCTGGGAAACCCCATGGACTGAGGAGCCTGGTGGGCTATGATCCATGGGGTCCCAAAAAAGTCAGGCATAGTTTGAGTCAGCTCAGTTGCTCAGTCGCGTCTGACTCTTTGTACCCCCATGGACTGCAGCACACCAGGCTTCCCTGTCTTCACCAACTCCTGGAGCTTGCTCAAACTCCTGTCCGTTAAGTCGGTGCTGCCATCCGACCATCTCATCCTTTGTTGTCCCCTTCTCCTCCTGCCTTCAACCTTTCCCAAGGGTCTTTTCCAATGAGTCAGTTCTTTCCATCAGGTGGCCAAAGTATTGGAATTTCAGCTTCAGCATCAGTCCTTCCAATGAATATTCAGAATTGATTTCCTTTAGGATGGACTGATTTGATCTCCTTGCAGTCCAAGGGACTCTCAAGAGTCTTCTCCAACACCACAGTTCAAAAGCATCAATTCTTTGGCACTCAGCTTTCTTTACAGTCCAACTCTCACATCCATACATGACTACCACAGCTTTGACTAGACGGAACATTCTCTTCCAAGTAATTTCTATGCTTTTTAACATACTGTCTAGGTTGGTCATAGCTTTTCTTCCAAGGGGTAAGTGTCTTTTAATTTAATGACTGCAGTCAGATCTGCAGTGATTTTGGAGCCCAAAACAATAAAGTCTCTCACAGTTTCTGTTGTTTCCCCATCTATTTGCCATGAAGTGATGGGACTGGATGCCATGATCTTAGTTTTCTGAATGTTGAGTTTTAAGCCAAGTTTTTCACTCTCCCCTTTGAATTTAATCAAGAGGCTCTTTACTTCTTCTTTGCTTTCTGCCATAAGGGTGGTGTCATCTGCAGGTCTGAAGTTATTGATATTTCTCCCAGCAATCTTGATTCCACCTTGTGCTTCATCCAGCCTGGCATTTCTCATGTAGGTTAAATAAGCAGGGTGAAAATATACAGCTTTGACATATTCCTTTCCCAATTTGGAACCAGTCTGTTGTTCCATGTCCAGTTCTAACTGTTGCTTCTTGACCTGCATACAGATTTCTCAGGAGGTAGGTAAGGTGGTCTGGTATTCTCACCTCTTTAAGAATTTTCCACACTTTGTTGTGATCCACACAGTCAAAGGCTTTGGTATAGTCAATGAACCAGAAGTAGATGTTTTACTGGAACTCTCTTGCTTTCCCAATGATCCAACAGATGTTGGCAATTTGATCTCTGGTTCCTCTGCCTTTTCTAAATCCAGCTTGAACATCTGGAAGTTCATGGTTCACATACTGTTGAAGCTTGTTTTGGAGGATTTTGAGCATTACTTTCGCTTTGCAGCCAAAGATGGAGAAGCTCTATACAGTCAGCAAAAACAAGACCAGGAGCTGACTGTGGCTCAGATCATGAACTCCTTATTGCCAAATTCAGACTTAAATGGAAGAAAGTAGGGAAAACCACTAGATCATTCAAGTATGACCTAAAT
>NW_011491015.1:5199209-5236142 GCF_000754665.1 Bison bison bison | reverse complement strand
CAAGAATACACAGAAGAACTGTGCAAAACAGATCTTCACGACCCAGATAATCATCATGGTGTGATCACTGACCTAGAGCCAGACATCCTGGAATGTGAAGTCTAGTGGGCCTTAGAAAGCATCACTATGAACAAAGCTAGTGGAGGTGATGGAATTCCAGATGAGCTATTTCAAATCCTGAAAGATGATGCTGTGAAACTGCTGCACTCAATATGCCAGCAAACTTGGAAAACTCAGCAGTGGCCACAGGACTGGAAAAGGTCAATTTTCATTCCAATCCCAAAGAAAGGCAATGCCAAAGAATGCTCAAACTACCGCACAATTGTACTCATCTCACACGCTAGTAAAGTAATGCTCAAAATTCTCCAAGCCAGGCTTAAGCAATATGTGAACTGTGAACTTCCTGATGTTCAAGTTGGTTTTAGAAAAGGCAGAGGAACTAGAGATCAAATTGCCAACATCCGCTGATTCGTGGAAAAAGCAAGAGAGTTCCAGAAAAACATCTATGTCTGCTTTACTGACTATGCCAAAGCCTTTGACTGTGTGGATCACAATAAACTCTGGAAAATTCTGAAAGAGATGGAAATACCAGACCACCTGACATGCCTCTTGAGAAATCAGTATGCAGGTCAGGAAGCAACAGTTAGAACTGGACATGGAACAACAGACTGGTTCCAACTAGGAAAAGGAGTACATCAAGGCTGTATATTGTCACCCTGCTTATTTAACTTCTATGCAGAGTACATCATGAGAAATGCTGGACTGGAAGAAATACAAGCTGGAATCAAGATTGCCGGCAGAAATATCAATAACCTCAGATATGTAGATGACACCACCCTTATGGTAGAAAGTGAAGAGGAACTAAAAAGCTTCTTGATGAAAGGGAAAGAGGAGAGTGAAAAAGTTGGCTTAAAGCTCAACATTCAGAAAACAAAGATCATGGCATCTGGTCCCATCACTTCATGGGAAATAGATGGGGAAACAGTGGAAACAGTGTCAGACTTTATTTTTTGGGGGTTCCAAAATCCAGATGCTGACTGCAGCCATAAAATTAAAAGACGCTTACTCCTTGGAAGGAAAGTTATGACCAACCTAGACAGCATATTGAAAAGCAGAGACATTACTTTGCCAACAAAGGTCTGTCTAGTCAAGGCTATGGTTTTTCCAGTGGTCATGTATGGATGTGAGAGTTGGACTGTGAAGAAAGCTGAGCACCAAAGAATTGATGCTTTTGAACTGCGGTGTTGAAGAAGACTCTTGAGAGCCCCTTGGACTGCAAGGAGATCCAACCAGTCCATTCTGAAGGAGATCAGCCCTGGGATTTCTTTGGAAGGAATGATGTTAAAGCTGACACTCCAGTACTTTGGCCACCTCATGCGAAGAGTTGACTCATTGGAAAAGACTCTGATGCTGGGAGGGATTGGGAGTAGGAGGAGAAGGGGATGACAGAGGATGAGATGGCTGGATGGCATCACTGACTCGATGGACGTGAGTCTGGGTGAACTCCAGGAGTTGGTGATGGACAGGGAGGCCTGGCGTGCTGTGATTCACGGGGTCTCAAAGAGTCGGACAGGACTGAGTGACTGAACTGAACTGAACTGAACTTGCTAGTGTGTGAGATGAGTGCCATTATGTGGTAGTTTGAACATTCTTTGGCATTGCCTTTCTTTAAGGTTCTAATGAAAAACTGTCCTTTTCCAGTCTTGTGGCCACTGTTGAGTTTTCCATATTTGCTGGCATATTGAGTGCAGCACTTTCACAGCATCATCTTTTAGGATTTGAAATAGCTCAACTGGAATTCCATCACCTCCAGACTAGCTTTGTTCCTAGTGATGCTTCCTAAGGCCCACTTGATTTCACATTCTAGGATGTTTGGCTCTAGGTGGGTGATTATACCATCATGGTTATCTGGGTCGTGAAGATCTTTTTTGCATAGTTCTTCTTTGTATTCTTGCCACTTCGATTTAATATCTTCTGCTTCTGTTAGGTCCATACCATTTCTGTCCTTTATTGTGAACATCTTTGCATGAAATGTTCCCTTGGTATCTCTAATTTTCTTAGAAAGATCTCTAGTCTTTTGCATTCTATTGTTTTCCTCTATTTCTTTCCTTTGATCACTGAGGAAGGCTTTATCTCTCCTTGCTCTTCTTTGGAACTCTGCATTCAAATGCGTATATCTTTCCTTTTCCCCTCTTCCTTTTGCTTCTCTTCCTTTTTTTTGTCATGATTTAGTGACTGAATAAGAACAAGAACAACAGGTCAAAATCCAAGTTCATTTAGTAGCTTCCTAATGGGGTGATTTGGGACAGCTTACTTCTCTGAACCTCACTAGCTCAACTTTTTACCAGCACGAAGCTATAAGGATGAAACCCAGAGAGCTGCGTTTTAACACAGTGAACCTTCTCTATGTCTTGAGGTCCTTCCCCTCATACTTCCTGCTGTAGCTGAGGTCACAGGTAAGCAGGGCAATATGAATCAAAGCTCCACAAAAGGTATAAAGACCTCCTGGACAATTGGTTGAGCTGGGATATTATGCTTGGGTTTCTGTTTTCCAAAACTTGAAAAGATCCTACAGGGAGCAGTTGGAGGTAAAGAAGAAAAGCATGGGCAAGTTCTGGGCTAAGATCAAGGCAGGTGAGCCACGTCCTGGTAACCTACTGACTCACATATGGCTTCTGGGGCATTGATTTACCTGAGAAGAAAAGACCATGTAGGGGGATGGTGACTGGCTGGCACCTGAGGGTAGAGTCCCCTGGGGGACGCTGGGCATCTGCCTTCCAGCCTAGGTCCACAGACCCTTGTGCAAAGGGATGTAGGCAGAAGCTGAGTGACCTGTTTTTGATGGAATCCCATGAATTAGGGAACAAGGATGCATGAGCACCACTACACGGGCATCTTCTCACTCACTGGACATGACCGACAAAATACAACAAGCCTTTCCCATTCACAACCAGATGCCATGTGGCTCTCATGTCTTGGAGGTTCCAGGGGAAGGGCCAGTCTTCAGGTGAGCATGAAACCTGATGCACACTCAGGCCCCATGGACATCTGAGAGAGCAAGAGACCTGCTGGCAGAGTGGACTCCGGGCTCAGTGCAGTGCTGGATACACTTCAGGTTTCTCGGGGAATGCTTCCCAGGGTGCAGAGGGCCAGTGAAGCAGGATTTTTATTATTTAGGCCCCATATGATTCCCCCCAATAGATGACAGATCCCTTGACCACAGAGGGACAAATAGAGAAAGGGCCAGGCAGGCCCAGGCACCCCCCACCCCCGACTCCAGACCTCGCCCCCAGCACATGCAGAGAGATGCATACACATGGCTAGTCGGTAGCCAGGAGACATGTGAAAGGTGGTCTCCATATGTTGGTTTCCAGGTCTCCTGAAGCCAACAGGCCATGGTCACCAAGGGCTACTAACACCAGCCTCCTTAATTCCAGAAAGGCAGAAATCTCTAGACTATTTGTTTTGAAAAAGTTCAGTAGCATCAAATAGGTCAAGGGTTGTATATGAAAGGCATTGAAAGGCAACGATTTCTTTCTTCCCTTTTAATGAAATTTTTGAGTGCTTTTAAAATTCTTTTTGGTAAAAATAATGTATGCTTATTATGAATAATTGAGAAGAACAGAAATTGCATAATAAAATAAATAAAACATGATCCTAAATCCCAGAAAATGACAATATTTTGATGTGTACCCTTCTATGCATATATTGCACAAATGATGTCATATTGTTGCCTGCTCTTTGGCAAAAGAGGCACAGTTGTATAGAACAGTCTTTTGGAGTCTGTGGGAGAGGGAGAGGGTGGGATGATTTGGGAGAATGGTATTGAAACATGTATAATATCATAGAAGAAGCGAACTGCCAGTCCAGGTTCAATGCATGATACAGGATGCTTGGGCTGGTGCACTGGGATGACTCAGAGGGATGGTACAGGGAGGGAGGTGGGAGGGAGGTTCAGGATGGGGAACACGTGTACACCCATGGCGGATTCATGTTGATGTATGGCAAAACCAATATAATATTGTAAAGTAATTAGCCTCCAATTAAATAAATTTAAATTAAAAAAAAATCCCACTCACCAGTATGAAAAGTTTTTTTCCCATGTTGTAAACACAAATTCACATCATATTTAATGAACTCTTATTTTCTATACACATACTGTAATTTGTTTAATCAATCCTATTCTTAAGAAGCATTTCATTAGGCTTGTAAAATTTTCAAAATTATGGACAAAGTTGAGATAAACATCCTGGGCAAACTTCTTTGGCTCTCATTTTGTTATTAGAAAATAAGCACAATAATGAATATTTTACAAAAATAAAGAATTTTTTGGATGCATTTTGACCCTGTGACACAGTATGTGGGATCTTATTTCCCAGACCTGGTATCGAACCCATGGCCCCTGCATTGGAAGGCTGATCCTAAACCACTGGACCTCCAAGGAAGTCCCTAGTTTTTTATTATGTTACAGTTCTAAGAGTAGGATTGCTGAGTCAAAGGGGAGGGACATTATTTGGGCCTTTGATATGGCTGAGAGTAGTTTCAGTCTGCCCTACAGAACTTCAAAAGGGGCACCTTGAAGACCCCTGCTAGGAACCGAAGCAGCAGAGCAGGAAGAGTCAGAGCCCCAGGCCCTCCCCCGCCTTCAACCACAGAAGCTCCCTTTATATCAATTTTATAGATTGAGTTCCATGTAAGATGTTCCATGAAGAAATAGTTTCTCGGTTTAAAAACTATATTTATAAAGTCTGAAAAGCACAAAGTCCAATGATTGCAACTTGGTGACACAAATTGGCTGACTAAATCCAAGCTCGCCTCAATCTTTGTGTCCTTGAACTGGTTTGACGCTGATTTTCCGGTGACTCTGGGAAATGATGGGCTTAATTACCATAATAATGATGATGATTTTCATTGAGGTAAGAGGCCCAAATTGGACTATCTTTAATCAAGAGCTGAGGAAATGCCTACGAGGCACAAACTGGAGGAACTTCCGAGAATACGACTGGAAATTCCAAGTTTCCTAACCAACCACCTGATAACATCTAGCTCCTGTCCGGCAGGGTCAAGGTAAGAGTAAGGGGGTGGCCACTGCCTCTCCCTCCCCTTCCTTCCTCTCCCTTCCTTCTATCCCTTCCCCATTTTTACACCAGCAAACACAAGTGCATACCCGAAAGCAGGGGCTGTTTCCTCAGGGCCAATGATCAGCCGCATTGAGGTTCTACCCACCACCCGACCTCTAGGCAACTCCAAGGCATTTTCAGGATGAAGTCAGAGCTTCTTACCAGCCTGTCCAGCTCTGGCTGAGGGACCCCGGCTAGATCATCCATGTCCCTGGAAGGGAAGGTTTTCAGATCTTTAGTCAAAGCGAGGGAGCAGGAGTTCTGCCTAACTAGTCAATTTTCCTAATGAGCTATTAGAAGCTGTTTTTGTGCTGAACACTCTGACCTCATTATAACCGTGCTTCCCAGAAGCAAAGCTCTCTCAGCCCATTGTAATGAGCAGAACGCCGGAGCGAAACACAGTTTTAATGAGTTACAGCATGGATGTAAAGCGGAACAACTTGCATCTGAGAGCACCTCAAAGTAAGACTAGGGCCAGTGGGTGCATTTGTAGCAGTGGAATGAACCATATGGAGGTGACATCTCTCATCAGCCAAACTGGAAGAAACCAAGCAAGCTTCATCTTGATTGACAGGTACCCTCTCAGAACAAGAGAACAGAAATGTATGGTGACCTTGAGAAACAGATTAAGCAGCTCCAAGTCACAGACATGGCAATGTTATGTTACTTTACATGTTTGAGTGCGAAGTTGCTTCAGTCGTTTCTGACTCTTAGCAACCCTATGGACTGTAGCCCGCCAGGCTCCTCAGTCCATGGGACTCTCCAGGCAAGAGTACTGGAGTGGGTTACCATGCGATCTTCCTAACACAAGAATCAAACCCATGTTTTGTGCTTTAAAGGTTGATTCTTTATCGTTGAGCCCCTGGGGAAGCCCGTTATGTCATTTTACAATATACAGTATTGAAACTGTGTAAGTCAGATTGGGACTCGAATCCATGCAGCTGGGACTCCAATGGGGCCAAAACCCATAGTCTTTTAACTGAGATCACACCCCTGGTTTCAGGACTTAATGAAGCTCAGGTTCTGGATATCTCATCACAGAAATAATTCAGTGAGAGACAAAGCAATAGGTAAGAAGTGGATTTATTTAGAGAGAAACACTTTCCACAGAGTGTAGGCTGTTTCAGAAGGGAAGAGACCTTGAAATACAGCATGGTTAGTTTTTATGGGCTGGATAATTTCATCGGCTAATGAATGGGAGGATTGTTGTGTGTGTGTGTGTGTGTGTGCTCATTTGTGTCTGACTGTTTGCAACTTCATGGACTGTAGCCCATCAGGCTCTTCTGTCCATGAATTTCCCAAGCAAGAATACTGGAGTGGGTTGCCATGGCCTTCTCCAGGGGATTTTCCCGACCATGGGGTCAAACCTGCATCTCTTACGTCTCTTGCATTGGCAGGCAGGTTCTTTACCACTAATGCCACTGGGGATGCCCTAATGGAAGGATTATTCCAACTATTTTAGAGGAGGGACAGGAATTGGGCCACCATCCGTCTTTTGATCTTTGATGATAGCCTCAGAACTGTCCCTGGGCCTATGGGTGGTCATTTAGCATATGCTGATGTCTTACAATGAGCATATACTAAGGCTCAAGGGACTTTGCAGGTGGTGCTAGTGGTAAAGAACCTGCCTGGCAATGCAGGAAACATAAGAGATGCACATGGCAACCTACTCCAGTATTCTTGCCTGGATAATAGACAGAGGAGCCTGGCAGGCTACAGTCCATAGGATTGTAAAGAGTCAGACGTGACTGAAGTGACTTAGTACCCATGCACCCAAGGTCTGGTGGAAGTCAACTTGTCCGCCACCTTGGTCCTATTTGGTTCTAATTAGTTTATGTTGTGTCCTCAGGCTGTGTCATTCTTTTAAAGGTTGTGCTCTCCCCTCTTCCGCCCTGTTTTAAGAGCCAAGAAAGAAGGACTTCTTTAGCAGGGCATAGCAGGTATGAATGAAGTTCAGATGGAGACAGGAGAGACCAGTGTGCTGAATCTAACTTACACCAGTCAGGGAGAGCTGATTGCTAAGTGTTTAAAATTTTGAAAAGGGGTCACTGAATTTCAGTCATTATTAACATTTAAATGATATGAACTGACAATTAAATACATTATGTGTATGAAATAAAATTCATCTTTATGGAAAGACAAGAAAAATTTAAACAAAAATATCTCTCTGCCCTTTGGCCTTCTCTCTCCCAGTACTATGCATTGTGTATCTGCATTATGCCTGGACTAGACCTCCTGCATTGCAGAAATACCTACTCTGCTCAATCATAAAGAGTAACAGTCTCCCAGCATCAACAAGACAGTTCTTTACAGATAATATTCCTTTTTGATAAGGGATCACATAGCGCTTAGATCTGAATTGTGTAAACTGTCAATAATACATTATTTAACGTACAGCCCATGCCTGGGTATGGTGACGCTGGTGGTAAAGAATCCACCTGTCACTGCAGAAGAAGTAAGAGATGTGGGTTTGATCCCTGGGTTGGGAAGAGCCCCTGGATGAGGGCATAGTTATCCACTCCAGTATTCTTGCCTGAATAATCCTATGGACAGAGGAGCCTGGTGGGGCTAAAGTCCATGGGATTGCAAAGAGTCAGACACAACTGAGCTACTGAGCACACACACACCTCTGTCTCAAAATACTTATATAACTGTGCCTTGACTTCTAAAAGCAGAACAGTCCTTATAGCTTTCTGAGATTATAATCTCTTCTGGGGTTATAATCCTCAAATGAGTGCACGTTTTCATTTCTTTCCTAGATAAATTTTTCATTCACATGTTATATATAAACAAAGATAAAACTCAAAATTCCTAATTTTACTACACTTCACACTAACTGTTCCCTTTAGTTTGTTCACATCTATTGTATTCAATGATGTCATGTTGGTAGCTTGAAATTGGGCACGGTGAGAGTATTACCAATATGAACATCAGCAAATACTGCGCATCAGGGCATGGTTTATTGTTCTGTGGATTGTCTATGTAGAAAGCTATAGAAAATTATGGAAACAATGCTAATAATGCAGATTACACCTAAAAGTGCATCCTTAGCCATTACTGTGTGAGTATGGAACAAAAATTTTAAGGAAACACTCTTCCGTTATGTGAAAACTATTCAAATCATCAGAGAAGTCAGTCATGTCATTGATGAATGAGTCAAGTTCCCACAAGTGTCTTTTTGTCTCATTTTCATCTTACTCATTGACATGAACAAAAGATATCTATCAGCATTCATGATGGAGCTACACTCATTTATCAATCGAAGCCACAGGTTGGGGATAGAAATACGAGTTCATAAAAAATAATTATAATCATTTTGTAAGAATCAGTTGGCTATGTAGAAATTTCAATGAAGAGTAGTATATAAATCATTCTTATTTGTATACTATGTATTAGGCATCCCTTATGTAAACAAAATTTGTAATAAATACATGAAGTGCACATACACACATACACTCAAATATCTTATGTATACATATGTAATCATTAATTATTTTAGGCTGTGTGGTTGTCAAACATTTGCCAGGACACCATTGAAGAGATCACTCCATCTCCAAGGTCTGTAAGCATTAAGCATCTCAGCGTGGTGGAGTAGGGGAATTAGAGTTCTGGACTTCGGTTAGAATACGTGTGCTGGGTCTGTATGATGTGGACAATCATGCTCAGTGAGTTTTAGTTTTGATTTTAGTCTCTAAGTCTTGTGTTTTGCACCCCGATGGACTCTAGCCCGCCAGGCTTCTCTGTCCTTGGAATTCTCCAGGCAAGAATAGTGGAGTGGGTAGCCATTCCCTTCTCCAGGGGATCTTCCTGACCTAGGGATCAAACCCACGTATCCTGCATTGCAGGCAATTTTTTTACTGCTGAGCCACCAGGGAAGCCTGAGTAAAATGGAGATATTAACACTCACCTTTAAGGACCATTGTAATTGAAAATGAGATCAGGTTTACTTTAGGATAGTGCCTGGCATTTAGCAGGCTGCTAATTATGAATTTATTACTCTGCTTATGAGTATGATTACTTGCAAGCAAAGGTGTTCAAGACTGATTCAGTATCAGACATGCTGAAATATCTTCAGATGCTCTGAATTATGAGGGAAAAAGAGGCATGGCATTGGGAGCCTTCAGAAGGACTGCTCTCCGGTATCACCAGTGAGCGCTTGGCACTTCAGCCAGACTTGAGGAGCAGGGAGTAGGTCAATAAACTTCCACGTGTGGTATCTTACTTCATCTTCAGGACAGTTCTGTAAGGGAATATGGGACATCTTATTTTCCAATGATGGCTGACATGGTATTTCCCTTCTCATATTTTCTAGAACTTGGCCGTCCCTCCATCAGGACCTGAATACACATTCCCTGTCTTGAAGCTGGGCAGACTTATGGCTCAATTATAGCCCAGAGAAGACATCAACAGTGACAGAGCATGACTTCCAGGGTGATACACCTCTGTCTCATTGATAAAGACACTCACCTTTGGAGCCCTGAGTCACCCTAGAAGTCCAACTCTCCTGAACCCTCAATGCTGCAAGACAGCCCTGCTAGCTTGACAGTGGCCCTGAATTTCAAGTCCTCCCCATCCAGACTTCAGATCTGTAAGTACGTGAACGTTCCAGTGTTTCTAGTTTCTTAGCTGTCAGGTCTGTCCTAGATGAGACATCACAGAGGAGACCAGATGACCTGCTTTGTCCTTGCCAAATTACTGACCTTCAAAATCTGTGAGCATTATCAAATGGTGGCTTTATATCACTGGGTGTGAGGTGGTTTGTTACACACCAATAGTTATTGGAATTGAAATTCTTCTTTTACTAAGATAATGACTTTGCACAGTCACACGGCTAGTCATTGACAAATTTGAGATTCACTCTCCAGGGCTTCCTGACTGGAGACTTCACGCTCCTTAGACTATGCTACACTTTTCTGGTCACTGGAGGGGTGAAGACTGTCGTGTTCTTAACTTGCTGGAGCTCAGAGGTACTGAGAGGGGTGGAGGAGGACAGGAGCTGGCCATTGTAGAGTGTCCCAGGGTTGGGCTCCTGTTAGAAACAGCTGGGCTGGAGTGGGACCAGAGGAACTGACCTTGCAGAGCATAGACACACTGGGTTCAGACTCTGTATACAGCTCTCTCTTTCCTTGGGGAAAAAAAAAAAATCCCAGCCCTGGTGTTTTGGTGTTTGCAGCTGCTTCTGTTGTGAAATGCAACACATGTCCACCTGGGTGCTGATTTGATGAGCCTCTGGGAGAACACTTTCTGGGGTTGTAATTCCTCGAGTTCTGGTTAGAAGACAACACAAGGACTTGTAGCATTTCAGCCCCACTCCCCTGTATCAGGAGACAGTGGAGAAGTTGGTCTCTTTCAGAGGCTTCTGGGGCTCAGGGGCAGCGCAGTGGGCCTCCAATCCTGTATGCAGCCGCTGGAAACCAGTCTCGAGCTGGCTCTAGCGGGTACCCTCTCTTGCTTAGCCTACACTGTGAAGCCATCTCTGACTCCTCTAGGCAAATCTGGCTGATTCTTCCTGTATCTTTCCCCAGAACCATGTACAGAATTCATTCCTTTGTGTTGTTTACTTACCCGTCTGAGTCCCTATCAGACTCAGTTCCTCAGGGGAAGAGAATGGATTTTCTTCATCCTCAACACCTACAGCATCTGACACAGAGGAGGAACTTGGAGAGTTTATTAATACACCTTTAATTTTAATTGAACACCTACTTTCAAGTCGTTTATATGAATTGACTCAGTCCTCAGTAACAGCCCCGTGAAACAGGCACGATTATATCCTGTGATGGTTCATTTTCTGTGTCACATTTATTGGCCATCAGTGCCCAGAGATTTAGTTAAACATTATTCTGATGTGTCTGTGAGGGTGTCTTGGATGAGGTTCCATTTAAATTGGTGAACTTTGAGTAAAGAAGATTACCCTTTATAAAGTGAAGGAGCTGAATGAATACAATCAGTTGAAGGTCTGAGTAGAACAAAAGACTTACATCTCTCACACAAGAGGGAATTCTGCCAGCAGAGGGCTTTTGGACATAAAAGCCCATTGCAACATTGTCTTTTCCTGGGTCTCAAAGCTGTGGGGCCACCCTGCACATCTTGTTCTTGCTGGGTTCCATAATCACATGAGCAAATCCCTTCAAGTCCATTCTTTCTCTCTGTACATACAAACATCATATTGGTTCTCTTTCCCTGGAGAACTCTGACTAATGCATATCCCCAGTAACAGGTGGGGAAATTTAGGCCCAGAAAGAATGTTATTTGTTCAGGTTTATGCAGTAATACTCTTCCCAGCTGGCTCAGACGGTAAAGCATCTGTCTACAATGTGAGAGACCTGGGTTCGATCCCTGGGTTGGGAAGATTCCCTGGAGAAGGAAATGGCAACCCACTCCAGTACTCTTTCCTTGAAAATCCCATGGACAGAGGAGCTTGGTGTAGGTCACTATCCATGGGGTCATAAAGAGTTGGGCATGACTGAGCGACTTCACTCACTTTATGCAATAATAGGGCTTCCCTGATGGCTTAGACAGTAAAGAATCTGCCTGCAATGCAGGAGACCCAGGTTTGATCCTTGGGTTGAGAAGATCCCTTGGAGAAGGAAATGGCAACCTACTCCAGTATTCTTTCCTGAAAAATCCCATGGACAGAGGAGCCTTGCAAAGAGTCAGACAGGACTGAGGACACATACAATTCCTGCTTTTAGCACTGGACATTCCAGGTTCCGAGAACCCACTCAATCTAGAGCAAACTGGTGCAGTTAGTCTTCCTGGATGAAAATACAGCTCTGAGGTAGAATTGTTGGGTAAAATTTTTCATGGGACCTACTTATACTAAATGTGCATGTATGTACAAAATTTTATTTATTTTTCTGAAATTCAAATGTAGTTGTGCCCTATGTTGGCTCAGATGGTAAAGAATCCACCTGCAATACAAGACACCCGGGTTCAGTCCCCGGGTTAGGAAGGTCCCCTGGAGAAGTAAATGGCAATCCACTCCAGTATTCTTGCTGAGGAAATCCCGTGGACAGAGGAGCCTGGGGGGCTACAGTCCATGGGGTTGCAAAGAGTCGGAGACGACCGAGCGACTAACACTTTCACTTTTACACTTAACATTTTATTTATTTAGTTTTGGCTGTGCTGGGTCTTTGTGTGTGGGGGCTTGTGTCCTATGATTGTATTTCTGTATCTGGCAACCTTACTCTGAGATGTTTGCTGTGTTGTTACCAATGAAGAAACAAGCTGTTTATTATTTGGAGAAGTCCTCACATGGGGCAGGCTGGGAAATTCTCTTTGTCTCCTTGCTGAGAAAGGATGGGGTTTAAGGGAAGCCAAACATGACTGGTTGGGTAATGAGCATCTTTAACGCAGACTTGACTGGAGCATGCATAGTTAGGGGTTGGTCTAATTGCTAAGTGCATGGACTCCCAGAACCAGCAGGCCAGCTTCCAACATGAGGTCTGCTATTTACTGCCTCTGCTGCCCTGGACAAGCTATTTCATCCTGTGATGCCTCTGTTTCCTCATTGGACAGGTGGGGTCATGGCAGTACCTACCTCCTAGGATTATTGTGATGATGCAACAGTTTGATATGAGTAAGTTTTTTCTTAATTGGAATATAATTGTTTTACAATGATGTGTTAATTTCTGCTGTACAACAAAGTGAATCAGCTCTATGTGCACACATATCCCTCCCTCCACACCACAGCTGTGTGGAGAACTCTCTCCCACCACAGCCTGCCATCTTACTTCGTCCTCCCATCCCACTCCATCCCCCCATCCCACTCCTCTAGGTCATCATGGAGCCCTGAGCTGAGCTTCCTGTGCTGTTCAGCAGCTTCCCACTAGCTGTCTATTTTACACATGGCAGGGCACTTAGGTCACTCTCAATTTCCTGATTCATCTCACCCCTCTATCCCCACACTTCCTGAGTGTGCACATCTGTTCTCTAAGTCTGCAAGTAGCTTCATCTCTACCATTTCTCTAGATTGCTCTGAACAGAGCCTAGCCTGCAGTAGGGCTAGTTTTTGCCTTGCTGGCATTCTTCCTCCTTTAGCTTACGCCAAAGTACTGGAGTTTCAGCTCTAGCATCATTCCTTTCAAAGAAATCCCGGGGCTGATCTCCTTTAGAATGGACTGCTTGGATCTCCTTGCAGTCCAAGGGATTCTCAAGAGTCTCCCCCAACACCACAGTTCAAAAGCATCAATTCTTCGGCACCCAGCCTTCTTCACAGTCCAACTCTCACATCCATACATGACCACAGGAAAAACCATAGCCTTGACTAGACGGACCTTTGTTGGCAAAGTAATGTCTCTGCTTTTGAATATGCTATCTAGGTTGGTCATAACTTTTCTTCCAAGGAGTAAGCGTCTTTTAATTTCATGGCTGCAGTCACCATCTGCAGTGATTTTGGAGTAAGTCTCGTATCACGCCTGCTATAAACAAAACACTGTTTTAAGTGCTTTACAAATACTAATGTATTTCATTTTCACAGAAGGTTTTTTAACATAGTCACTATCACTATTTTGCAAAAGAGAAAGCTGAGGCACAGAAAAGTGACATGACATGCCTCTATTTTGTTGGTGGAGAGCTAGGAAACACACCCATGCATCTGGGGTGGCCATAGCCTCTATTTTAGGCTGTCTCTCAGACCAACTCAATGGATATTAGTTTGAGCAAACTCTGGGAGCTGGTGAAGGACAGGGAAGCCTGGCATGCTGCAGTCCCTGGGGTTGCAAAGAGTCGGACACGGCTGAGCCATTGAACAACAACTCACTAATTGATGCTATGTAGAAAACGAAAAGATTTCAAAACTACAGAGGCTTGAGCCCCACTGCAGACTGTGGTTCTCTGCGTTTGGATGGGATGTGTCTACGTAGGTCTGCCAGCTTTAGAAAGCTGCTCAGATGACTGAGACTGTGAGCCTGAGAAGTGGAAGTATAGCCTTTGATCCTGGCCCCCAGCCTCTCAGCAGGTATGCCTTCTCCCTGAGGAGGGCCTCTGCAGAGTTCAGGGCACGAGCAAGGGCTGGTCAGGACAAAGCTCCTTTCCACTCTAAGTACTGGGTTTGCAGGGGGAGCAGCCACCTGAAGCCAGAGGTTAAATGCTGCATCTAAGTTCAGATACACTGGACTTCGCTGGTGGCTCAGATGATAAAGAATCTGCTCACAATGTAGGAGACCTGGGTTCGATCTCTGGGTCACGAACATCGCTTGGAGAAGGGAATGGCTACCCACTCCAGTATTCTTGCCTGGAGACTCCCATGGACAGAGGCAACTGGCAGGCTATAGTCCATGGGGTTGCAAAGTGGAAAAGAGGTCGGACAGGACTGAGTGACTACCGCTTTCAAGATCAGATAGGATCTTTAGCAATGGTTAGCATTTCTGCAGCTCCACTTGCTTTATTTTGTTGCACTCCTTGCCTGTCTGCCTGTTTCCAGTTACTGAGGGAAGCTCAGACCAGGCTTGGGAAAATCAGCCCAGGAACTTGTGTTTGCTCACAGGATGCTGCTTCCATGTGGTTTCCATTGGTTTGTTGATTTGTTCTTAGAGAGGAAAGGGATGCTAGATAAGAAACTTGTCCTGCTCCTTACACTGGAAGGTGCTTGCATGTCCTTTCATATGAACTCAGTTTCCAGTGCTGGAAATAATGTGTGTGTGTGTACTCAGTCACGTCTGACTCTTTGTGACCCCATGGACTATAGCCTGTCAGGCTCCTCTGTCCACGGGATTATCCCAGCAAGAATATTGAGTGGGTTGCCATGCCCTCCTCTGGGGATCTTCCCTCTTCCCAACCCAGGGATCAAGCCTGAATATCCTGTGTTGCAGGCAGATTCCTTAATTCTGAGCCACTGGGAAAGCTCAACAGTAGTCCCACTCCAGTATTCTCGCCTGGGAAATTCTATGGACAAAGGAGCCTGGCGGGCTATAATCCGTGGGGTCACGAAAGAGTCAGACACAATTTAGCAACTAAACAACAACAGCAACAAATACAGAGATAAGCCAGTCCTGCCTTTCCTCCCAGCTTCCCCAACCACCGTGGCTTCTCTCCTCCAAGCTGCTCTTACAAAAGAGGGAATCACGGTACAGAGAGGGGAGCTGACTTTCCCAGCTCTTGGATGATGGGTTAAAATCAGGGTACAGAAGGAGGAAATAATTTTTAATACAGGATAATCCAAAAGTTGATCTTTGCATGAGTCTCGGTGGAGATCAAGGCTCTCCTCTGTTTTCAGTTAGTTTAAACATACTGTCTAGATTTCCCCATGACCTTGACAAAGTACAGCTTTGCCCTCAAGGATATGGTAGAATCATCTTGGCCACTGGGGCTAACATAGCAAAAATAACTCAGCAGGGTCATTGGGCTTTGTTTTGTGTTTGCTTTTGTTTTGATTTAAAATACCACAATTTCACTCTTCAGGAAGCAGTTCAGACAGACTTGAAATAGTAATGGAATTGTCTCCTATTCATGTGATGGAGAAAATTTCATTCTCCTTTCATTCATCACTGGTTTGTTGAGTGAGAAGTTCTCTGTGGAGGGAGAAAGGAAAAGACACATAAGCCAAGGCCTTACTTCCGGAACTTACAGAATAGTGAGGGAGGGAAACACCTTTAGGGCAATATACAGAAAAATCCTACACAGGGGACCAGAGGATGGGGACTTGAATAGACATATATTATACATAGGTGGAACCCTGCAACTCAGGTTGAAATCGTGCAGCTCAGATTGACACAAACTCACCCTGGAACTCAAACCCAGCCCAAACCCAGATCAGAACTGGAACCCATGGTCTCTTAACTGAGATCCCATACCTGATCTCAGGACTTAATGAAGCTCAGGTTCTTGATGTCTCACTGCAGAAAGAATTCAGTGAGAGACAAAGTGATCAGCAAGAAGTGGGTTTATTATAAGAGAGAAACACACTCCACAGACAGAGGGTGGGCCATCTCAGAAGATGAAGGTGGCCTGGAAATATGGTGTGGTGAGTTTTTATGGTTGGGTAATTTCATAGGCTAATGAGTGGGAGGATTATTCCAACTATTTGGGGAAGGGGTGGAGATTTCCTGGAACTGGGCCACCATCCACTTTTTGGTCTTTGATGGTTAGCCTCAGAACTCTGATGGCCCTGGTGTGTGTGTGTGTGTGTGTGATTGTGCTGATGGGTGTGCCATTTAGCTTTTGCTAACGTACTACAACGAGCATATAATGAGACTCAAGGTCCATTGGAAGTCAAATCTCTTCCACCATCTTAGACCTATGTGTTTCTAACCAGTTTTTATCATATTCTATGGCTTTATCATTCTTTTAAAGGCTGTCCCCCAAAACCCTATGGTATTAATATAACAGATGAGGCTACTGAGGCTTAGAGAGAATAAGTAAATTTCTCAAAATCTCAGAGACAGTGATAGAGCCAGGTTCTAATACTCTGTTTGCTTAGGTTCAATGTTTGTGCTATCTCTGCTCTTCCATGAGTTACCAGGCATGAAGGTTCAAGTTAGTAGGTAGATATTAACAGACAGACACATGCATGCATGCATGGTAAGAAGAGGGTGGTTTAACTAGGAAAGGAATCCTAGAAGAGTCTGTGTTTATATTACAGTGGTCCCCATCAATTTTGGCACCAGGGTCCAATTTCACGGAAGAAATTTTTCCGTGGACTGGAGAGGAGTGTGGTCCACCCTGGCAGGCACATCACATCTATTGTGCACTTTATTTCTATGATTACATCCACTCCACCTCAGATCCGCAGGCATTAGATCCTGCAGGCTGGAGACCACTGGTTTATAAGATCAGCATAGAGATGAGCATTCCAGGTGGAAAAAAGACACAACAGAGCAGTGAAAATTGGAAGGTCCATGCAAGTCTGTAGAACCATATGTAGTTATGATTGCCAGGAATGCACGGGTTGTGTAGGAAAGTAATGGGAAATGGGAGTAAAAGAAAATTTGTGGGCAAGTTAAAAGACAAAGTAGACTGTTAAGCCTAGAATCCTAGACTGTGTGATATGGCTATTGGGTGCTGATATATGGCCATCTGTCACAATTTCACGCAAGGCTACAGTTCTCTCAACCAAGGCCCAATCAAACTCAATGTGACGTTGTCCCCTGGACCCCAAAGAATTGCTTCAGATTGCAGACATTGTCCCAATTTTTATGGACTGATGTCAGCAGCTGCACAAGCCACTGTCAGTCCATTTCAGTCATAATACGCATTAGCACTGGGAAGAAAACCCAAACAGTCTTTAAACAGCCCCTCAGCCCCCTTTGTCAGAGTAATCTGATCCAGAGATAGCCCCCATATATGGAGCATCCCTGAGAGCATGGCAAGGAACCACAGCACTCCCAGCAGAGGGTCTTCATATCCAACCTCTTCTGACGCTCACCTTACTGCCTACCTCCTCCATCCACATGCCATCTTGTAACCTCCTGGAAATTCCTCTCCAACTGATTCCTTCCCCAGACTCTCTGCTTCAAGACAGCACCAGTTGTGTTTCAAGCTCCCTTCACTTCTCTGGCCACCTTGGGAAGGGCACTCACCCTGATGTTGATTCATTAATCCTCATGCCGTGTATTTGCTTAGTTTGCTTAAAGTCATGCAGTTTGTTCAGTGTCATTATCCGCAGTGCATTCTTCAGAAAGCTGAGGAATTAAATTAAACATGGCATGGTGTGTTCACCATACTGACGACAGTGTCCACCCTTTATATTTCATTTTGGCAAAATATGATTGAGTGAAACATAGAGGTAAGTCTTTCATGGGAATAGGAAGAGAAGACATCAATGAAGGCAGTAGCATTAAGAGTAAAGGGTGGAAAGGAACAGAAGCATGCTGTATGTGCATATATTTACTGATACCAGGTAGATACTTATGAACAGCCCCAAATAGCTTTAGTTTTTTTAAAGTATAAAGACTTTGGGTATTTTATTATTATTGCTTTTAATTGAGGTATAGTTAATTTATAATGTGTTAATTTCAAGTGTACAGCAAAGTGATTCAGTTTATATATATATATATATATATATATACACACACACACACTTTTTTTCAGACTCCTTTCCAGGATACATTATTACATGATACTGAGGGACTTCCCTAGTGGTCAAGTGGTCAAGATTTCACCTTCTATCGTAGGCAGTGCAGGTTTGATCTTGGTCAGGGAGCTAAGATACCACATGCCTCCTGGGCAAAACACCAAACATAAAGCAGAAGAAATATTGTAGAAGATATTGAGTATAGGTCCCTGTGCTATACAGTGGGTCTTTGTTGTTTATCTATTTTATATATAGTAATATGTGTATGTTAATCCTATGCTTCAAGTTTATCCCTCTCATCTCCTTTGGTAACTATAAGTTTGTTTTCTATGTCTGTGAGTTTATTTCTGTTTTGTGAATAAGTTCATTTGTATCATTTATTTTATTTTTTTAGATTCCACATATAAGTGATACCACATGGTAGTCATCTTTCTCTATCTGATTTACTTCACTTAGTATGGTCATCTCTAGGTCCATCCATGCACCTTGGATCTTTTTAATGCTAGCTGACAGGTTGATTTCTTTCTGTTCAAACACTGCCTGTACACTGTTGGACACCTATTTTAAGTTTTTATATCCAAAAAGTGGGACTTCCCTGGTGGCTCAGATGGTAAAGAACCTGCCTGCAATGCAGGCAACCCAGGTTCAATCCCTGGGTGGGGAAGATCCCCTGGAGAAGGAAATGGCTCCAGTATTCTTTACCTGGTGAATTTCATGGACAGAAGAGCCTGGTGGGCTACCGTCCATGGCACTGCAAAATGTCAGACATGACTGAGTGACTAGCACATCAAAAAAAAAAAAAAAAATTCCACTGTGAATCAAATGCACTGTGGAAACAGCAGCATATAAAAAGACATTGGACCTGAAATGAAGGAGGATCCGTTGTACTCAGATGGCCAAAGGATAACTGAGATACTACACAATACACAAAATGAAGACACAGTAAAGGACAATGAACCATACCTGCATGGAAAGGGGTTAGGACAAATTTTAAGATGGACCACATATAAATGGTGACATTTGAGTTGAACCCTAAAGGTATAGGATTTCATGGGGAACAGTAGTGAATGGTGGAAAGGGAAAAGGCAATGGATGACATTCAAGGCAGAAGGAATAGCCTGCACGAAGGCATAGACGACAGGAAGAGCAAAGCCACGGTGAGAAGGTTAATGTGGCTGACTCTGCATAAGAAGGAAAGGAGTAGAAGGCAGTGCTCTTTTCCCCTGGTCTCTTTTCCAACTTACTGGCTGTGCTTCTCTGTCTCTGCAAGCTCACCCTCCTCTGCCTGGTCGTTAGAGATTAAATGTCCTCAAGACTTGATTTTGAAATAAATAAATGAATATCTTAGAGACTAGGCATTAAATAAGAGTGCAGACCAGAAGAATCTGATTTTGAGCCTGATTTTCTTCTATTCCATGTCCTCTTCCTGGGCAACCTTATTCACCCTTGCTTTCAATCTCACCTATATGAGAATATCAGTTAAGTTCAATCGCTCAGTTGTGTCTGATCTTTGCGACCCCATGGAGTGCAGCATGCCAGACTTCCCTGTCTATCACCAACTCCCGGAGCTTGCTCAAATTCATCTCTATCGAGTCGGTGAAGCCATCCAACCATCTCATCCTCTGTTGTCCCCTTCTCCTGCCTTCAATCTTTCCCCAGAATCAGGGTCTTTTCAAATGAGTCAGTTCTTTGCATCAGGTGGCCAAGGTATTGGAGTTTCAGCTTCAGCATCCGTCCTTCCAATGAATATTCAGGACTGATTTCCTTTGGGATGGACTGGTTGGATCTCCCTGCAGTCCAAGAGACTCTCAAGAGTCTTCTCCAGCACCACAGTTCAAAAGTGTCAGTTTTTGGGCTCTCAGCTTTCTTTACAGTCCAACTCTCACACTCATACATGAATACTGGAAAAACCATAGCTTTGACTAGATGGACCTTTGTTTGGAAAGTAATATCTCTGCTTTTTAACATGCTGTCTAAATTGGTCATAGCTTTTCTTCCAAGGAGCAAGCATCTTTTAATTTCATGGCTGCAGTCACCATCTGCAGTGATTTTGGAGCCCAAAACAATAAAGTCTCTCACTGTTTCCATTGTTTCCCCATCTATTTGCCATGAAGTGATGGGACTGTATGCTATTATGATCTTAGTTTTCTGAATGCTGAGGTTTAAGCCAGCTTTTTCACTCTCCTCTTTCACTTTCATCAAGAGGCTTCTTAGCTCCTCTTTGCTTTCTGTCATAAGGGTGGTGTCATTTGCATATCTGAGGTTATTGATATTTCTCCCAGCAATCTTGATTCCAGCTTGTGTTTCATTCAGCTGGGCATTTCACATGAGGTATTCTGCATATAAGTTAAATAAGCAGAGTGACAATATACAGCTTAGATGTACTCCTTTTCCAATTTGGAACCAGACTGTTGTTCCATGTCCAGTTCTAGCTGTTGCTTCCTGACCTGCATACAGATTTCTCAGGAGGCAGGTCAGGTGGTCTGGTATTCCCATCTCTTTCAGAATTTTCCACAGTTTTTTGTGATCCACACAGTCGAAGCCTTTGCTGTAGTTAATAAAGCAGAAATAGATGTTTTTCTGGAACTCTCTTGCTTTTTCTATGATCCAACGTATGTTGGCATTTTGATCTCTGCTTCCTCTGCCTTTTCTAAATCCAGTTTGAACATCTGGAAGTTCACAGTTCACATACTGTTGAAGCCTGACTTGGAAGATTTTGAGCATTACTTTGCTAGCATGTGAGATAAATGCAATTATGTGGTAGTTTGAACATTCTTTGGCATTGCCTTTCTTTGGCATTCTAAAGTAAACTGACCATTTCCCATCCTGTGGCCATTGCTGAGTTTTCCAAAGTGGCTGGCATATTGAGTGTAGCACTTTCACAGCATCATCTTTTAGGATTTGAAATAGCTCAACTAGAATTCCAGCACCTCCACTAGCTTTGTTCATAGTGATGGTTCTTAAGGCCCACTTGACTTCATATTCCAGGATGTCTGGCTCTAGGTGAGTGATCACACTATTGTGATTATCTGGGTCATGAAGATCTTTTTTTTGTGTAGTTCTTCTGTGTATTCTTGCCACCTCTTCTTAATATCTTTTTCATCTCTTATGTCCATACCATTTCTGTCCTTTATTGTGTCCATCTTTTCATGGAATGTTCCCTTGGTATCTCTAATTTTATTGGAAAGATCTCTAGTCTTTCCCATTCTATTGCTTTCCTCTATTTCTTTGCATTGATCAGTGAGGAAGGCTTTCTTATCTCTCCTTGCTATTCTTTTGAACTCTGCATTCAAATGTGTACATCTTTCCTTTTCTCCTTTGCCTTTAGCTTCTCTTCTTTTCTCAGTTATTTGTAAGGCCTCCTCAGACAACCATTCTGACTTTTAGCATTTCTTTTTCTTGGGGATGGTCTTGATCACTGCCTCTGGTACAATGTCACAAACCTCCGTCAACAGTGCTTCAGGCACTCTATCAGATGGAGATCAGTGGACAAATAACTCCAGAAAGAATGAGGAGACTGAGCCAAAGTAAAAACACCCAGTTGTGAATGTGACTGGTGATAGAAGTAAAGTCCGATGCTGTAAGGAGCAATATTGCATAGGATGCTGGAATGTCAGGTCCATGAATCAAGGTAAATTGGAAGTGGTCAAACAGGAGATGGCAAGAGTGAATGAACATCAACATTTTAGGTGTCAGTGCACTAAAATGGACTGGAATGGGTGAATTTAACTCAGGTGACAATTATATCTACCACTGTGGGCAAGAATCCCTTAGAAGAAATGGAGTAGCAATCATAGTCAACAAAAGAGTCTGAAATACATTACTTGGATGCAATCTCAAAAAATGACAAAATGATCTCTGTTCATTTCCAGGGCAAACCATTCAATATCACAATAATCCAAGTCTATGCCTTGACCAATAATGCTGAAGAAGCTGAAGTTGAATGGTTCTATGAAAACCTACAAGACCTTCTAGAACTAACACACAAAAAAGATGTCCTTTTCATCATAGGGGACTGGAATGTGAAAGTAGGAAGTCAAGAGGTACCTGGAATAACAGGCAAATTTGACCATGGAATACAAAACAAAACTAACAGAGTTTTGCCAAGAGAACAAACTGGTCATTGCAAGCACCCTCTTCCAACAACACAAGAGAAGACTCTACACATGGATATCACCAGATGGTCAATACCGAAATCACGTTGATTTTATTCTTTGCAGCCAAAGATGGAGAAGCTCTATACAGTCAGCAAAAACAAGACTGGGAGCTGATTGTGGCTTAGGTCAATGCCAAATTCAGAGTTAAATTGAAGAAAGTAGGGAAAACCACTAGACCATTCAGGTATGACCTAAATCAAATCCCTTACTATCATTATACAGTGGAAGTGACATATAGCTTCAAGGGATTAGATATGATAGCCATAGTGCCTGAAGAACTATGGATGGAGGTTTGTGACATTGTACCAGAGGCAGTGATCAAGACCATCCCCAAGAAAAACCAAATGAGAATATCATATGAGTCATATCTCTAGTTCAGAGGCTGACCTCTAGTTCAAATTCCCAGTCTGCATATGCTACTTGGAAGTCTCAGAGGCATCAAATTTGGTTAAATGCTGATCCTCTGGTCTTTAGTCTTAACCTTTACTATTAACCTGGTTCCTCTTTCAGTGATCAGCACCATCATCTATCTAGTTTCACGAGTGGGATAGTGTCTTGAACACAGGCATTATCCCGAATACCTCTCCCCAACTTTCTCACCCAATTCACCTCTAGTAATGTTGATATTACTTCTTTAGTATTTCTCAAATCTGCCCACTACTATCCATTTTTATCAAGTCCATAGCAGTTGAAGTTACAATTTTATACCATGACCATTGCACAGTATATCCTAGCAAGTTCTCCTGTTTCTACTCTTAATCTCACTTTAAACTCTCCAGTTCAAAGTAAGGGAATCCTTAAAAAATAGGAATTTGAGCAGTATGGTAAATTGTAGATCATAGAAATTTTTCCTAGTATAGACCTGTGTTCATTGGATAAATACTGCATGGCTGACTGGAGGAAAAAAAATAAGGGAATTTCTTAAAAATTAGTCATTAAATAAGAGTGCAGACCAGCAGAATATAGCACTTGCCATGATGGTTTATAATATGGGTTTCAATGGACCGTTTATACCGGAAAAATAAATGAAAGGTTGAGCTAACAGAGGACAGGAATAAAAACAGACACTGAGAATTAATCTAAGACTTAGAAATAATGACATCCTCATAAAGAAAAATAGGAAAAAAAAGACATTTTCTTTTCTGTTGAAGGATGTATGCAAGTCTTTTTTTTTTTTTTTCTAATTACTACTCATAGAATGGGAAAAATATCCTTCAAGAATTACTATTTACAAGTTTTTATTCTAGGCTTGTGACCTGGAGAAACAAAACCTAAGCTTAAATATACATGTTTAAAGAAGTCAAGGTTGGTTGTTCCCCATGTGACTTACCAAAAGAAACCAAATTCTGTCTGGAAGAACACAAACCCAGGCTTCAGAGAATTCCTACAGATAAAAAGAACGTCGCTAAAGAATGAAAATAAAACCCATGAGGAGGCAAAGGCAAAATGTGTAAAAATTAAGCAACAAAACAAAATAAAAGCAAATTCATAAACAGATCTGTAAATTAGAATCTGGATACAGAAGAGCAAGTGTGTTTATAAAATGCTAAGAAGTTTAGATAGAAAGGAAGATGAAGGAAGAGTCTACCAAGATTGATGTGGTACATAGGAAAGAAACAAACATTCTAGAAATGAAAACACTAATAATATAAGATAAATTATATCATAGTTTAGACATGGATAGAGATATAATGGAGGACGATGGAGAATTAATGAACTGCAATAAAAAATTCTTGAGAATATAGACAAAACAGTAGAGGAGATAGAAAATAACACAGAATTCAAGACATAAAGGAAAAAACAGTGAGAAGATAGAATTCTTAGCTAATTGGAATCCCACAGAAAGAAAATCGATTGGAGAAAGCTAATATTTCAGTTGGCAATGGCTAAACTCCTTAATTGATATGATATATATATTCAATGTTAAGTATAGTATGGCCACTTAATCACATCTAAAGTAAATAAAATGAAATTTATTCTCAAATGCATTTTTTTTCAACAAAACACAATAAAGAAATTAACAAACGTGGAGAATTTCTGAAAAAGCCGTCAAAGAAAAAATACAGTTGAATTTTTTGAGTTTATCTTATATTCTGAGACTTCACTGAAATCATTATTATTTCAAACAGCTTTGTATATGTGTGTGTGTGTGTGTGTGTGTGTGTGTGTGTGTAGATTCCTTGGGATTTCCTACACATAAAATTCTGTCATCTGAAAATTGAAATCATTTTATTTCTTTCTTTTTGATCTATATGACTTTTATTTCCTTTTCTTTAATTTTTGCATCAGCTTGAACATCTAGTCTTGTTTTGGATAGGAGTGAAGAAAGCAGACATCCTTACCGTGTTTGTGATCTTAGGGCAAAAACATTCAGTTTTTCACCATTAAGAAGAATGTGAATTGTAAGCTTTTTTTGTAGGTGCTCTTTATGAAGTTGAAGATATTCTCTTATATTTTTAATTTTTCTGAGTGTTAATCATTAACAGGTGTCAATTTTTTGTTAAGACTTTTTTTTCCTGCATTGACTGATATGAATATGTGATTTTTCATCTTTGGTCAATTAGGCTGGACTCCAGTGATTTATTTTGAAATTCTAAGCCATCCTTATATCCCTGGAAAAAATTCCACTTGGCCATGGTGTAAGATCCTTTTTACATATTTCTAAATATTATTCACTGGACTTTTATTAAGAATATTTATGTCTATATTCATAGAGTTACTGCCTTGTAGTTTGCTTTTATGGTACAGTCTGTGTTTGGTTTGGTTATCAAGTTAGTATGAGTTTCATGAAAAGTATTGGAAAGTGCTCCCTCTCCTATTTTCTGGAAGAGATGTGTAGAATTCGTATTGTATATATATATAAAGAATTTATAAGAATTATTATGAAACCATCTTGACCTGGAGATTTCTTTTGGAAAGTTTTGAAATGATGAGTTTTATATCTCAACAGTATTAGAGCTTTTAAAACTACATATTTTATATTGCACAAGTTAGTTTAATCACCTTCAAGTTTACAATTCAGTGGTTTTATACAAGATGGTGCAGTCATCATCATCATTAATTCCAGAACACTTTCACTACCTTTAAAAACAAATCTTTTACCCATTAGGAGACACTATTTAATCCTCCCTATCCTTTTCCTTGGCAGTTAATAATATACTTTCCATCTCTGTGGTGGGTTTATCTATTTTGGATTATTTTAAATAAATAAAATAGCACAAACTTTTGGGGAACTTTTCTTTCTGGCTTCGTTCACTTGGCATAGTGGTTTTGAGGTTCACTCCATATTATAGCATGTATCAATACTTCATTTCTTTTTTATGGTTGAATAATATTTCATTATGTGGAATACATATTTTTTTTTCCATTCATCAGTTGATGGATATGAGCTCTTTTCATGTTTTGGCTGTTAAAAATAATGGTGTTAGAATATTAATTTACAAGTTTTTACAAGTTTTATCATTTATAAGTTTATCATAAATATATGTCTTTGATTCTCTTGGATAGACACCTAGGAGTAGAATTTCTGTCATGCAATAGCTATACATATAGTTCTTTGAGGAAATGTCAAAATGTTTTATAATGTGACTACATCATGTTACATTTTTATCAGCAATGTATAAGAGTTCCAATTTCTTCATGTATTTGTCAACATATGCCGTTGTCTGTATTTCTGATTAAAGTATTCCAGTGGGTATGAAGTAGGATCTCATTGTGATTTTGATTGTCATTTCCCTAGTGACTAATGATGTTGAATGTATTTGCTTGTACAATCCCATGGACTTAGGAGCCTGGCAGTCTACATTACACTGGGCTGCAAAGAGTTGGACACAACTGAAGCGACTTAGCATGCATGCACACATGGGCTATATGTATATGCTATACGTATATCTTCTTTGGAGAATTGTCAATTCAAATTAATGGCCTGTTTGTTAATCTGGCAACTTTTCTCCTTATTGCTGAGTTAAAAGAATTATTTATGTATTCTAGATATTAGAACTTTGCTAAATACATGATTTATAAATAATTCCTTCATTTTAGGGGGTTGATTTTTTACTTTTTTCATATAGTTGATTGAAGCACAAACATAAATTTTAATTAGGTACAATTTATCTATTTTTTTCTTTGCTTGTTCTTCAGGTACCATATCTAAGAAAAAAATTAGCTTTTCCATTACCTTTTCCAAGGTAAAGAAAGAAAAGACTTACCCTATGTTTTCTTGTAAGGTGTTTACAGTTTTAGCTCTTAAACATTTAGATCTTGGATCCATTTTGAGTTTGTTAGTGTACATGGCTTGTGGTATTAGTCTAACTTAATTGTTTCCATCTAATGTCTAATTGTCTTATCACCATTTGTTGAAAAGACTATTATTTGCACATTTAATTGTCTCACACCTTTGTCAAAAATCAGTTGCTAAAGATATATGACTTTATTTCTGAACTCTTCATTCCAATTCATGTATATGTATTAGCACCACATAGCAGTCTTAGCACTAAAACTTTATAGTAAGTTTAGAAATCAGTAAGTGTGAGCCCTCCAAATATGTTCTTTTTCAAAATTATTTGGATATTATGGATCCTTTTCAATTCCATACATATTTTAGGATCAGATCATCAATTTCTACAAGTATACATCTATAATTTTGATAGAGATTGCATTAAAACTGTAGATCACTCTAGCTCCGAGTGATCAGACAAGAGTCTTAACTTCCAGTTCTTAACAATATTTAGTATTCTAATATGTGAATATAAGATATCTTTCCACTTATTTAGATGTTCTTTGATTTCTTTCTATGACGCTTTTGTCCCTTTCTGTAGGAAGTCTTGTATTTCTTGACTGCTGTGGATTTTATTCTTTTTGTTGCTATTGTAAATATAATTGTTTTCTTGATTACATCCTTGAATTGTCTATTTCATGTTTGTATAAATGCAATTGATTTTTGCATATTAACTTGTATAATACTTTCCCTAAATGCATTATTAACTCTAACATTTACTTTTTAGATTACTTTTTATTTTCTGTATACAACATCAAATCATCTTAAAATAAAAATAGTTTTTCTTCTTTTTGGGTAACTTCTTTTTTAAAATTTTATTTTTCTATTTATTTTGGCTAGAACCTCCAGTACATTGTGGAATTGTGGTAAGGACAGCTTTGTTTTCTTGAGCCTAATCAAAGGGTTAAAGCTTTCAGTCTTTCAGCATTATTAAGTGATCTGTACATTTTATATTAAAAAACCATTCTCAAGTGAAGGAAGTTCTCTTCCTCTTCCAGTTTGTTGACTATTTGATTGCTTGTTATGTAAAACTAAACTTCCATTTCTAACATACGTCCCACTTGGTCACAGTATGTATTTCCTTTTATGTCTTTCTAGATAAATAGTATTTATATCTAGTATTTATAAAATATCTAGTATTTTTGTATGCATATTCAAGAGGGATATTAGTTTCCAAGTTTCTTTTCTTATGTTATGTTTGTCTGGTTTCAGTACTAGACAAAAAGAGAACATTGGGTAGTATTCGCTCTCTTATGTTTTTGAAGAGTATGTGAATGGTATTCATTTTTCCTTAAATGTAGAATTTATCAATGAAGCTGTGTTTCTAGGTTTTTATTCATGGGGAGTTTTTTGATTACTAATTCTACTAATTCAAGCTCATTAGTTTCCTTTTATTTTTTCAGATTTTCCATGTCTTTTTGAATCACTTTCCATAGTCTTGTTTTTCTAGGAATCTGATCTGTCCATTTTATTTAATTATCTAATGTGCATACAGTTATTCAAAGTGTTCTTTTTTAATCTTTTTCATTTTTGTAAGGACAGTAGTAATACCATTTATTTCAGTCTTAACTTTAGGAACTCGTGTTTTTTGTTTGTTTTTCATGCTCAGTCTACCTAAAGTTTTGCCAATTTTGTTTATCTCTTCAGAGAAACAATTTTGGCTTTTTTTTAATAAGTGTTTTTCAAATCTTTTAATGTTTCATTGATCTTTTCATTAGTTGTTCTATACATGATAAAAAGAAAGATATTGACATTTCTAACCATTATTGTTTAGCTGTTTAATTTCTCCCTTTAATTGTGACAGTTTTTGTTTTATTTATTCTGGAGTTTTGTTGTTATGCCCACATATGTTTGAAACTGTTATATCTTCTTGATTGTCCTTTTTAATACTAAAAATGTTCTTTATTGCTTCTGGTTCTAATTTTTATCTTAAAGTCTATTTTAAGATATTTAGTTTAATATCTTCAAGATATTTATCTTAAAGTCTGAGATTAATATAGTTACTTCAGCTCTTTTTTGTCACTGTTTGCATTTTATTTTTTTTCATTTTTTTTACTTTAAAGGTTTATCTTTCATATTTGAATCTAAATTGTGTCTCTCATAGACAGCATACAGTTGGCTCATGTTTTATATGAACCAGTGACTTGGGTTTTTTCAGGGAGAGGTCTAGCCAGATGCTTTGATCGGGTTCAAAAAAATAGTACATTTCAGAAATATAAGAACATGCTAAAGGTACCAGTGAGGTGCCTATCTCATTGTGTGGGTCTTGACAAAAAGGCAGGGGTCTCAGGAGTGGCACAAAGGGAAATGAGCACCAGGACTCTGGAAGCAAGCATCAGCTAGTCTCATCTCCTACATGAAAATAAATTTATTTGACTATGATTGAGTTTCTCATCTGTAGACTTGGCTTGACATCTCTTCTTGTTATGAAACAGAGGATCAGCTAGAAAGAGACAGACCCATCAGTTCAGTATCACTAGATGGCTTTCTCGGCAACTCCATATGCCAGTGACCATTCCCCTTTTCCTCATCTGCAATTTATATGCCCTAAAGCCTTCAGCAAAAATCAGAAGATTTGGGTGTTAGAGGCTGCTGTCCCCAGGAACTAAATAACCATGTCCACATTAGAACATCTGGCAAAGCATCTGGCAGCTAGCAGGAACCAGGCTGGCAGAATGGAAATCCTGGAGAAACACAACATACGGTAGATTGCAGTGACTAAGCTCCTCGTCTCAGCGTGTGGGGTGTGATGGTAATGAGAGCGATATCATGCATGATGAGGTCCCCAGATAAGCTCTCATGTTCTTTCCTGTGGACCTGTGCTCTGGTTGCTATTGGAATAACTGTAGTGGGCTGATATTTTCCTTGACCTCTCTTTTTCTTAATCTTCATCCTCTCTGGGAAGTGAAGAAAATAAGAAACTGACCAGAAGGCGAAAAGCATCAGGAACTTGCTCCCTGGCAGAGTTTGACATTGTTGATTGCCAAATTCCTGGTGAATTACTTTTCTCCCTTGGTAAACCACGACGTCTTCTAACAGGCACTCAGCTCACTTCCTCTCTGTTTCCTTCACTGCATCCTCTTTTTTATCTTGCTCAGAAAATGTGGTGTTGTTTGGTCTTTTCTCTACACCCTCCTAATTCTTACAGGCATAAACCCTGACAGCCATCACCTGTTTGTTTGAGTTCAGGCACTCACATGATCATTCATTTATACAACACCCATTTGTTCTCAGCTCTTGCAAGAAAGGCACTAACCAAGGTAGTGAAACATTCTTCTTGCAAGAAGATGACAACTCAGAACAAATATTCAGCTGCCCTGTCTTACCTATTATGACCATATTAGTGATTTATCTGTTCTAATTGGTTGGTTTCTGTGATGTACCAGTATTTTGACTGTTAGCTCTACCTAGATAGAGTCTGGGCTTCCCTAGTGGGTAAAGAATCTGCTTGCAATGCAGGAGATTCAAGAGACAAGGGTTCGATCCTTGGGTCAGGAAGATCCCCAGAAGGAGGAAATGACAACCTATTCCAATATTCTGGCCTGGGAAATGGACAAAGGAGCTTGGCATGCTACAGCCCATGAGGTCACAAGAGTTGGACACAACTTAGCAACTAAACAACAAGATAGCATATATTACACGATAGAGAACACCTGTACCCACAGTAGGCTTCTGTATTGAATGCTACATATCCGGTTTTAGGGTTTAAAATATCTTATTGACAACCACAATACAAACAACTAATATTTTGGAAAATGTATGTATATTTTTGGCTGTACTGGGTCTTCACTGCTGCACACGGGCCTTCTCGAGTTGTGGTGAGCAGGGGCTCCTCTCTAGTTGCAGTGTGTGGGCTTCTCGTTGCAGTGGCTTCTCTTGTGGAGCACGGGCCCTAGAGTGCATGCTCAGTAATTGGGGCACATGGGCTCAGTTGCCCTAAGGCTTGTGGCATCTTTCCCAACCAGGGATTGAACCAGGATTCTCTGTATTGGCAGGTGGATGCTCAACCACTGGACCACCAGGAAGTCCCACAAACAACTAATTTTAGCAACAACCTGGTTTTAACGTTTCAGGTCTCTCCTTTTTTTTTTTTTTTTTTAATTTGCATTACAAACACTGAGCTGGAAGGAATTTCAAAACTGGGTTGGGGGCTTATTTCACAAATGAGGAAGCATCCTTCAGCAGGGGTCTGTGACTTGAGTGGCCATGCAGTTGACTAGAACTCTGATATTTCCCATTCTAAGTTCAGTGCGTCAGCAGTTTTGACAAATTGGAGGAATTTTTCAATTTCCTACTAGCTGCCTTAGCATGCAGACATGGTATTAAGATTCTTTAGAGGGGACGTGGTCCTGCAGTATCAAAAGTGTGTGAGGACCACATATGTGAACGAGTGCATTGTTGGTAATGGTCGGAAAGATAGAATAACTGCGGTGTTATTCTCAGGCCAAACCTTATGGTGCCACATGTTTCAGAGAAGGCAATGGCACCCCGCTCCAGTACTCTTGCCTGGAAAATCCCATGGACCAAGGAGCCTGGTGGGCTGCAGTCCATGGGGTAGCTAGGAGTCGGACAGGACTGAATGACTTCACTTTCACTTTCCTGCATTGGAGAAGGAAATGGCAACCCACTCCAGTGTTCTTGCCTGGAGAATCCCAGGGACGGGGGAGCCTGGTGGGCTGCCGTCTCTGGGGTCGCACAGAGTCGGACACGACTGCAGTGACTCAGCAGCAGCCACATGTTTAATCTGCATGTATTTGGTGCCATTTCACTTGCCCTTCCCACATGGCACTTCAGCACGGCCCTTGTTATTGTCAACTTAGCTGTCATGACAACCATATGCCCGAATTTCTCAGGGACAGCACTGTTTCAAACAATATATCTCAGCAAATTTTAATATTCAGCCATCCAGAGAAAGTTCCAAATTGTTTTGCATGCCCCTCCACCACACACAGTCGAGATACAAATGTTCTTTGCCAGATCATGTGTCTTGATATTTGCTTAACAGTATATGGCCACTGGATCGATTAGAAACAGAAGAGAACAGGAGGTAGAAACACTGACAAAGAAAAAGTGACAGCTGATAGTGAGAGAGGAGGCAAAAAAAAAAAAAAAAGAAAAAGGTAGAGAACCATGGCAGGGAGGGGCCCTTCTGGGAAATGAAAGATTTCTCAGCACATATCAACATTATTATGACAGTCGGGGCCAATAACGGACGTTAGTAATGAAAATTCTGAAACCCGAGTGAAAAATGTCACCGTTTTCCATATCTTTTGTTTCAAAAATGCCAGGGTGTATATCATAGACTTAAGAATGTTTTCACTGAAAATGGTTCAGATATCTTATGGGATTCCCTGGTGGCTCAGTGGTGAAGAATCTGCCTGCCAATGCAGGAGATGTGGATTCAATTCCTGTTCTGAGAAGATCCCCTGGAGAAGGAAACGGAAACCCACTCCAGTATTCTGGCCTGAGAAACCCCATGGACAGGGGAGCCTGGTGGGCTACAGTCTATGGGGTTGGAAAGAGTCAGACCCAACGTAATAAGTAAACAACAGCAGTAAGGTCGTAATAGTGTAATACTGACACTAATAAAAGGGAGAAGAAAAAGGAGCACAGGGAGAGCTCGTTTTGCTTCTTTAAGGTTGTTTTCTTCATTCACATTGTCTAATGCAATCTTCAAATGAATCCTGTGAAACAGGCGTTACACTAACCATTGTCACTCAGGCTAATGGTGGAGAATGCAGAAGACAAAAGCATTACCAAGAAACACAATAGACTGTGGGAATAGCTCCCTCTAGTGCGTCCCCAAATGTGTGGGCGCACCCTCACCTGTGGCTGCCTAGGAGTTGTCTCTGGGACAACTTCCTGGCTGGCTCCCACTGTTTTGGGGTCCTTGCTTTTTGACTCCAAGATAATCCTTTACAGAATCTTCCTCTATGATCTGCTTGGGACAATTTGGTCATTTCTACTCTCTGATCCAGGAGACATAACCCTCCATGTCTCCTGCCCTCAGTGACTCCCCAAAGCCTCCATGACACAGGTTCTGTTTGACTTTTGTGATTAGATTTCCCTCCCTCTTCTGATGTCCAAACCATGGGGAGGGTGCAGGTGGAGACAAGAGCCAACAGGTCCTAATACAAGGAGCTGTCCAAGTTCCCTTCCCAGGGCCTCCCTGTCGCCCTTCCACTTGACATCTGTGTTCTGTCTGACTCTCTCTCCCTCTCTTCTATGTCGGCTGTTGAGAGACAACCTTTGCCCTTTACTGGATAGAGAGTCTTATTCACCAGGCTGGCTGTCAGCTCTGATGTGTGCGGTCATCTGCCATTCCTATGAAACCCCTCATGCAAATTAGACTCCCAAGTGAGCCTGGGCAAGTGGCCCTCTGGACTGACCAAGATGCGTTTGAACCTGAAAGGATCAGACTTCGGCTTCTCACATGGAACATCTTTTGTGAGCCGTGGTGAATCCCCTTGAACCTGCTTTGTTGTAACCATTGGCAGAGAAGAGTCCGAGCAGATTTCAACCAGCTTCCTGCAGGTTGTCCTAAGCCCATAGAGAAATGGTTCCTTGCAGACTATTCTGAGATGGATTTCATCCAATTCCTTGGAAGTTCCCATGTGGTTCAGCATCAGTTCCCTGTGGCCATGGCCAACAGGATAACACATCCATGTGTGAGCTGACCTTCCTTTTTCATTCCACTGTCCTTCTTTCCTGGAATCAAGCTGCACATCAGCCACCATCCCCAGAAGTCTTTGTTCAAAACTTTGATCTTTGTGACTGGGCTAGAGGGCAGCATGTATAGGGAGAAGGAAGTAGAGCCTAGACCAAGACAGTTTTCCTTTTTTGCTCCAGGTTAAAAAAAAAAGCAAAAGACAATCTTTCTTGAGCACTCACTATATGCTTAAACACTGTCCAAAATGCTTACCATGTTCTAACAGATTTAATGCAATATATGCATTGTACAAATGAGCTAAAGGAATCTGTTTCAAAGCAACTTGTCCTGAGTTCCTCAGAATCAAGGCATGGAGCTGGTGAGATCTTCTGAACCTAGATTCAGAGTTCTGGCCTCTACATGATACTGAGCATTCGTCTCCAGCTGTTTGGAAACTTGGGGAGGCAGAGAGCTCATTTCTTAACTGCTGAAGGCCATTTTAAGGTAAAAAATGTTTGGGATAGTTGCTTGGAGTTTGGGGTATCTGGCATCTCCTGTCCATTTATGCTGGTCAGAAGTAACATGTTCTATCTTGCTCTGGCTTAAAGTGTACCAAGTACCGGTGTGGAGATCCTCATTCCTGAGGTTCCCAGGCCCTGCATACCTGTATCTCTCCAGGAGAGGGAGGGATGCACTCGTGGCTTGGTGAGCCCTCAGTGGTCAGCAGCCTTGACTGCCCATGTCACGCTGGCGTTGCCCTCAGTCCCTCTCTCCCTCTCTCCGACACACACACACATCACACATATATACACATTGTAGTTGTTTGGTTGCTCAGTCACGTCTGACTCTTTGTAACCCCATGGACTGTAGCCTGCCAGGCTCCTCTGTTCTTGGGATTTTTCTAGGCAAGAATACTGGAGTAGGTTGCCATTTCCTTCTCCAGGGGATCTTCTTGACCAGGAATTGAACCTGTATCTCCTGCATTGGCAGCCAGATTCTTTATCTCTGAGCCTCCAGAGAAGCCCATATATACACACGAGTGCTTAGTCACCAGTCATGCCAGTCATGTCCGACTCTTTGCAACTTCTCTGTCCATGGAATTCTCCAGGCAAGAATACTGGAATGGATAGCCATTCTTCTCTCCAGAGAATCTTCTTGACCCAAGGATCAAACCTGGGTCCCCTTTGTTGCAGGCAGATTCTTTACTGTCTGAGCCACCAGGGGAAGCCCTCCCTAAAACTACAAATGGCAATAAATTCCACTCTATGTGTTATAAGGGCTAATTAAGCTGCAAAATTGTTGCTAGAAATAAAGGCTCCAGGAAACTCTACCCTCAAACGCAACTCAGCACTGACGTCATGGCTCCAGCCTACTGTACAGCCGACAGGCTCACCCCTTTGGAGACTGGACTGACATCCTTCATGAACCTTGGCCCAGCCCTTCATGCCTCATGGGCTCCAGTGCTTTGTGTTGGGTGGGGCCCATGTTCCCCAAAGCTGTCTTATACCTCCACTCAAAAAAAGCAGCTGGCCATGCCACTGGCCGGTTTATGGCACAATAGCTTCCTTGGAGCATGCTTATAAATATTTATAGCGCCAAGTGAGCAGTAATGGGCTGCTATTCAAACACACCTGCTGGGGAAGAAAGAAATAAAACAGAAAAGGAAAAAACACATACACACTCACACATATTTATGCTCACTAGATGAAGGTCACTTAGGCATTTAGACCATGAAAGCATCTGCACAGAACTTTCCAAATAATCACTGCTTTCCCAGGGTCTGTGGCCCAGGAGTACAGTGTCTGATCTGAGAATGTAGGGGAAGGACTGATTTCGATTTCAAATGCTGCTTCCCCCTTCCACACACCCCCCTGCCCCCGCCGATAATGAACATGTTTGTCGAATTACATTTGGAAAATGCTGAACTGTGCACAGGAAAAGAAAAATATTGCCTATGTATCTTACCTCCCAGATGTAATTGTGTTAACATTTTGGAATTTTACTTTATATGCACTGAGAAATCTATACATTCTATACTTTTTTGATCCCGACTTTATTACAGTTAATACAGTATCTTTAAACAGTTTAAAAATCTTTTCTAATTTGATAGTTGAAAATGATATTTTCTTGTTTCAATTTGCATTGATTTGATTACTGAGGGCTGCGTATTAAGTCAATCAATACAAATTTATGGCAGCATTGCTCAGTATAAAGTCCCTGACATGGGTAATGGGGATGTAAAGATGTGAACTGGGCAGATACTTCCCCCCAAGATTTACTATCTGGTGAAATAGAAAAGGATCTTCTCTCTCCAGATAGTTTACTATCTCTCCAATTCCATTGGCTGTCTTAAAATGGGCAAGAAGAGTGTTCAAGTTAAACCAGAGGAGATAGAGAGCAAGCTAAATGACTGATCACAATTCAAAAAGTACATACACACATATGTGAAAGTTAAGTGAAAACGAAAGTGTTAGTTGCTCTGTGGTGTCTGTTTGAGACCCCCTATGGACTGTAGCCCACCAGGATCCTCTGTCCATAGGATTTTCCAAGCAATAATGCTGGAGTGGGTTGCCTTTTCCTTGTCCAGGGGATCTTCTTGACTCAGGGATCAAATGTGGGTCTCCTGCATTGGCAGGCAGATTCTTTACCATCTGAGCCACCCAGGAAGCGCACACGTATATATAATGTATGTATATACGTTATGCTTCCCAGATGGTGCTAGAGGTAAAGAATCCACCTGCCAGTGCAGGAGATTTAAGAGATGTGGATTTGATCCCTGCATAGTGAAGATCCCCTGGAGGAGGGCATATACATATTCTTTACATGCCATGTTAAACATTTATGATTCGCGGGAATAGCTTTGGTAGGATCATTAGTATGCTTCAAATCACTTTCTGTTTAATGTTTTCCTGTGGATTTCTGGGCACCTGCTCTGATATCTTTCACATTCAAATAGTAAAGAGGTATAAGCATTAGGGGACTTCCCTGGTGGTCCAGTGGTTGAGATTTTGCCTTCCATTGCAGGGGGTGCAGGTTCGACCCCTAGTGGAGAGCTAAGATCCTACATGCATCTTCACCAAGGGAACAAAACATAAAATAGAAGCAATATTGTAACAGACTCAATAGACTAAAAAATGGTCCATGTTAAAAAAAAAAAAAAGTTAGAAACATTAAAGAACAAAGCCTCACTGCATACCTGCCACTGTACTCACGTCAGACTTAAGCCTGAGTCAGAGATAGAAAAGACGTGAAGCACCTACTCCTCAGTGACCCAAGAACGGGACCAATGCTCCTGCTATCAGGATGGTTTCAATACTGTCCACAAGACAAGGGCCATCCGCAGTTTCTGACAATGTAGTGAGACAGAAAGACAATGCAGGGTAGATGTTTGCATGGTGTGTAACACTCCACCCAGAACTCGCTGTTCACATGCAGCTTTACAAAGGGAATACCTGACTGTCACAGAGTGATTAAACTCAGCATCTCTAAGTGGAGGTCATGCAAACATTACATGCATCCGCACATGATGTGAATTTCAGCACCACCCAGGGAGTTGTTTAAAATATTTATTCTGAAATTAATTCAGCCTTTAACTGTCTACTCCAGATTGCTGGAAATACAGGGGAAAGATAAACACATTAAACAACATGATGAAAAGACAATCAGATAAATCTAGAAAATGGGGCATTTGTACCAAAAAAAAAAAAAGAGAGAGAGAG
>NW_011491015.1:5198337-5199109 GCF_000754665.1 Bison bison bison | reverse complement strand
TTTGGAAAACTGAGCAGTGGCCACAGGACTGGAAAAGGTCAGTTCTCATTCCAATCCCAAAGAAAGGCAATGCCAAAGAATGCTCAAACTACCGCACAATTGTATTCATTTCACACATTAGTAAAGTAATGCTTAAAATTCTCCAAGCCAGGCTTCAGCAATACGTAAACCATGAACTTCCAGATGTTCAAGCTGGTTTTAGAAAAGGCAGAGGGGCCAGAGATCAAATTGCCAACATCCCCTGGATCATGGAAAAAGTCAAGAGAGTTCCAGAAAAACATCTATGTCTGCTTTATTGACTATGCCAAAGCCTTTGACTGTGTGGATCACAATAAACTGTGGAAAATTCTGAAAGAGATGGGAATACCATACCACCTGACATGCCTCTTGAGAAACCTATATGCAGGTCAGGAAGCAACAGTTAGAAATGGACATGGAACAACAGACTGGTTCCAAATAGGAACAGGAGTACATCAAGGCTGTATATTGTCACCCTGCTTATTTAACTTCTATGCAGAGTACATCATGAGAAATGCTGGGTTGGATGAAGCACAAGCTGGAATTAAGATTGCCAGAAGAAATATCAATAACCTCAGATATACAGATGACACCACCCTTATGGCAGAAAGTGAAGAGGAACTAAAACGCCTCTTGATGAAAGTGAAAGAGAAGAGGGAAAAAGTTGGCTTAAAGCTCAACGTTCAGAAAACTAAGATCATGGCATCCGGTCCCATCACTTCATGGGAAATAGATGGGGAAACAGTGGAAACAG
>NW_011491015.1:5195445-5198237 GCF_000754665.1 Bison bison bison | reverse complement strand
CCTGCCACTGTACTCACGTCAGACTTAAGCCTGAGTCAGAGATAGAAAAGACGTGAAGCACCTACTCCTCAGTGACCCAAGAACGGGACCAATGCTCCTGCTATCAGGATGGTTTCAATACTGTCCACAAGACAAGGGCCATCCGCAGTTTCTGACAATGTAGTGAGACAGAAAGACAATGCAGGGTAGATGTTTGCATGGTGTGTAACACTCCACCCAGAACTCGCTGTTCACATGCAGCTTTACAAAGGGAATACCTGACTGTCACAGAGTGATTAAACTCAGCATCTCTAAGTGGAGGTCATGCAAACATTACATGCATCCGCACATGATGTGAATTTCAGCACCACCCAGGGAGTTGTTTAAAATATTTATTCTGAAATTAATTCAGCCTTTAACTGTCTACTCCAGATTGCTGGAAATACAGGGGAAAGATAAACACATTAAACAACATGATGAAAAGACAATCAGATAAATCTAGAAAATGGGGCATTTGTACCAAAAAAAAAAAAAGAGAGAGAGAGAGAGAAACCCAGATCTCCATCAAGGAAAAAGAAGAAGTAACTTCTAGATTAATTAACCCCCAAATATAATGTGTGCCTCCTGACCAGATTTTTAAAAAATCCTAAATTATACAAGACATTTTGGGAACAAGAAGGGAACCTTTGAATGCTATCTGATCATTATATGATATTAGAAAAAAAATAATAGATTTTTATAGGTGCGAATACAGTTTTGTGGGTGTGTTGGAAATATCCTTGTTTTGGGAGATGCATGATGGACTGCTTAGAGATAAAATGTCACAGCGGTTTATCAAAAATATAAATAGATAAATGTAGATAGATAGACAATAGCTAGAAGAATGATAGGTAGATAAATAGATCATAAAAATGATTTACAGATACGTAGAGATAGATCGATAGATGTGAAGACAGAAAGATAAGAAGGTAGCTGAAGCAGATGAAAGTAGAAAAAATGTACGTTGAATCTTGCTAGATATATAAGCATTCATTGCAGTATAATTTCTGCTTTTCTATATATTTACACATTTTCATAATTCAAAGATTTTAAGAAGTGCTGTCTCTGTCAGATGGCCTCAAAATCCCTAGGGAAATAAGAAAGAGAAATTCATCCACTATTAAATTTCTTTTATGCCAAAATGGAAGCCCAGAGAGTTCATTCAGGTCACTTATTCAGAGATTCAGAAACAAGGTTTAGTCATGGATTTTCCCCGATGTCACAGGAGACCTAGAATTCAGATGAAATTTTACAATCTCTCTGACAGTTCTCATCTCTGTTTTTTCCCTCCCAATATTTCACTGCTGTGTTTCTTTTCTTCCTGTGGTGTATCGAAGTAGAAAGTGCATTTGATGTCAAGTCAGAAATTGTGGGTTTGAATTTGGGTCTATTACTTCTAGCTGCCAGGCCTGGGGCAGATTATTTAATCTCTTCAACTTCATTTTTCTAAATAATAAAATTTTAATGTTAAACATATTTGCTTCACAGAATTACTGTGAGGTTAGGAGAATGTTTCAAAAGGTCTACAGGTTTATCATTATGGGGTGAAATGTGTCTTCTCCAATCCCTAGTGTATATACTGAAGCCTGAGAGTCAGGCCCTCAGAAAATGACTGTATGTGAGGGCAGGGCCTTCAAAGAGGTGTTCAAGTTAAAATACGATCATATTGTTGTTCAGGCACCAAGTCGTGTCCTACTCTTCTCGACCCTATGGACTACAGCACACCAGACCTCCCTGTCCCTCACCATCTCCTAGAGTTTGCCGAAGTTCATGTCCATTGCTTTGGTGATGCCATCCAGCCATCTCATCCTCTGTTGCCCTCTGCTCCTTCTGTCTTCTATCTTTCCCAGCATCAGGGTCTTTTCCGATGAGTCGGCTGTTCACGTTAGGTAGTCAGAGTATTGGAGCTTCAGCTTCAGCATCAGTCCTTCTGATGAATAAAGGGTTAATTACCTTTAAGATTGACTGGTTTTATCTCACTGCAGTCCAAGGGACTCTCAAGAGTCTTCTCCAGCACCACAGTTCGAAATCATCCGTTCTTCGGGGCTCTGTCTTCTTTATCATTCACTCTCACAACCATCCCCGACTAGTGGGAGGACCAGAGCCTGACTATCTGACTTTTGTCAGCAAAGGATGCCTTTGCTTTGCAACACACTGTCTAGGTTTGTCATAGCTTTCCTACCCAGAAGCATGAATGTGGTCATAGGGCGGGGCTTAATCCAGCTGGACCGGTGTCATTATAAGAAGAGGACATTTGGACACTAGGAGATGCCAGGAGTAGACATGCAGAGGAAAGACTGAGGACCCAGTGGTAAGGTGACCATTTACAAGTCTGTGTGAAAGGCCTCAGAAGGAGCTACCCCATGGGATCTTGATCTTGGACTTCCAGTCTCCAGTGGAGTGAGAAAATAAATTTCTGTGGTTTAAGCCATGAGGTCTGTTATATCTGTTCATAGTAATATATACAATTTATATATATATATATATACACACACACATATATATAATGGCTTAGTTTCACTGAGTTAGATAAGGAATCCTGGAAAGTGAAGTCAAATGGGCCTTAGAAAGCATCCTGAATGTGAAGTCAAGTGGGCCTTAGAAAGCATCACTATGAACAAAGCTAGTGGAGGTGATAGAATTCCAGTTGAGCTATTTCAAATCCTGAAAGATGATGCTGTGAAAGTGCTGCACTCAATATGCCAGCAAATTTGGAAAACTGAGCAGTGGCCACAGGACTGGAAAAGGTCAGTTCTCATTCCAATCCCAAAGAA